>NC_137921.1:59477426-60077426 GCF_963457725.1 Sprattus sprattus | reverse complement strand
AAGTGGATACAGTTGCCGTTAGTTTTAATCACCCAGACAGACATTATATCAGCCCACACCACCAGCTAGTAGTTAGCTGGTTTTGTTATTCTTTCCTTTATATTGCATGGTTGGCCCATCGTTGATGAAGAAGAGCTTTTGGATCCTTGGATGGTTCTCCTTCAGGAAATAAAGAACTGGTTCAAGCTGAACCCATATTCGCACTACCAGTTTTCTCCATAGTCAATGTGAAGAATAGCTTTGTCTTTTGCGCAGGAATTGTAGCTGCGTGTACTGGTGATGGATGTTGAAGAGCTGCTTGCACACTTTGGCTTTCATTTCTCTCCCAAAATATGCTCTGGGCTGCCCTCACATCTTTATTTAACCGTTTTTGTCACAGTGATCTTCTCTCTTTCTCAGTCCTTTTTTTTTTCATAATCTTCTTTTTTCGTGAGCCGCTGGTACCACCATGTGGCTTCTGTTCCTTATGAACCACTACTTGTGGTGTATGTGAGAGACTTGTTCTTACATTCTCTGTACACGCAAGATTTAGCCAGAGCGTCACAGCACTACTCCTCCTATTTAGGTCAGAAAATGTATATTGTTTGTATTGTTGTTATGGAGACGAACACAGGACATTTACTTTCCCCACATTCCAAAGGTCTTAAAATGTCTCCTTCCTTCCTTCCTTCCTTCCTATCAAGAGAGCAAGGAGTGTCCCATTGCTCTTAAACCTTCAGTTCCGCTTTTGTCCGACTCCTTGAAATACGTCACATAACGGTCGTTTTTCAAGAGAGGATCTGAGCTTCCTTGATGCCCTAATGGCGGCATTTATTACTCATAACTCTGTGCGCCATTCCCAACCGGAGATTTTCGTTTTATTTCGAAAACAATGGCGGACATAATGGTTAAGATGGCTATGATAGCAGAGTCAGAAGACCACAAGGCTACAGACCTTAAATGTACATATCAGCAGTAATTAAACAACTGTACTGATATTAAATGTACTAATAACATGCCATTCTCAAATTAAAGCCAGTGACATGAGTATTTTGGTGGTTATTCACGATGTATACCGACAGTTAGCATACCTAGCTAGCCTAGCTTGGTAGCATTACCATTGATTCTGAATGGCAGTTATGCTAAGCAGCTGGCTATCCCCCCACCTGGGACTGTACAAAGGGCTATTTTACCACCCGGGAATAGCCCGTTAGTGCACTTTTAATCAGACACTTTTCGCTTGACTAGCGGGGGCAATTATGCCGTGATTGATTAACAAAGAATTGTCTGAATTCGTTGGGGAGGTATACGTTAGCCATGTCGATGTCAGTAGCTTATTATGATTGCTCGCTTGCTAACAACGTGCTTGCTAACGCACAGAGTGACGGCACCACATACTGCAGTCTGACAGAGCGCGCTAGTGCGAGCAGATACGTACACACAGCGTGATGATGCCACATCCTCTCTGATTAGAGTGTCCCGAATGTTGAAAATGAACGGTCTCTTGATCTCTCGTCACTGACTGTGCATCGAGGAGTCAAGAGAGCTCTTTTAGGTTCGGAACGCACGGTTTGACATCATTCAAATGTTCGTCTCGTGGGAATGGCAACAGCTGTTAGACAGTTATCTAGAAACATAGCTAGTTATGCTACGTTATGCTAAACACGTAGGGGGAACAGTACATAGGATTTACTTATCCACAACGAAGTGCACCTGTTGGAATTACTAAAGGACCACAAGTAAGACTGAATAAAATGTTATGAATATCTCAGCCTGCACATAAAACTGCATTTAATTTCCATGCCTGGTGTAGCCATTCTCATTGTTAACAACGGATTAGAACTCTGCTAGTGTCTGCAGTGCAGGAGAAAGTTGTGGGAGACGACAATGATTTGTCAATTTTGCGTGAAAGTTGCGGTGATATGTTAAAATTTCTACGTTGCGCTGAATTTGCAGGTAATCTTTGAATTCGCATGAATTGCCGCGATCGCGACATCGCGAAATCCTGGAGGGTCTGGACTCCGGACATTGAAAAAATAAATCTAACATTCAAGTAAAATGAGCCAAAAATCGATAACGGAAGGGGTACGTACCTTCTTGGTGTTGTCAGAACATGCTGGCACAGTGAGGCGTTTGGTTAAAGTGTGTGTGTGTGTTCAAGAAACTTGAAATAATGAAATAAGAACAAGAAATAATGAAGAGGCTAAAGCCATCCGGGGCGCAATTTAAAAAGAAAAGAAAGGAGAAAGATAAATCCTTAAATCCTGTTCTTAGCCTAGAATGAATTCCAGATAACAAAACATTAATGAATGCGTGAATCGCCCCGGGCACTTAAGTGGAGTTAAGGTATATATTTTCTTCTTATCATTGAAAGTTTTCCTACTCCCTGTCACATAGTTCTTTAAGGTTTCTACAGAGGTGGGTTTTTAAAAAAATGATATGTCCATTTATTCTACATTATACAAAAAAAAGGCATGATTAAAATAGGGGGCGCACATATAAAGCGAATAGCCAGTGCATCACTACACAAACACCTGTGAAACATGGTAACACTACAGCTCATTGGTTACGTTTGGCTACCAGGGCTACCCATTACATAACAGTAGACAATGACGTTGGGTTTGGGGTCCCGTAGGCTGGCCCCCCAGTAATTCGTCAGACAGAAGTGACGGCCTCAGATTTCCGCATCTCAAATACCCCTGTGTTCAATAGGCCCATATACATGTGTCAATTTAACCCTAACCGCTTCCGCCATCTTTGTTTACTCACAACTTCAACATGGATCTTGCATCATGCTCAGGTTGCTGCCGTTGCTGCCATCGCCATTGGAATGACTTCGCAACACTCTCAGATGTGCCAAGAAGCTTTGGAAGCAGCTTGTGAACTGTTAGTCGAGCCTAACGACACAGACGACTCGAGTTAAGACGAAACGGACTCATCTAACTTCTAGCAAGAAAGCTTTCTCCGCAAGCCCCTTCCTCCGTCGAAGACACGGGGGCAGTGGACAAAAATACGTAACAAGTCTTGGTGGGAGCGGCAGGTTCTCCAGCTGTTCGATGACCAGGAGTGGATCGATAATTTCCGAATGACTTGCGGTCGTTCATGAAATTGGTCGGCTTAATGGAGAGGTGTATGGCTCCAGACACCGTAACCATAAGAGCCCCCATTCCAGTGACCATGCGAGTTGCCATGATGTTGTATAGATTGGGAAGCAGTGCTGAATACCGGGTGATCGCAAATCAATTTGGCGTCCACACGACAACCGTCATGAAAATGATACGGATGTTCTGCACGGGCATGGTGGAGGGACCGATTGAAGAACTCATCCATGCACCCAATGACCAGGAAGCGCTGGAGATTGCCAACAGGTATGTTACTCTCTGCACATTCAGTAATAAGGCTACTTTTTATGGCTACGGTTATTCATTTTGAATTGAATAAGTAGTTGTAACATTGCACAGACAAGCAGTTTGGATGGTAAACTTTCTGTTCTCTTCCAAAAGGTTTGAGGCAAAGTATCTCATCCCACAGATAGATGGGTCGCACATCACAATGCTTCCTCCCTCCAACGGGTACAAATGTAGCGAACGGGACCTACGTCCGGTTAGTAGGAGTAAATAACTCTTCCCTGAAAAGGCTGGAAATAAAAGGATCTAAGTCCCTTACCCCCAGGCCTACCAGTCTCAAGCCTAACCTGCCTAAAGTGAAACGAATATAATAGTTGAGGCTGTAGGATTTGTACCTGTCACAGTGATGACCTAAATGATTGAATACAAGCATAAGGCCGAATCTCGATTCTTCTCCTTGCCCCTTTTGCTTAATCTTGTCTTAGTCTTAACCCTAGCACTTGCAAGTCTAAGGGCCAAGGGCTGAGATCTTTCCCCTATGAAATGATACGCCACTAGGTTTCGGGTACGTCATGCGTGACTGTGAGCTATGAAACTAGCGATTTAAAAAAAAAAGTCTAATGAAGAACATGGTTGCAAATATATATGTATACAACTGCGTAGAGCACGAAACAAGACTGTCGTCATTTTTAAATTAATTATAAGCCAAAAATACTTACATGTAGTGTATGTAGCGTGATAGCTGGCAAGCTACCATATAAGCCAATGGAGTGGTGGTATACGCGCTAATTGTATCGGCAAAACTACCGTTTGAAAGTTTCAGTTAAGACCGACAATTCTATGCATCGCTCGTGTAGTACATTTCAGATCAAACCGAGTCATTATAAACATATAAAAAGTTGTGTAGATAGCTTTATTCATGTAAAATATTCCTCGCTTCAAGCAGCCATGTTTTTTTGAAAATTCCCGAGCTGGTTTCGCGGTGTGCTCTGGGATAGCCCTTGGAGGAGCAAGGTAGGTCTCCGATCATCTCAAAAACGAGGGCCATACAGCCCTTAACCTTACTCCTTAATCTTGATCAAGTTGGGTATTGAGACACCACTAGCTCTCACATGAACGCGCAATTTCAAGGGTAAGGGGCAAGATAAGGGGTAAGGGGAAGTATTGAGATTGGGCCTAAGTGTCAGTGCGCAACTTACCCTGTATTTCCCCTAACTACCATATACTGGCACTAAGCCCATGTTCTTTAAGGCGAGACACGGCAGGCAAAAACATCTTTTTTTTCAGCAGTGGTCAATTTTGAGATTTTGAGCTAGTTCACTCCCTAAACATGTAATCTTTCATACTAGCATAGAGAAAATATCCTAAAAATACATTAATGTGTATATTTATTTACATTTTGTCTGTTCGCGGTGTCAGAATTCTCCTAGGTTTCCTGGAAAGTTAGCATTCTAACGTAACGTGCAGTATATTGGCTTTCTGATGTCTGTCATGTTTGGTATCGTTGAAAACCTCTGTATCTCCCACACAACGCTATGTAATCCAAATAAGGACATTTCCTTTCCATCAGTAACCAATGATGTTAGTAAAAACGGAGCTTTAAACGTAAGGACGCAATTTCATTGGTTTGCGGTGGTTTCTGATAACGTGACGCATCACGTGGTATGGTTTGACACTTCCTTGAATCTTTAAATGCGATTTTCTCAAAATGAGTTTTTTCTCATACTCCAAGGAAAAAATCTCCACTTCAGTTCAACCCATATACACCAAACTTTCCAGTCTTGCAACAATATTATGAAGACATTTACAGAGGGATTTGTAAATATATTATTCCTAGCCTGAATTATATAACATTATATTCCCAAAAACATGGCGAAAATCGATTTTGTAAGGCTATTGACAGTATTTTCTGATTTACAGGAAAACAAAAGTAGATATCCATAAATCCCTCTGTAATTTTTTCCCATCTAATATGTCAACAAAAAGGAAAAGGAATTTTTAACCTGGCTTTATCCCATGATCAGATGTTTTATTTTAAACATTATGCAAATGAGTGCATATTTAATAAGATAATACCTAATTTGCATATTCAAACATCAAAATACAAAAAACTTGTAATACATTTTTTTCTCATCTAAACATGAGTAATCAACTGAGAAAGTTTCATGGTGATACCTATTATTTAAGCTTTTTACCCTATTCACCTGTAGTGTCTCGCCTTAATCCTGTCATTTCGCAATTTAATAGAGAAATAGATTATCATACCATAACAAGAAAAAATACTTTTTCCTTCAGACAACACCAAACATCCAACTGAATTGAACGTGCAATGGCAGTATGAAAAGTAAATTCTTAAAACAAGTTGGGAAGTAAGCAAAATTAATCTATAAACTTAATAAAACTTCTGCAGTTTGCAATGAAAAATATTTACATTTGAAGGATAATATAACTTACATTTTTCAGAGTTTTGTTTGCTAAAGTTGTAATGTTATCCAACTTATCCAATAAGGAGTTCTGTTCCTAAACTAGCACGGTCACTAACTAAAAGGCATGCAAAAACCTTGCAAACACCACTAACAGCCCAGTTGACAATGATAGAAGCTTGCCAACACACTAACTGGCGTCTTTTGGCAGTATAGCTGGCAATATCATGCTGTGAAAGCTTTTCTTCCATTTTGCAGGGTATTCCAGCCCTTTATACAGATCTACATAGGGCCTATCTTAGATGGCTAGTGGGAAAGACACAGGTGTTTATCTGTCCTTCACATGCTATCAAAATGAATTTGAAGAACTTCCAGTGTTTGTGTTAGATAACCTTTTTCCTTTGACGTTCTTATCCTTCCTTCTATCCTTGAGTGAGGATAGAGACAGTGGAGGCAGGTACAGTTGGGGTGGATACAGGGGGATGGTGGGGGTAGTTACAGTATACTGAGGGTGGGTAGAGCGGGGTGGTAACTGATGTTTGTTGACGTTTGACCATACAACAACCAAATTACTTTTTTAGGCACATACTTAAATCATAATACAATTTTGCAATCTTGCATTTTTACAAATTCACACAAAGGTTTTCATGCAATTGCCATTCTTTCTATCACTACAACCCCTCCCCCCCCGCCCCCCCCCCCCCCCTCACTATGAGTGAGTGATTGGGTTTAAATGGCGAAGCTTCCACACACTGGCTCTGGCAGGAGTGTCATTACAGTGCATGAAATACCCTGTATTGTTATTCCTAGGCTTCTTCTTCTTCTTCTTATTCTTGTTACCGTTTTCTGCGATTAATTCAGCCCGAACCGCTTAACGTAGAAACTTCATTCAAACTTCGACTTTTTGTCACGTAGGTCTTGTAAAGGACACTTATGCTATGTATTTTTCACTTTTCTAAACTTTATACTTTTTAAGATATTAAATAAAAACGAATCTAAATTTTCCCATTGACTTACATTGGGCCATTATGACATCATAATAGGGTCTTTAAACTGGCTTGCACCTGTGCTTCACTGACACCTGCGCCAAATCCAAGGAACCTCTTCTCTGTCCCTCTCAATTCAACTGTAACTAGGAACATTAAGACACCTTCCATTCTCTACTTTTTTTCTCTCCATCTCTCCATCTTTCTCTCTATCCCTCTCAGTCTACTTTCTCTCACACTCAATCTCTCTTTTTCACTCCACTTTTTATCTCCTTTTTTCAATATTTTCACTCTCTTTTTCTCTTTATCCAGAGCCACTCTTGTTCACTCTTCTTTCCTTCTTCCACCCTTCTTTCCTTTCTTCTTCAACTCTTCTTTCCTTTCTTCTTTCACTCTTCTTTCCTTCTTTCACGCTTCTTTCTTTTCTTTCACTCTTCTTTCCTTTCTTCACTCTTCTTTCCATCTTCCACTCTTCTTTCCTTTCTTCTTTCCTTCTTTTCTTCTTCCTTTCTTAACTTTTGCATTTCATGCACTGGTATTTCCTTCAGGAAATGCATTTTCTAGTTGATATTCTAATCTTACTAATCAACATGTGAATGCATCCCAGGCAAATGGCGTCAAACTACCCAAGCCACAGGTGGCTATGGACAAGTATAATCAGCATTTAGCAAAGTGAGTCTGGGGGTTTATGGATGAACTACATATCAGGGTCTAATTTAAAGAGGTACTATATACTTAAATGTGTGTTGAGCTGTGAACTTAATAATATGACTGTAAAGCTGGACATTTTGGTGCACTCTGCTATTGTTGTGTGACTAGCTCTCTAGCTTTAGCAGTATGCCTGGTGAAAGACTCCAGTCACACACAATGAGTGCTAGCAGGTAAGGTATCGTTTCTTTTGGCACAGATTCAATCATCAGACAGGCTTTTTATAGCTCTGCGACTGGCACAGATGGCAGGATTTCTTTCTTTGTATTGCCATGGCATTTTATTTATATACTTCATGAAAAGAGAATCTCAAGAAATATAACAAACAACAAACAATAACAAAATAAATGGTCTACCCTGCCATTTAAAAGAGTTTGGTAGAAAAGCATTACAAGATGCAATATAAGATTTAAAGGTTGCAAGCTTGCAATATAAGGGGAGATGAGGAAGTGGTCAGATGCTGTGCTATGCCGGAGCATGTGACACGACAGGAAATGTAAGGCCAGTTGAGAGGTTAATAAAGGTTGAAACTTGTGGCAGATCTCAATCATTCCTGTGAGTTGGAATTTTTGGTTAAACATTTTGTGTTGAGAAACAAATAATGGTGATTGCCTATTGGCTCAAAAACAGGGAGTGGTCTAACCTAGAAAAGCTGTGATCAGATAAAGAGACTCTCTAGGGTCAAAACTAAACTATTCCAACACACATTTCAGTTTAAGTTTTTAGACTGCTCAAGATAGAAAGAAAAACTAAATCATAGAATTCATAGCACATGACAAGCAAGCATGACAAATTCATTGCATGGGTCTATTTATTGTTATTTTATGCATGCATTTGTGCTCTGTGCATATGTAGCAGTTACAGCTGGGTATAAGCCAGTTATCCTTGTTCATGGACTTTTGGATGGGCCTGGGCAATTCAGCAGTTTGATTAACTTCATCACAGAGGTAAGAGACAAGGTTCACTTTTATTTAGGCCGGTTGGCCAGATTGTGTATAATAAAGTTTGAGATAAAGGTTTGTGATCAAATATAGTATTATAAAGATTGTGATAAAGGTTTGTGATACAATATAGTATTATAAAGATTGTGATAAAGGTTTGTGATACAATATATTATTATAAAGATTGCGATAAAGGTTTGTGATAAAATAGAGTATTTTATAGATTGTGATAAAAGTTTGCTAGCATGCTAATTGGTGTCTTTTGGTGATGTAGTTGGCACTGAGTAGCTAGTCTGTAGAACTGCTGGGTTTATCTGTCCCTCACATGACTGTACACCATCAAAATTAATTTGATAAACATACTAAAATCAACCCTCAAAGTTTCTCACCCCACAGAAGTGAAACGTGTAACAGAATCAAATGGCTGGCAGCTGTCTCACTGATCTCACACAGTCCCAGAAGCATTCTATTCTTATCTCTAAGAACACAGCACTGTACTTGGACAGAGACAGATTCACCCTGATATAATGCGAACATAACATGTGTGAGATCAGTGAGACAGTGAGACATGAACACGTAAATTCATGGATTCTGTTACTTAACCCCAATTCTGAGTATAAGAAAATGAAGGACTATATGTATCAGAATCAAAAGACCTTCATTCTGATTTTGAATCCCACACCCAAGACACAGCATACACACAAGGTTTACTTATATATTCTCTTTACCATAATTATGTCACTTAAGAAGTTAAATTTCTTAAAGGAATACATATTTTCCCCCACAAGACAGCTGAAAATATTTCTCAGCCAGCTCATTTCAGCACCAAACCGAAATATTCTTGGGCCTAACTGTGGTCTAATGTCACCGTTTTAACTCATTATTTCACCGTTATCACTGTCACTGTTTCTTTCATTTTTTTTTAATTAGGTTCTTTTATGTTACTGCCCTTATTTGTTTGTTTTTCATCTGTTTTGTAATGTCTTTATCCAATATTCTGTAAGTCACTTTGGACAAAAGTGCTAAATACTCTGACCATATAACCATAAGCATGACTTTCTTTCATCCTGCACAGCGCTCTCCAACACAACAGTGCTGATAAGACTAAGCAACTTCTGAGCCTGACCCAAGGATTTCATTTCAAATATCAAATAATCTGAGAAGCTATACAACTACTAAGTAAACCAGGAAGTTAGATTTAGATGTAAACCAAACATCTGTAGTGTTATGACCGTTTATTATACGGCTCTTCAGAATGTTCCAAAGAGTACCGTTGATTTGAATGGGCCATCCCTACGTCATACCTAACATTAATTCCTGCTAACATACCACTGCGAAAAGATAATGACCGCTGTCATTGGCAATGGGTTTTGTACTTCTAATTCACATCTTTCATATCATTCCGCCAGAAGTCCAGTCATTTTAACGCAACAGTAGACAGTTTTGAAGTCAGCAAGTAATGGGTTGCTATGCAACACCTGAAACTTCAAAGTTCTATTTGCTTGAAGAACTATTTATTTCTAAACGGGACTCATGAAACGGCAACTAAATCATTAATATAATATAAATCATCATACCGGGACTCATGAAACGGCAACTAAATCATTAATGTAATATAAATCATCATCCGTCGGTCATTCTCCAAAAATAATTCCCTTCAGGACGAAACAACACCCTCCGCTGCGCGTCGGGGTGTTGTTCGCCCCGTCGGGAATTATTTTTGGAAAATGACCTCCGGACAATACATTATCCCTTACATCAAAGTAGCATAGCATATGCAGCTCGTGCCTGCTCATATCAATCGTGAATTTTTGGACAGGGAATCCATAATCCTCTGGTGGTCTAAGGACACTGCATCTACCTTTTGAGTCGCCTCTGGAGGTCTAAGGACACTGCATCTGCCATTTGAGTCGCCTCAAGAAGTCTAAGGACACGACATCTGCCTTTTGAGTCGCCTTAAGAGGTCTAAGGACACTACATCTGCCTTTTGAGTCGCGTCAAGAGGTCTGAGGAGACTACATCTGCCTTTTGAGTCGCCTCAAGAGGTCTAAGGACACTACATCTGCCTTTTGAGTCAGCTCAGGAGGTCTAAGGACACTACATCTGCCTTTTGAGTCGCCTCAGGAGGTGGTACTACTGAGAAGGGCAGCTACTGCACATACACTTTTGTGACATTGCGTTGAACTGTCCGCCACTAATTTTTTTTGTTTTAAACATTTTATTTATGAATACAGCACTGTAAGCTGACCTACAGAACATTCCTGTCAACCCATAGGAAGAATACAGAGGGCATAAATCATGGACAGCACAGTGCTACAGTGCTTTTTTAAAGGTAAAACAAGGAAAGAAAATACTACAAAGGGAGATAACAGAAAAAAAAACATGAGGTCGTAGAGATAATGTGTACAAGTTAGTTAGTCAGTCCTGACTGGACTCTGCGCTGCAGCTGGCAGGCTTCCAACTCTTCAGAGTGGACCGCCACCCAGAACTTTCCGGCAAGACGAAAGGTGGGGGAATCTGTTTCTACACTAACAGTGCCTGGTGCAAGGATGTGACAGTGATTCAAGAGTTCTGTTCACCTGATCTTGAATCATTTTTTATCAATTGTAAACCCTTCTACTCCCCCTGTGAGTTCGTTTCATTCATTCTGGTGTTTACATTCCACCGCAGGCCAATGTGCAGGTTGCACAGCGCCTGCTCGCCGATCAGATACTGTGTGTGGAGAGGACTAACCCGTACTCCTTAGTTATTGTCCTTGGAGACTTTAACAAAGGAAATCTCACCCGCGAACTCCCCAAATACAGACAACCTATTAAATGCCCGACCAGAGAGGAGAACATTCTGGATCACTGCTACACCACAGAAAGCAGTGCCTATCATGCAGTCCCCCGGGCTGCACTAGGACACTCTGACCACGTCATGGTCCATTTGATCCCTGCATACAGGCAGAAATTAAAACTCTGTAAACCTGCTGTGAGGACATCTAAGCAGTGGACCAGTGAAGCTGTGGAGGATCCTCAGGCGTGCTTCGACTGTATTGATTTGGAGTAGGGATGCAAATGATTAATCGACTTTAGATTAATTGTCGATTAAGAGGTTGCTCGATCAAAATGTATTAATCACGATTAATCGCTAGAGGGCGCTAGCGCGAGAGACCGGTTGAAAACAAAATGAAGCGAGCGAGAAGAAGTGCGGTGTGGGACCACTTCAACATTGTTAATTCAGGCAAAGAAGTCAAATGTTCTCTGTGTAATGCGGTATTGAAATACAATAGTTCCACTAGCTCACTCAGTTATCATTTGAACACTGTGCATGCTGCTGTCCTGCATGGCACCACCAGTTCACCTGGTTACTGCCGCGAGTAAAGACTGTAGTCTTAAAAGTCAAGTTAGCTATTAGTTCGTTAGCGGGCTAGCTCACCTAGACTTCATAGAGTTAGCTACCTAGCTCGTTAGCGGGCTAGCTCACCTTGCTATGAATATGAATATCTCTGTCTACTCCCGCGCTAACGTGTGCCCGCGAGTTTGGCTCATGAGAGTTAGTAAGTAAGTAAGAGTTGAGTTGGCTATTTAGCTTGATAGCGGACTAGCTCACTCAGGCTTAATGATATTAGATACCTAGCTCGTTAGCGGGCTAGCTTACCTTTGCCTGATGGCTTGCCATTAAGAATGTAACTACTCTATCCCTCACTAACGTGAGCGCGAGTTAAATTTAGCTTGTAATAGCCTAGATGCAGTTTCTTCATAATCTATCCACAAGTTAGATACAAGATTACATATATAGTTACAAGATAGGCTCAATAATATTCTGTTTGGCTCTCTATTTCATTTCTTCTATTCTTTTTTTTTTTATGTCTGTTTCAAATGCAAGAACTGAGCCAGTCCATAATTTATTTCTTTGTTTTAAATTAAAGAATGTATTTTGTTATACCATAAAAAAAAACTTTTCTGCTTTCTTTTCCTAATGCATAATTACTTGAGGAATGTATAATAGAATAGAATAGAATATAATTATCATAATGTAATGTAATAGAATAACTCAACTATTTAGCTGATATTTGTAAAGGCCCTATTGAAGCACTGAAACTCAGGTGAAAAACGCCGCTTATCAATTAATCGAAAGTCGATCGATAAGATTATCAACTAATGATTAATGAATTAATCGATAATTTGCATCCCTAATTTGGAGGTCTTCAGGTCCGCTACAAACAGTCTGGATGAGTACACAGAAGCTGTGACATATCAGCTTCTGTGAGGACAGCCGTTTACCAGGGTGAGTTATAACAATGACAAACCCTGGTTCACAGCTAAACTCAGAAAGTCAAGGTTGGAGAAGGAAGAGGTATTCAGGAGTGGGGACAGAGACAGATATGTAGAGTCAAAATACAGGTTTGGAAAGGAGGTGAGAGATGCTAAACGTCTTTACTCTGAGAAACTCCAACACCAGTTCTCAGCCAACGACTCTGCTTCTGTCTGGAAAGGGCTTAGGCAAACTTCAAGCCCAGAGCCCCCCACTCCACTAACGACTCATGCCTGGCCAACGACTTGAACGAGTTTTACTGTTGCTTTGAAAGACAGTGGGACAGTCCTGATACCATACCCTGTGACACCACCCAACAGCTCCAGCCCATCAGCGTCACCTTCCCCACCACAGCAGAGGCCTGCGCCTCTCCACAGCTGCCCGCCTCAGAGCACCCCCCTTCTCCCCCACCACGGTGAAGACTCTATCCATTATGGAGAGGGACGTCTTCAGAATCTTAAGGAGACAGAACCCCCGCAAAGCAACCGGGCCAGACTGTCTCTCCATCCATCCTAAAGCACTGTGCTGAACAGCTGTCACCGGTGTTTACAGACATTTTTAACTCCTCACTGAAGTCATGCCACTTGTGTTGCGGCATCTCATTGCGGCTTGTGTTGCGGCATCTCAAAGCCCTCACTGACCCTCTACTGGATCCCCTGAAGTTTGCCTACAGAGCTAACAGGTCTGTAGACGATGCAGTAAATATGGCCCTTCACTCCATCCTCCAGCACCTGGACACCTCAGGAACCTATGCCAGGATCCTGTTTGTGGACTTTAGCTCTGCCTTAAAGGCACAATATGCAACAATTATGCTTCAGGATTAGGGTTAGGATAAGCAGTTTAACCTTAAAATAACAGCTTAAAAAAAATTGGGGCGCTACAATGACTTTTAATATGGAGAATTGCGTCCGTGCCAATGGCATAGCAGGGTCGATAGGCATTTTGCCTGCCGATGCCCGCCGACCTGACTTTGATTACCTTCTGCTGATCTAGTAAGTAGCTTATTTGCCGTCTTGCTTAGTCTTGTGTTGCACATGATTGATGTTTGACTGTGTAAGGACAGTCGTTGAGTAATTAGTTTGTCATAATGTCAAAGTCAGCACATTTCAAGAGATTTCGTTAGTTTTAGCTGCTAGCATACCTTTAGCGAATAGCTATTAATCCTTAATGCACCTTTAAATACTATCTTAATATTTTTTTTATATATATTTTATATTTAGTTTTTCCTATGATTAATAACTTAATATGTGTATTGTTTATTGTGTATGTTTATTGTTTGCACTAACGTCCCACAAAAAATTCCTGGTAGGTAAAAACCTACTTGGCAGTAAAAACCTACTTGGTTTTAGGTTCACCTATCTAAAAACATTGATGCAAAAGGGCCATATATGGTTATATTTGTTAGAATATTAATAAGCACGCTAAAGTTGAAGAAGGGACCGGAGGCAGAGTCAGTTTTCTGGAGTTTGTATTTCAGCGTGGAGTCCCCCTCTCAGCTGCAGCTCAGAGAAAGGCCTACCTGATAGCAGAATGCAATGGCATTTATACATTCAGTCAGGTTACAGAACAGAAGGAGGGGAGAAGGGCCACACCCTTTAGGTGAGAGGGGGGGGGGGGGGGGGGGGGGTACAGTGAGGGGTTCACCTATGGGGGGATGGGGTTGATGCCAGGACACAAAGGACTCTAGCAGGAGGGGGGGGGGGGGGTCACATGTCAATTGCTTAGGGAGAGACAGACAGAGTACACATCCAGAGTAAGTTGCAGATACAGAACAAGCAGTTAATGTCTTACTACAAGAGATAGCAATATTTCAAGTTCCATCAGTCCCCTATATGAACATATATATGCTCACACAATAAGAACCAGGCAACAGCCAATCAGAGCAGGAAACATTGAAATATGTTACCGATAGGAATGATACAGATTAACAGTGGAATAGCTATTTTGCAACTCCATCAGTCCCCTATATGAATCAGGAACACCAATCATGTGGATGGCCGATTGAAGAGTTCAGTTGTCCATTGTGGTCACAGGGTTGCCAATAGTCCTTTTGTTTAGGCTGAGTGTGTGTATCTCTGAGGAGAGCTGGACAGTCCATGACCTCAGCCGGAGCCCAAAAAGCCCCGGGAAACAGGGAGGTGTTAGATGCGGTGTGTTGATGGCTGCAGATGGGCAGGGGAGGGGTAATCTTCTCCTAAAGTGTTGGGGTGATCTCAGGGTCCGAATTCTTGGCTGCGGGTACTTATCAAGTCTCACATGAGAAACCAACAGTATGAGGGGTTTAGAGACATTCAAGCATTTGCATTTGACTGTGATATGGGGGAGGGGGAGGGGTGTTTGGTAAAAGGATTCTGCAAGATTACTTAAGGGGTCAAGGCACATGGCTTGGAGTAAATAAAAATAAAGGTTGGAACAAACAAAGACAAATAGGACAAGACTTTGACAAAATAAAATAAAAAGGAATACAGGTGGAACAAACAAAGACGACATAAAATAGTGCAGATAAGTCACAACAAGCCTTCAAATCCCCTATATGATAGCTTGGATGCTATCACCTTTGAAAAGTAAATACAGGTTAAAGCAAGGCATTGTCAGACTTAAATCATACCAGACAATAAACATAACAGTCAAAAGTCATATAAACAAAACAGTCAAAAGTATGTCATGGTATATTCTCACTCAGTCGGTGAGTGGAATTGAGTCGTGTAAGTCCATTCATACATCGGCTGGCCAGCCCACGCACGCACACACACACACAAACACGCGCGCGCGCAGGTGTTCGCTAAGGACACACGTTGACTGACTCGCAGGGAAACAAAGACAAGAGAAGTGTATCTTGTAATAACATGTATGCAACACACAACACAGAGAGTTAGCAGATGATTAACAGCACTCTAATAAAGAAGTAAAATAAATAAATACTCCTACTTCAAGATGTCACTTCTCTCTCAGATAACATTGTGTTCCAGATTCAAATTGACTTACTAAATAAATGAATCTTCATTTGGACCCAATATTCTGACTCCACACATCCCATGTCCATGTTTCAGTCCCACCCTGGCACCCCAACCATAGCCATTGACCTATACAATGAAGACGACAGCCTCCAGTCTCTTTGGAAACAGGTGGAGGGCTTCAAGCAAGTCATCTATCCCATCATGCAAAGTTATCCAGATGGCGTCCATCTCATCTGTTATTCTCAAGGTTTCTCTGTTGTTCTTTCTGTTCTCTCATGTTGTTTCAGTGTGTCTGTTAAGATCAACTCAGATTCTTTTTCTCTCACCATAGGTGGTATGATATGTAGAGGGATTCTCGCCACACTTGTTGACCACAATGTCCACACAGCAATTTTTCTGTCTGCTCCTCTGGCAGGCCAGTATGGTCAGCAAGCCTTCATTTTTGTATCTATATTCCTTGTTTAAATGTTTGTAAATCGAAGAGTTATAAGATATAGATTATGCCTTAAATGACCTCTGTCCTGCCTAGGTATCAGCCTCAAGCAGCCTCAAACCTTGGAGAAACACATCTATCGGTTCTGCTACACTGCAGTAGGACAGATGGTATCTGTTTGTAATTACTGGAATGGTAAGAGTGATTACTAACCAATGAGGCAACATTTTTAAGGACTTGGTATAAAATATGATCAATAATCAGGTACATCAAATGAAAAATGTATTAATGCAAGTGGGTAATTTCACAATCGGGGTAATCAAGGATATTACCTACATAGGTCTGTGTCACCCAAAATATATGATTATGCTTGATAATTGTATGTGTTATTAATGAGTTAACAGCACCTAGACAAAACAAGAGTGCAAAAATGCCTCAGGGATCAGTTATCAGGCCTCCTCTGTTAAACCTTTATATGTGGCCTATGGGTGAAACTCTACAGAACAACAACAATGATTACCATAGTAAAGCAGATAATACACATACATAATTGGATGAGCCACGATTTCTTCGGATAAATAAGGACAAAACTGAGATTATTGTGTGTGGCAGCAAAGAGAAGAGAATAAGCATTAGTAAACACCAAAAATCTTGTCCAAAATCTTGGTGTTCTCATACTCTCAGATCTCAATTTCAATTTCAACAGCCATGTAAATGCAGTCACCAAAACTGCCTTCTATCATTTAAAAAAAATATGTTTAAAAATAAACATAAATTTGTGACTTATTTAGCAGAGAATTACCTCAGACAATGCATCAAATTTAGCAACAGTCTACAAACAAAATGTTAACATCATAATAACTAATACAGTTGGAACAGATGTAACCTTATACTGATGGTGAGAAAACCTAATTAGTTTCAGATGTCTATTCCAACACATTTCCAGTATTAAGGTTTATTGTCACGACAAAACGTATATATTCAGAATGAGGATACCTTGTGTGTAGCTGTCATGCTGTGAACATACACATTCTGGCAATTCTTTACATTTTTACTCATGAAGACAGACATTTATTTTGCCAAATATCAGCATTTGTCGAGTGTTACCCATGACCAACTGCCATGAAGTTTAAGTTTACCCTGATTGTGAAACTACCCACCTCATAAAACAATTCAGACCTTTGTTTTTAATCAGCAAGGATGTTTGACAGAATTATGTATGAAATATTATTTCCATATTTTTTTCTCTTTTCAGACCCATATCATCAGAAGAATTACCTGAAAGGCAATACATATTTGGCCTTACTAAATGGAGACAGAGCACATGCCAACATCACAAGTACCACATATTTTTCTGTTCTTAGTCTTGTGTCTATTTGTCAGATAACTTTCGACCTCATTCTCGAAAATGTTCTTAAGTGTCTTCTTAAATATCATCTTATGAACTTCATAAGACCAACCCTAAGAAAGATCTCTGCCGGATTCAATAACGTGTGGAATTGTTTTCTTAAACCGCCACAGTGTTCTTAGCTGTGCACCGATTCTTAAATTCAACTTGCGTTCTCGCGCACCTCAATTTGCAAACATAAACGCCTTGCCAGCTCATTATAATGGCATGCAACTATAGTGAATCCACAGGAAACGCTAAAGCAACTTGAGACTGATCAAAACAATATCTAAGTGTAAAGTCAGCACCAGTCTAGTTAACACAGACCTAACTTCACCGGTGCAGAGGTGGAGGTACTGTTGCAGAATGTAGATGTGCCAGTTCTATTCTGATTTAGGCTATATCCAAGCGATTGATTTTAGTATTTATTTATTTATTCAGTGCCGTTTGCAGTGTTCGTGTAGTGCTTTTGTTTATTTTAAGACATCACGATGCCTCGTAGAATCATGACTATAAATGTGAAACGTTATTGTTAATGATGCAAATATTTTCGTATATGTCTCCAAATGTTTTAAACCTTTTGAAGGTTGATTAATTCTGTCAACTCTGTTTGGGTTGCTGACCATCTGTGTCAGCAGTATCATTTTGTGATTATATGTTTGTCTCTGTCTTACAATAGCTTGGAAGGAAAACTTCCTACGAATAAAAAAGTTAGTTCTGATTGGAGGTCGCGATGACGGACTAATCGCTCCTTGGCAATCCAGGTATCCAGATTTTTTTCTCATTGATGTAATGCAGACTATAATTTCCTAAAATGTATTCTGGGAATGTACTTGAGGTCCGCTCTCTTTTCTGTTTCAGTTTTTTCAGCTTTTATGATGAAAAGGGAAGTGTCGTTGACATGAAGAACACAGATGTGAGTTACTGCTGCCACACTAAATCACACAACACTTTAACTCAATTGATTTATGTCAATAGTCATTGATGACTATTGAACTTTAGACTATCAAAACTATAAAATGTGGTGAAATAATGACAACATCTTTTTGCCAAAATGTTGTTCAATAGCTACACCCATGTTTCTTATTGTTTTTTTAGTGGTATCTGAAAGATGTCTTTGGCCTGAGAACCCTTGACCTGCGCAAATCACTGGTGCAGTGTGAATTTGATAGGGTTGAGCATAAAAGATGGCCTCATGTTCAAAAAGTGTACACTGGTTGCATGGAGGAATGGCTAGTATAGACAATTGAATTAATAACAAAACTATTGTGACATAGCTTCTTCATGACTATTTCAAACATGGTTTAAGGGAGGAGGTTGACTAAAAAGAATTCACTGTACCTGTCATTAACCGTGTGCTGTTTGCATCCTTTGTCTGTCATGGCATTTAGCTTGAGACAATCATGCTTATGCAGCTCACTCTCTCTTTCCAACATCCAATAAAGACTATCTTTTGATCCACTTTATGTGTGTTTAGTCTCACAAGTATTCAGCACAGGTTCATCTATAACATAGGAGGATGTCTTTTTTTTCAATCATCATCATATTACTGAAATAATAATGTAATTAGAGTTGTATGTACAAGCGCTTGTGTACCAGCCTCAATACATTGTAACAACAATATGACTTAATTCACCATTTATGCATTTATTGTAATGTTCAACATTATTATAAGATATGCAGGATCAAACCCTTATCTGAGAGAGTTTTACATGATAAAGCAGATGGACATTGGTCCTTATGGACCTGAATGATTAACTGTTAAATGTAACTACTTTCTATGGCTACAACAAGACAAAGAATATGTTAGAAGACATGCTAGAAGATAAACTACCAAATGTACAGTACATATGTAAATTAACATACCAGAATGACCGTTAAGGAATATGGGTTGATTTAAACTTGGTAAATGATAAGTGCTTAGAACAGTGGTTCTTAACCTTTTTGGAGGTACTGAACCCTGCAAGCTTCATCAGTGCATTCGCCGAACCCTTCATAATTTGAAAAATAAAATATGATTTTTCCCAAACGTAGGTATGTATAAAAACGGCCCAACATTGCTAGTGTGAACCGGGCTATACTGTGTGTGTCTTGACCCCTGCCGAACCCCTGAAAGTGGCTCAACGAACCCCTGGGGTTCGATCGAGCCCAGGTTAAGAACCACTGGCTTAGAAGAACCCTCTTTAGATGACATAATTAAACCCTAAAATCTGCCATACAAATGGAATATAGAATGCATGGAGACACAATAATTTCAATACTACACTGATTTCTTGTAAAATAAATAAATAATAATATTACTGTATTCAATTTTTGACAATTCTTTTTAACAACAGTTAATTTGTATTTGTACAGCTTCAGTCATATTGTGCATATATTTCATGACTACTGCTAATGAAGCTGCACCCAGAACAATTCCACTGTGGAGTTTCAGGAGCTTCGAGCAGAAGTGGAATGCAAACGTTGTATCACCTTTGTGATCTCCAAAACCTGTTAGTCAAACGTCTGACGAAATATCATCACATACAACTTCGTAAAAATTCATACAAATGGCTGTGATATGGCATTATTAACCACGCCCAAAATACAACGTCAGTCAACGACTTGATACGTGAGTCAACTTCTGTCTCCGCCATGTTGGATTGAGAGTTACTCATTCACTTCCATTGTACCAAAATGTGTGTAATAACTTGTGTTCTGCCTCATGAAATACCGTTTTCCTGTTATATTCTTATAATGTAATATTGATTTCTCGTTAAACATGCAGTCATAACGCGTTTATTTTACATCGTTAGACTTTACAAAGTATGTCTAAGATCACCTATCGCTTTGAATGGGGTGACGTCAGTCGCCGACCTCAGGGGTTCTCATTCACTTTCATTGTACCAAAATGTGTGTAATAACTTGTGTTCTGGTCCATGAAATACCGTTTTTCTGTTATATTCTTATAATGTAACATTGATTTCTCGTTAAAAATGCAGTCATAACGCGATTATTTTACATCGTTAGACTTTACAAAGTATTACTCAGATCACCAATCGCTTTGAATGGGGTGACGTCATCAGTCGCCGAACCTTTTGTATTGCTTGCACCGAAACTTGGGGACAGTGTGATGTTTGTATTTGTACATAAAGTTGATTGTTCCTTGTATTTTTTATTTTTTTTTGCTTAGATTTAAAAAAATATACATATATATTGAGAAATGGACACTGCACAATGTAAAAAATCTCATTACCGAACTGAAAATTACCTCTGAGGGGATTTGCGAGGTGATTGGTTTTCTGTACCTGTCAATTTGACTAAAAACATCTCCGTCACTACTAGTGGTGAAACGGATCAGTGTGTCCACGGTTCGGTTCAGATAACCGTTTTGGGCCTCGGTTTCAGATACGGTTCGGATTAGGATCATGTCCGTGATAGTAAAAAGGCGGACTTTTTTTTGACGGAGGGTTTGGGGGAGAAACACAAAAATGAATGAGACCCACTAGGCTATTTGCAATGTGTTAATTGACTGCAATCGGACAACTTGCAAGGCTTTTTTGTGCAATAAATGTTCCCCTAAAATGCATTTGAAAACATGGTGCACTGACTGTAACATGTAAGGGATAACGGCCGACGAGGCTTAGAACTCATGAAGCCAGAGTTGCCTCTACCTGTCCATTATTTCCATCGAACCGGTCGACCTCGAAGGCCGTTATCCCGCTTATCACCTGTTTGTATTTATCTCCCGTATATTTAGAATATAATTGTATCAATTACTTTCTTTAAATTTAGGAATCGTGCGCTTGAACTTCAGAAAACAACCCATACAGCTACCGTTACACTGGAGAGTTACAGTAAATTAGCCCCTTACAGTCAAGTGTGCCTTTCCAATTTCCTCTTCTGTCAAACTTGTGTATCTCCCCTTGTCAGTCTCATTAAATGCCTCTTCAAGCCATTGTTCGAATGTTAAATCACCAAGAACATTTTATTACACAAAATTGATAACAAAATCATCTATTCTGTTCATCGTTTTTTCCGATGTCTTTTCCGCCGTCCATGACTTGTCAATCAACCGTCGGTTAGGCTACTTTTACTACTGTTGTTATGGTTACGGGCAGCACTGGAGAGAATGCATTCCGCTGGGTCCTAAACACCCTTTTGTATCGGACGTAGGCTACAGTAGGCAAAATACGCTACATAAGGCAATGCTTTCATGAAACCGAACTCCGCGGATCTCCAGAATGCTCCGAAATGTGGTAAACGAACCGAACGGATTTGGATACAATTCGAATCCGCTGCAGGCCTAGCCACTACCCAGTGCGCTACATAACGCCCTCCAAGCAATACACAACATAAATTACATCTAATAGAATACAATATTCTAATGGTAGCCAATTTAGGCTAAAGTTAGAAAAAAAATCGGGTTTATTTAGACTTGTTTTAAGATGTAGTGTAGCGTAGATGTGCGGTGTCCAGTTGTTTGGGGTTTGGGCTAGAGAGTTCAACCAAGCCTGTGTTCCCAGTGGTCTGTGCTCTGGCATGGGCTTCGCCTCCCACTGATAATCAATAGCCTATCAGAATGCCCCTTGACCTGTCCCGTTACCTAACGATCGTACACCGACAGAGGTGTGTGAGAAGAGAGTTGGAGAACAGACAGTTTGCAGTCCGGAACTTAAAAACAGAGTGAGTACTGGTTTATTATTTGTTTGTAGTTTGTAAGTGCCTCTAGTAACTGCTATTCAATCGAATGTTGTAATTATCCACGTCTGTGCAGTCCGGAACTTAAAAACAGAGTGAGTACTGGTTCATTATTTGTTTGTAGTTTGTAAGTGCCTCTAGTAACTGCTATTCAATCGAATGTTGTAATTATCCACATCTGTCTGCTATCTAACCCTTTTTGTGTATCATACTCGTTAGTCGCTAGATATAAAAATAGTTATGTCAGTAATCTCTTTTAATATACTTATCACTTAATCAGTGGCGATTAAGCCTTACATTTCTGCTGGGGCAATTTTGAACGAGGTCATGTATTCGTCACAGAACTAGAGCTAGCTGATTATAATAGTATTATATAAGCAATTTGCCTATATTATTAGATAGACACGTGGTTCAAATAACTTGCATGGTTTATCAAGCTTGTGGCACACGCATACAACATTCGCTTCGAAAGGAACTATTGAAACAGCAACAAAACATGCTGCTTGTGTTGTCCTCACTGTAGTGTAGCAACTATAGCTATACAACTAGCTAAACTCTGATGCAAAAATGACGTAGTCGTAGTAAGAGTTTACTTGCTGTTTACTGTGCACTGAACATCATCTTGCATTACAGAGTGAAAACTGTAACAAAGGAATAAGTTGGACTATTAAAGCATATATTTCGTAATGGATTATCCTGGATATATATGTAAATAAAACGTTGTAATTATGTGTAGTATTTCCTTTTAAAACAGTATTTTAACTTTAACATGTTCATTAACATAACAATGAAATTGTACTCACGACATTGCCTTTAAGTTAGCCTGACGATGTCATACTCATAATTCTAGTCAGAATATGAGTCTGAGACTGAACCATTGGGCTGTGATTATGGGGCGTGTTTCAACGAACCAGGAAAGAAAATGCCTATTCGCTGAATTGGATACCTAGAACCAATCAGAGCAACGTAGTATTACCATCTGATAGATTAAACTTTTACCTGATCCCGTAGGAAGGACGGCAAAAACATCTTTTCAATCGACAAATGCCTTGATCGCGTTTCTCTGTTCCTCTTTCAAAATGAATGCGCTGTCAATATCTGTTGAGATATGCCTGCTCACGTTACTTAATTAGCACTCAAGGCTAGAAGCTACCATTTGTTTCAATGTTTTTTTTGTCTACGCGTTAGCATAACCTATCAATAATGGTCTAGAGTGCTTCAGTTAAGAGCTACTATCCTCGGCAACATTCGTGTTGCACATACACAACTAACCGAGTCAATGTAGACGTAAAAAAAGTCGTGCAGATAGCTTAAATCATATCAAATATGTCCCACTAAGCTCCTGAGACGGCGCCATCTTTGTTCGATGTATATTCTATCTATCATCAGGTCATCTGTCCATCAACGTATAAAGCCCGCCCTTACAATTTGATTGGTTAAGATTGCTTTCTCAACTTTTTCGAAACGTTTAATCCCTCCCAACTAGCTCGACTCCAGACTGAATCTCCCAGACCAAAAATGTTGTGGGCGGAGTTCAGGCTGGTATCCAGGCTACCTCTAAGTGCTAAACCGAAGGTTTTGACGGGCATTCCTTGTCCGTTTACTTTTTACTTTACAGGAAACCGTTTATTACCCCAAAACTCCTGGGACAGCTCGTCAAATTAAAAGTCCCGTTAACCTTTTGCCTTAATGGCAACACACTCCCCGCCTGTCCTCTGTGAGGTCATTATACAAAGAAATTATTAATTAACTAAACTTAAACACATCAATCTTTCTTTAGAAGCAAAACAAGTTCTGTCACTGGTCTAAGGTAGTTTTTTGAATGTCCTTGATCTGTGGTCTTCAATTCAACCTTACGGACTTTTCCATCTTCTCCAGGAATAGCTTTTGTGATGACCGCCAAAGGCCAGTTGTTGCGGACAGCTTGTTTGTCTTTGAGAAGGACGACGTCTCCTTCTTGCAGATTTTGGTGGGACTGAGTCCATTTCTTCCGGCTGTGCAAAGTTGACAAGTACACTTGTCTCCAACGGGTCCAGAACATGCTGGACAAGGCTTGCACTTGTCTCCACTGCTTGGCGAGGAGGTCTCTTACTGTGAAGTCTCCTGGAGGAGGCGGGACACCAGCTTTCTGAGTTAATAGCATCGATGCTGTGAGAATGAATGGATCCTCTGGGTCATTTGAAACCGGAACTAGTGGTCTTGCATTCATAATTGCTGTCACTTCTGCCATTAATGTGCACAAGACTTCATGGATCAGGTGAGTGCCATGTTCAAGAAGCATTGAATCCAGGATCCGTCGGGCTACTCCAATGAGGCGTTCCCATGAACCACCCATATGTGAAGCATGAGGTGGGTTAAACACCCAGGAACATCCTTGTTGGTGTAAGCACCTCTGCACAGTGGTGTCTGGTTGGTCTGCGCTCATCCTGAGTTCTCCCGGGACAGCTCGTCAAATTAAAAGTCCCGTAAACCTTTTGCCTTAATGGCAACACACTGCTAAATGAACGAAATTTAGCTACAATTATTTCAGGCGGCAACTAGCAAAACGAAAGGGCTAATTAGCCTTAAGGCTGATTTATGCTCAGAGACGTAAGCGCAAGAGGCCCTTGCGCGCCTTTTCACGTCTTGCGTGCGTCGGGCCCTTTTTCTAGACTTGCGCCATTTTTTACGTAATATTTTACGCGAGCCGTCACATTTCCTGTTTTCATACCGCCATTTTTAAAAGCCAGTAGCCTACAGCTCAGAAGATGTTTTAAAGATGAATGCCCTTGAAGAGCTTTTGACTGAAGAATCTAGAAAGTATTGCAATTATATAACCCATTGTAATGAACCGAAGCCACTTGTAATGAACCGAAGTTTGTTCCAATTGTTACTTTGAAGAATATGCTAGCCGCTAGCACGATCTATATGGAATTTGCCCTATACGTTAGCATTAAGCTAACGTAGGTTCTATCAACGAATGTTACGAGATGAGGTTACTAAAATCTTCTGCATGTCTACTCAGTTTTACAGTGCTTCCCAAGTAAAGGTTTGAAAAGAACTTCAAGCTTCAGACTTTCTGTTAGAGAACCTGTTATCTATCTGCAGAGCAAATGTCAGGCTCATACAAAAACATTAACGTGAATTAATTGAAGCTAATACCTAGCGCGGTGTCAATAGGATTTCCCATATACGTTAGCATTAAGCTAACTTATTTTCTACCACAGTAAAACATTGTTTTTAGAAACGAATGTTACGTGATGAGATTACTAAAATGTATTTTGCATGTCTGCTCAGTTTAACAGTGCTACCCAAGCAAAGGTTT
Source organism: Sprattus sprattus (assembly GCF_963457725.1). Lineage (NCBI taxonomy): Eukaryota > Metazoa > Chordata > Actinopteri > Clupeiformes > Clupeidae > Sprattus > Sprattus sprattus. The sequence goes on along the minus strand of NC_137921.1, from coordinate 60,051,982 downwards.
GAAAAGAACTTCAAGCTTCAGACTTTCTGTTAGGGAAACAGTTTGCTATCTGCCGAGCACATGGCAGGCTCGTATACATGACTTAAACTTTGCTCCACCTATTGTTCTGGCGGTGAATTGCTTCGCAACACGCGCAACCTTTGGGAGCATGAACTGCTATGAGTAAATTTTGCGCAACAATGTGACGCCACGCAGAAGCAAGCAGCCGCCTTCAGAAAAAAAGGGGAAAAAAGCACCACCAAGAACCAAAAGTTAGCTTGAACAGTGAATCAGCCAATTCGCAGACCGGAACTTTAAGGGGGTAAGTCTTCTTTAATTATTTGTATGAATATGTTTATTGTCAATAGTAAGTAGTATCTGCTTTTCCATGGAATGTTGTAATTATCCACATATGTATGCTATCTAGCCCATTTCATGTTTCCATCAGAATACCAGGTTAGTCCTTCAGTTATATCAGAATAGTTACAGTCAGTAATCTCTTCTCATATTCTTATCACTTAATAATGAAAGGCCAATCATCCCGTGGAATGTTGTAATTATCCACATATGTCTGCTATCTAACCCATTCCATGTATCCATCCAAACACAGTTCTACAAGGGCAGTGTCTTCAGAACAGGAGCACCTTAAAGCTGTCCTTGAGGAGAGCACAGCTTTTCTGGAGAAATTTGACCCACCACAGGTAATGTGCCTTACATAGAGACGGTCTACAACAGTTACACCACTGTGAAGTACTCTATTAGATTTAAATCTGAGCTTCTTTATCGTGTGATATGATTGATTTCCAGCCTAAGAAAAAAAGGGGAAAAAAGCCCCACCAAGAACTAAACTGTACCTGGAGACAGAGGGACAGTAGGGGTAGAATCATACCCCAGACCACCAGGCCATCTACCAGTAAAGGTACAATAATCTTGTTGTGACATAATGAAAATCTATTATTCTACAAATTAACATTGACTACATTTAAATGACACTATTACCTTCCATACAGTATAACATAACTGCAGTTGGTTTTATTCAGCTTCAGGGATTAGGGAAACTCGGGAGAGAGAGACTGTGGATCCACCATGTATGCCAGAAATAGATCTTGGTGAGTGAGTTTGTATGTATGTTGTACGTTGTAATATGGTCCCATATGAAAATTACAATACCAAGCCATAGCCAAGGTTTGGGAAATAGTGTTGAGTTTTTTTTTTTATATAGCAGTGTCATGTAATGATTCTATCATAGAAAGAATGGTATCGATTACATGTGCACAAGAAGTGTGTATGCTACAAGTAAATTGTATGTCTTTTATTAAATAGCTACAACATTGGAAGATTTGCAACAGCTACTTCAGGAGGCTGTTTGTGAGCCTATTCAGTCCTACCCTAACCCAAATCAGGACTGGGCAACTAGGCAGAGCATCTCTGCGCAGAAGTGGCAAGATGCAAGGCCACAGCTCTTGAGCAATTTTCTGCTATCAGAGAGTTGTGTGCCTCACAATTGTCAGCAATGCCATCTGAAAGATGCAGTCATACGCTGCAAGGACTACCTTCCTTGCCCCTACTTTTGTGAGGATTGTGACATAACATGTCACATCAAGTATGTCTTACACAATGGATCATCAATGATTCTAGGATTCTTCTAGCCTGGTGACACCAGCCTACGTGTTTCCGCCTGATTTGATTTCAAGCTCATACGTAGTCTGGCCCAGCCCCGCCTAACATCGTTTCCAGGCTTCACCCTACAACCGCACCAATCAGCGAACAGTTCAGAGCTGTGACGCAAAACTCGCCTTGCCGAGGTGCATGTAGTCCAGCGGAGTTTGTAGTTTACCAGCATTGTCTCAACTCTCGAGAACATCAGAAAACTAAAAGGAGAACAAGAGGATTGTCTTGTAAGTTTTATGATTGGAAAGGACGTCGTAGCTCTTCTCCCAACTGGCTTTGGGAAGAGTTTAATCTAGCAGATGGCCCCGTTAGTAATGGAGAGACTGGGGTGCCCTAATGCTTACCAAACGTTGCTGATTGGTTAAGGAACTCCAATGATTTTAAACCTCAAGCTAAGCACCCGCCCATCTCGGAAACGAAAATGCATGGGGTTTTGCCAGACTGACTGACGGAAAGAAATGGAGTCACAGGCTGGTAATGGCCAGGCTAGGATTCTTCAGTCCTGTACCGCCAACCACTGTGGTTGAACGGTTGGGGGAAGAATATTCCCACCAACACCATAGTAAGTGATACATCTAGTCTCTTTACTTGTCCTGGCTATATTCCATTATCAATTGTGTAAACTTTTAACATTTTCTTCAGTGAAATTCTACCAGTTGAACTCCCAGCACACATCTGCCAATGTCCATTAGCGCCGTCTTTGGTTAGTGGGAAACCTGTAGTCCTTATCAATACAAATGGTAAGTGTGTATTTGAAATGTTAGCGCTATTTCAAGAGCCATTTTTCATGCAGCTTCATAATAGCTGGTCCACACTTTTCAGTCTGTATGCTACAAGGAATTCTTTACTCTTTTCGTTAACAGGACGCTACCATCTGACTATGCCAGAGCTTTATTGTGGAGGCTGTGGTACCACTTGGACTACAGGATTGGTGGATGTTCAAAAAAGTGGTTATTGGCCAGCCACCATCCAATCGTCAGTGCTCTATGACTGTGAGGTGTTTAAGGCCTTCGAGGACTTCAAACTGGCTTCCCCAGGCAGTTCAAGGCTAGCTATGGTGAAGATGCTAAATATGAAGACCACGTCATATGGCAGAGTGAGTGCTTGAAACATGTGCTTCCAACATCCTTGATGAAAAAAGTAGTTAATATTGTTTTCTGTTGTGTGTAGAATATATTGGATTTTGGATCAATCCAACATCACCAGGTGTCTTGTTTTATCTTCACATGGCATTTTCTCTTTCAGACTGGTACTGTGTGCAGCGACACATTAAACAGAAGTTATACTGAGTGGGCTACTTGCCAGTATAAACTCTCTGAAATGTGTAAAGAGGAGCCATTCACTTGTCCAGCTTGCACACCCCAGATGCTCGCTGTGGCAGTGGATGGCAACCGCAGCAGTATCGCTTTAAAAAAGCTGGCAAGTAAGAAAACCTCCATAGATGGCCCTCTACTTTTAAAGCTGAATTACTCTATTAAATGTTTTTTTTTGTAACACATATTCAATTGTGCTATGTCATGCTCTTTTCATCTAGTTCTGATGACAGTGGATTTTTTTGAGGGCATCTTTCTGTGTAAAGATGAGGATGTGGCGTCCTTTGTGGATTACATCCACTCCAGAACTCATAATGTAAGCTTGAGGCTGCTCTATTAACCTTACTGCACATACAACCTGCTTTGTAGTATTTAGTTTTTTTTTTTATCTCCCTTCTATTTTCTTGAAATCAGAATACAGGAAAGGGCTCTTGTGGTAGTGCTGAGTTCACAGCAGCAAAGGAGAGATCCAGAAAATCTGGTGCAAGTCTGGATGAGGAGGGATTGGAACATGCACGGCGGCAGGATTTTTTCTCTCCCGGTGCTAAGGGGGGGCTTGACCGATACGTGGGGTAGCTAAGAAAATAATTGATTTTCATGACGTCACTTACTTTATAAAGAGGTTCTTGGTTTTTTTCTTCAATAAAAGAAGCTATGATACACGGCACAAGAATGTTATACAAGTGGCAATGGCGGAAATGTTTCACGTGCGTGCAAAGGTGACATTCAGCTCCGGACAGCGACCATGCGCCTGCCCATAACCAGACAATACATCCAAAATGCAACAAGTATTTATTTCATATGCATAATAAATTAAAACAAACAACTATGCATTGACAATATTGTCTCGGATCATAACTTAGGCTACATTACATGAATAGTAAAACTCATAACTACAAAGTGCAGCCGCAACGAGAGGTGACATTCAGATCCAGACAGCGACCATGCGCCTGCCCATAACCAGACAAAACATCCAAATTGCAACAAGTATTAAATGAAAACAAACAACTATGCATTGACAACATCATAACTTACATTATATTAAAAGTAAAACTCATAACATAGGCTACAAAGTGCAGCCGCAACGAGAAGTGCTAACAGATTGTTTGAATGATAAAAAAAAAACTCACAGAAGGACGATGCGTCTATTGCTGTGGTTGAGTGCAAATGAGTCTATAATTTTCTGGACATCCAGGGCCTTGGTTCTTTCTGCGTGTATGGACAGGCAGGCAAGGTTGCTGAGTCGAGGGTTTGCCATTCTGTTCCTCAGGTAGGTTTTTACGCGCCGCATGCACGAAAAACTGCGCTCGCATGAAGCGGAGGTTACAGGCAGTGTAACAGCAATGCGCAAAAGTTTATAGATGTCCTCAAAGGAGTCTTTGTACGGTTTAAGCATGGACAGAAATTCCAGTGTGCTGCTGAGTGTTTCACCTTGTTCTTTTTTTCTTTCCAAGAGCCGGCACATCTGGTGCATCTCGGCCAGCGGGTCATCCTTTTTGATCCCATACATCTGCGCCATGGGCTCAAGGCTGTCCTTTTCAAGGAATGTGACATTTTCGGGGTTGAGGGCTGACGTGCCCATGAGAACGGCACCTGCTTCTGTTGAAAACCGTCGTGTCATTTCATTCACTAGTCGGTCAATGACAGGGTAGAATGAGGATGTTCGGAGTTTATCCAGAGAGGACATGCATGGATGCTCTGTTTGAACTGGAGCTTCAACTAAATAGTCCTGCAGATGGTGAGGTTGCTGAGATTGCCTCTTCTGTTGTGGGAGCTGCAGTGGTTTTGCGACACCGACTTTGGTGCAGAGCGCCTCTGCCTTGCTCCATATGGCTCTCCAAGAGTCCTCTGTGCGCTTTTGTTTTAGGCCCGTGATGACTGAGTGCGCGAGGTCGGTGGCAGTCTCCAGCAAAAGTTCGGGGGACTGTAGAGTGTCAGACATGAACTTTGCTGTACGAAAAAGATCCTCAAACCGAACAAGGTGGAGGATGAATTCAGCATCAATGAGTGCGAGTAATGAGCGAGCATCAGTGGATCTGCGTGGATTTGGTTGCGCCTTAATGTCATTTAATGATGCAATGATGGCGGGTAGGGTTTTTTGCACTGCCCATAGCGAGTGATACTGGCAGGACCAGCGCGTATCGGACAGTTTCTGGAGTTCAATGGGCTGCTGAGAGGGCTCAAGTTCCCGTTGCTTCTTAACGAAGTGGACATGGACAAATGAGCCTGAGAAAAACTTGTACATGTCTTGCACAATAACAAAAAAATCCCCCGCTGGCTTCACGTTTCTCACACAGTCCACCAAAACTAGATTGAGGCGGTGTGCATGGCAATGGATGTAGATTGCCTGAGGGACCTCTTCTCGGAATTTCTCTTGGACCCCGTTGTGAACACCAGACATCACTGCAGCGCCGTCATAACACTGAGCAATACAGGCAGTGTGATCAATGTTACATTTGCTCAGAGTGTCTTTGATTGTAGCGAAAAGTGACTCTGCATCCAAACCGTCAGCTGGCGTGAAATGGAGAAATTCTTCCACAGCTTTATCTTTTTTCACGTAGCGCACCACAACAGACACTTGTTCCGTTTTACTCAGGTCCTTACTCTCATCTACCATCAAAGCAAACATTTCAGCATCTTGTACTTCACTACTTATCTGATCCCTTATCATATTTGCCATAATGTCCAGTATTTCGTTCTGTATGTCATGATGTGTGTACTTCGCATTTCTTGGATTGTCAGATATTTTCTGTGCAACTGTTTTGTCAAATTTGCCTATCATCTGTAAAAGTTCAAGAAAGTTTCCCTGGTTGACAGCCGTGTCATTCTCTGTGTCTCCTCTCTGTGAAAGTCCCTGGTATGCAGTGAAACGCAATGACTCCACAACTGCTCTCATGTACTCTCTGTTCTCTCTTACTATTTTTGCATGTCCATCACTCAGAGCATTGCAAATTGTTGAGCCAGACTCTTTCTGAATAGTCCACTCATTCCACACTGCCATAGCATATTTATGCTCCACACTAACATTGTGTGTCTTGAAGGAACTTGTCGCCTTCTTCCAGTTCTGGTAGCCGTTGTGGGTAAATGCTGCCTTCTCGCCATGATTTCCTGGACGTTGAAAGTGGCGGCATGCAAAGCAGAAAACACGGTCCTTTGAAATGGAATATTCAAGCCATTTGTAATCCTCATACCATCTACGATTAAAATAGCGATCCTGCTGTCCAACTTTGGTGGCCGGATAACGCCGAAGAAGAGGCCGCCTCGGTTCATTAGCAGGTGACTGGCTTAAATCAGAGGGGCTGGTGTCTGTGTCAGCAGTGCAGCTAACGGGGGATGTAGAGCTGATAGCAGCGATGGACTGCCCTGGTGCTCCTTCTGGTCCTGGCTCAGGAGTTCCTCTCTCAGATTCATTTTTCGAATCTCCCTCTTCTTCGTTGGCCGTCTGGGAGACTTCATTCATTGGTTCTTCATTTTCTACCTGCACTCTTTTCTTGATCAACCAACGATTCATTTTCAGCTAGTATATTTAAAAATCCATTTGCAGCTAGCCTTATTAACCTTCATTTAACGCGCGAGTAGCCTATATATAAACAAATAGGTGATATAAACAAAAGACTCCCCCCCGCCCTCCCCCCTCTTGTCCCCTCTCTCTCTCTCTCTCACACACACACACACACGCAGCATAGGGTAAACGGGGTAAGGGCGCAGTACAAACACGCAAGCGTGGATTTGGAACAGAATGCATACGTATGAACCTTTACAGTTTTTCTCAGTCGCTTTGGTGCATTTCTCAAATCATCCTCGACATTTGCAAAACAGTGCTTAAATGCTAGAGGGGCTTAACTGGGGCTACACATTTTTTTGCCGGGGCTATAGCACCCCTTAGCCCCGGTGTAGCGCCGTCGCTGGATTGGAAGTTGCTGTGTGCCGCCACGGGGTGCTTTTAAGAGCACTTAACATGTTCAGGTAATTACTGTGCTATTTTCAAAGGACTGAATCCTACCATGGTTCATCTTCAATAATAACATGTTGAATTGTTTAGCCTTTATACTGAGGTGAGATTTTTGCATACCCGTTGTTCCTGCAGAAGGAAATAGCTTCCAATCAAAGAGCTATATTCTTTTGTATGGATGTGGTGTGCATATATATGCCCTACCTGTACAAAATTGGCGATGCATGCCCTGAGTACAGGCATCTACTTGAGATGAAACCATTCCTGTCAGTGCTTCATGCCAAAGCACATGGGCTTAAATGTGAGGTAAGCTATGAATTTCAACTACACACTATGGGCCCTATCTTGCCGATCAGAAACGCACGTAGGACGGCGCCAAGCGCAAGTAGCTGTGTGGGCGGCTCTATGGCGCAGTTGCTATTTTAACGGCGGAAAAAACACACTTGCGTATGGAAAGCCAAAAATGACATAATTAAAAATAAATACATATGTAAAAATGTGAGTCATAAATAAACAAAATGACTAAAAATGCACCAAAGAAAAGCATTAGAAAAAATATATCATGCAGTTATGTGAATGGAAATGGAAAATGAGTCCTTTTTATTTACTGTTACATTTATTTACGCTTACATTAATTCCCAAATACATTTCTTCCTCCTTTTATTTTTCTATTTATTTACACATTTTTTACCGTACTATTTCCCGTACCGTATTTATTTCTTCTCGCGCCTTTTTACATTTCTTTCTCCTACATTTACATTTCTGGCTGTATTTATTTCTGGCTGCATTTATTTCTGTATTCATTCTTGTCTCGGTATGCAAATGAGGTGGGCTATCATTGGCCAGCGCACCGTCTCTCTCATTGGTCGAGCTGCTTACCTCACTCTCCCCTAGCTCTGTATTCTTATAACCAAAGCTATGCAAGCTAACCAGCTAAATCACGTTAGTCACCTTCACACACATATCACCTTCACACACACTGATCATACCCAAGCTGTCAACCTTAACGTATGAGGTTTATCGTTTTGCTTGCCATGGTTCAGTTAGTTTAGCTAACGGAAGCTAAGCAGTGCACAGTTAGTTTAGCTAACGGAAGCTAATGTCGTGTCTTATTCTAAGAGTTCTCAAGAAACTTCTCAAGGCAAATAGGTATGAATATACTGAACGGTTTATTCAGAGGAGATAACTACTGCTGAGCTGGTCCATGGAGCATCTCAAAGACTCTAAGCATATTGCAAGAGCAAATCCAGTAGAAAACCTAACCAACAAGTCCCCGTGCCCACTTTTATATTGATCAAATCACCCTTTGCTCTGGTTTCATTTGCGTCTTATTTGCGTCATTGGACTCGACCGCACCTAGAGATGGAAAACAACAGGTACCTTACTTGCGTCATTGGACCTGACCGCACCGAGATGGAGAACAATCGGTCCAATTCTCTTAACAATGTTGCCTATCAACCAGCTTGCTTTGTCTCTGTCAACAGAATTAACCACCTTGAGATACATGGTGTACAGCTTCCTGTGATACCAGGTATCTCGGGGCTTTCAGACACAGTTCTTCACATTGTCTGCCTTGTGGCTTTTGCAGAGGCGTCTGTCACCTTGCCCTGACCCCCCTTTGTCCCTGAAGCATCTAGGTAGTCTATGCAGAGGAGGCATGTTTGCCACGTGATTTATCATAAAAGGTGTCTTTGCACTTGGGTTTATACGAACAGGTCTGTCTGCCTCATGATTTCTCGGAAATGCTATCTTCTCACTTGGGTTTATAAGAATAGGCCTGTCTGCCATAGGATGTCTCTGACAAGGGGCCTTTTCTGCCTCTGGCAGCCTCTTCATAAGTTATAAAGAGCTATCTCTATTTGTTGAGATGTCCATGTTCCAGTACCAGCCATACACATTATTCAACAGTACAGTAATAAACAAGATAAAAATACCACACTAACCAAGTTAAACAGTGCACCGTTAGTTTAGCTAACAGAAGCTAAGCAAGTTAACCACAACCAGTGCACATCAGCAGTTGAGATCCTTGTCCGCTCTCGTCAGCTCGGTTGTAACGTGAACTGCAGGACGTGATACATAGCTTTTGCAGAGCTGTCAACACAATATCCCCCCTAATGACAAGTGAGAAAAAAATCGCTGGATTTGTCACCCAAACCCATGAAATCAGGCCACACATAACGTGAGGATTGTAATAACTCTAAGGCAATGTGTGCAGCTCTTTAACTTTCTCAAAAAGTTGATAGATAGTCTCTTTATTGATCCCTCGTGGAAATGAACTGTCGTGCATCTACAATGAAAGTATTATACACCAAAGCTATAAAATGAGTCGTTTGCGTCCCCTATTTTGTTGCTACATCCCACTGCACAACAGGTAGCGGGGATCTTCGTTTGAGTATGGCGTATTGTAGCGAGCGAGCAGGGTAAGAAATCTGGAGTCAAGGTCTCAGCCACATAGACATCCTATTACGCTCAGCCATCTCTGCGAAGCCTCGAAGCTCCCTCGCCACCATACTCCAAGTGATCGGTGGATTCATTACAAAAAAATTGTGATTCAAATTGCATCAAAATAGCTTTCAATCTCTTCCGATCTCTCCATACAGCTTCTCAGTTCTCACCAACACTTAGGCCAGAGGCCTAGCGAGACCAGTGAGCGAAACGGTGCGCTGGCCAATGATAGCCCACCTCATTTGCATACTGAGACAAGAATGAATACGGAAATAAATGCAGCCAGAAATGTAAATGTAGGAGAAAGAAATGTAAAAAGGCGCGAGAAGAAATAAATACGGTACGGGAAATAGTACGGTAAAAAATGTGTAAATAAATAGAAAAATAAAAGGAGGAAGAAATGTATTTGGGAATAAATGTAAGCGTAAATAAATGTAACAGTAAATAAAAAGGACTAATTTTCCATTTCCATTCACATAACTGCATGATATATTTTTTCTAATGCTTTTCTTTGGTGCATTTTTAGTCATTTTGTTTATTTATGACTCACATTTTTACATATGTATTTATTTTTAATTCATTTTTGGCTTTCCATACTTGCGTCCAGCGCAAGTGTCAAAAGGGTTGGTCCAAAGGAGGTTACTCAGCCATAGGTGTGGTTTGGGCGTAATATGCAATAAACCAATCCGAGCGTCATTTCACATTCCCTTTAAGAGCGAGAAGCGCATAGTCCATAGCGGCTTGTTATTTTGATGGCGGAATTACCTGGTGGAAGACCGGAGAAGTTCACAGCCGAGGAGACCGACGTGAGATTTACACACATTTTTTGGCCATATATAATTACAAGGAAAATAAAGTATTTACCACTTGAGGAAATCATTGTGATATCCATATCCAAGATATTTTAAAAATAAGCATACATGTAGCCTACACATTGACCCAAATGATTCAGGTTAATTGAAGCTGCGTGACATTTTATTTATTGTATGGCTTTGTAAAAAGCCGGGAGATAGATATATATGGGGATGCGAGAAACCCTCCAAAAGTAAGCAAAGTCAAGCAAGCATGTCAAGATATTGCCGTGATTGTTTCTGCAACGGGGCACCCGAAAACGTTGCCGAAAACGCTATAATGACGTCCGGAGACGTGGGACATCCAAGCTGGAAGGTAACACACGTTCTCGTGCCTTCACGGGAGGTGGATCTGCCTCGACCCAGGATCTGACGGCAGCAGAGGACATCGCCACGTCTACCCTCACGCCTGAGAGCGTGCAGGGATTTGGGGGCATGGAAATCGGCACCCAAGCCAGTGCACCAGCTGACCAAACCCAAGGTACATAAATAAAGTCCACATACACAGAGATGAGTTTACAAGATTTATAATAATACTGGCATTAAATAAATGCAACAAAGCCATTCAATAAATCAAATGTCACGCAGCTTCAATTAACCTGAATCATTTGGGTCAATTGTGTACGCTAGATGTATGCCTAGTTTTTAAATGTCTTGGATACGGATATCACAATGATTTCCTCATGTGGTAAATACTTTATTTTCCTTGTAATTATATATGGCTTGCCAAACAATTGGTGTAACTCTCTCGTGAAGACGACAGAAGTAAAGTGTAGCCTACAGGTCCTATACTGTGCGGGCAAGCACATGCGCCCTTAAAATAGCGTTCTGAATACGCGTTACAGACTTTAGACATTGCGCCTCACATTAGACCAGCTTTTTTTTGGTCAATGGCGCACGGCGTTGTTTTGAAACTGCAAAATACCACTTGCGCCAGAGAAACGCCTTCTCTGTTCCGCCCCCGCCCATGTCGACGCAAGTTCATTTCGAAGCGCGCCTCTGGAGGGAAAATCGCGCTTTGCGCCGGGTGCAAGATAGGAATGATACATGCGTCGGTGACAATGTCAATTGCGCTGGGTGCAAGATAGGGCCCTATGTCTCTTAATCTCAGACTGTAATTGATAATTAACTAACAAATTAACAATCTTAAACAGATCCTTCATGGTGGTGGCTACCAAACTGGTGCCGGCTCCACCCTAGGTGAAGAGGTGGAGCAAGGAAACAGCTTCCTGTCCAGGCTGGCATGCAACACAAAAATCATGTCCAAAGCAGGTGGGAAAGCATTGCCCAGGAGCCTTATTTTCTTGTGTCTGAGCTGTAAATACATTTCTTCAAATGCTCCATAAAATGTCTCATGCTATCATGTTCCATACTTGTTATTCATTTGACATTATTTGATATAGAAATGAATTGATATATTTACATTGAGTACTTTAGTTGTATAATAAAAAAAACCATTGCATCGAATTCTTGAATGAGAAATATGAATGAGTTGAAATCAAGCTGTTGTATGTTATACTTCCAATGAACTAAATGAATCATTTGTAGGACGAACCAACACACTGACCCTCCAAAGCATGCCCTGGAATAAGCTTAAAGTGCTAAATTTGTGCCATGCTCTGTGTGCCAGATTTTTCAAGGTGACAAATCACATTTTCTGGCAGCTGCACATGTATTGAATGCCATGTTTGTTTGATGCATGGGAATGACCTACCTGCATTCTTCAGACCAAGAAGAACCACACAAAAGAACTGGCAAGCCTCGCAACCCTTAAGGCAGAACTTGGGATTGATGAAGAGACGTTAGAGCAGTTTGTCCTGGATGTCCAGACTTGGGCAAAAGACACTGGTGTGTAGAGGTTGTCGCATGCAAATGATTTGCTGTTCCAGTTGAATTTTGTTTTAAACACACTGTTTGTAATCACAATTTGCTTAGCAATAGGCATAGACACTATTGCTTTTATATGTGCTTGGCCTTAGATGATTTGGAATGTTTTCTATACAGACAAGGTGTGATTGAATTCATTGGTGAGAACTAAATAAAAACGTATTGTGCTTTCCATCTTATGATCATGTTTTTCAGACACCAACTCAGCACGAAACATCCTGCAACGAAAAATTTGGGATGGAAAAAAAAAAAAGGTTTGGCAGTGGCAGTGGGCAAATATGATGCCCTTGTCCAGCCAGCAGACCAGCTTATCTCAGCAGAAGCCATTTTAAAGGGTGATTCTGTTTTGCCCTGGGACCTGCCTTCCTCAGGTATGGTTTATGCCACTATGGTGCAGCTCAATATCACCCATTTCATAGATATTTTTACACAGATAAATTACTCTGACTCTTACTCTGACATTCAGATGGAGTAGACTTCCTGACAAAAAAAAAAGTCTTTGATAAGGTCATGCTCATTCGTAGGCTTGGGGAGGAAGAGCTGATCCTTGTGCATGAGTCAAAGCAACATTGGCACTATCTCAAGAAAAAAGAGGATTGCTTGGAAACCATAATAGCCAACATCAATGCTGATGGTAAGAACAATACATTACCGCTGTCATTTGAATGTACATGACCATAATATTTCAAGTTAACACTTTACACTCCTGATATCGCTGTGTACCTTTTTTTTTTTTTTTGTCTGTCTGAAGGGAGCCACCAGAGCCTTGACGGCAACAATGTTCCAGGGCTCCGCTGTATTTTGCAAAAGAAACTTTCAGATCTACAGTCAGAGCTTCACATCACAAAAGGCTGCTATTTAAAACTTGTCCAGGTTGGTCCACAAGAATTTGTCGACACTGAAGATGAACCCGAAGACATGGCCAGTGGGCCAGAGAGTTTTGATGAGGATTCAGATGAGGACTCATCTCAAAGTCCTCATCTCAATCCTCAAAGCTATAAACTAAACTATTTCTGGACATTTTAATATTTTTGTATATTTTGTGACTTGTGATATTGATATAGGTTCATTAAAGCAACATCATTCCAACCTCTTTGTCATATGATTCCTTCACTGACCAAGGCTGATAAACCACTGACTACCAAGTCAGATTAACCACTGACTATCAATTCAATGTAATTTTTTAAGCGTCACTTAAATTGTCTCAAGGTGCTTCACGGGCTGGAATCCCTTAGAGGTGGTAAAAGGGGGAGGGGAAATAATCAGAATCATGGCAAAAGAAATAATTCACGGATTGTAAAAACCATGCATGCATACAGATAGATAGATGGATAATTAATTCATCCCAAGGGAAATGTAGGTCATCCAGTAGCTTAACTCACACACATACATACATCATATACACATAGGGAGATCATGTTCCCAAGGAGTGAGGTGTTTACAGATACATGAATAGATCTGACCCAATGGTACAGTATGCATTGATTGTGACAGTGTTGATGTCCACGAGGAAAGTGTTTTTGTCCTGCAAGTGTGCATAGTGCAAAGAGATATAAGTAGGTAAGTCTGCAAGGGGCTAGCATAGCCAGTAAAGGGATGGACAGTGGGATGATAATGAGTTGAGAAGAGAAGGGGAGGGAGGACAAAGGTAGACTCTGCTACAGGTAACATGTTCTTGTGCTGCAAGTGTGGATAGTGCAAAGAGATACAGGTGCATCTCAATAAATTAGAATATCATCAAAAAGTTGATTTATTTCAGTAATTCTATCTCTAATTCTAACTAATTTTTTTATATAGGTTCATTACACACAGACTGATATATTTCAAGTGATTATTTCTTTAAAATTTGATGATTATAACCAACAGCTAATGAAAACCCCAAATTTATCTCAGAAAATTTGAATATTACTTAAGACCAATAGAAAAAGGGATTTTTAACACAGAAATGTTGGACTAGTGAAAAGTATGAACATGTACAGCACTCAATACTTGGTCTGGGCTCCCTTTGCATGAATTACTGCAGCAATGCGGCGTCGCATGAAGGCAATCAGTCTGTGGCACTACTGAGGTGTTATGGAAAACCAGGTTGCTCTGATAGTGGCCTTCAGCTCTTCTGCGTTGTTGGGTCTATTGTCTCGCATCCTCCTTTTCACAATACCCTATAGAATCTATGGGTTTTAGGTCAGGCGAGTTTGTTGGCCAATCAAGCACAGGGATACCATGGTCCTTAAACCAGGTACTGGGACCTTTGGAAGTGGGTGCAGGCACCAAGTCCTGATGGAAAATGAAATCCGCATCTCCATAGGATGGTCAGCAGAGGGAAGCATGAAGTGCTCTAAAACAGATGGCTGTGCTGACCTTGGACCTGAGAAAACACAATGGACTTACACCAGCAAATGACATGGCACCCCAAACCATCATTCACTGTGGAAACTTTACACTGGACCTCAAGCAGCTTGGATCCTGTGCCTCTCCTCTCTTCCTCCAGACTCTGGGACCTTGATTTCCAAATTAACCCTTCCAGCACTAAGGTGCCCCGTGGGGCACTTTGTTGTATTTGTATTAATAGGATTTAAAATCTCAGCAAGTTTTTGTCCTACAAACATAAAACTAACACCCACAGCAACCTTGAACCCTTTACTTTTTAAATATATACAGTTTGAAACTAAAGTATAAATAATCACTTTGTAAGGAGGATATAACTAATCCCTTGCACATTTCAGCCTCTGAGTGAGGTTTTGACCCTCCTAATAGCAAATGACAACTATTCATATGATAAGGGCATGGTAATTCAGTGATCACCATTGGTTCCTGATGTGTCAAGAAAACCTGTAGGGGGTAGTGGGGCACAAAGACATTCCAGGGCTATTATCGTACACTCACCAGAACTAAAAAATATGAACACATCTCACCGGTACTCGCTTCTTTGCACTGGCTCCCCGTTAAAAGTAGAATCGACTTCAAAGTACTCCTGCTAACATATAAAGCCCTAAACGATCTGGCTCCAAACTACCTCAAGGAATTAGTCGTCCCCTATTGCCCTCCAAGGCTGCTCCGTTCCCAGAGTGCAGGCCTCCTGGTAATTCCAAGAATATCAAAGACCACAATAGGAGGGAGAGCCTTTAGCTACCAAGCCCCTCTCCTCTGGAACAATCTCCCTGCCTCCATCAGAGCTGCAGACACCGTGCCTATATTCAAATCAAGACCTAAGACATTCCTCTTTAGTGCATCCTATAGCCAAAAGTAACCGCGCCAACAAACCAATCACCTGCTGTACCAGCCACCCAGACATATCCGAACACAAATTAAAATATTACTTGCATTTAGTACCGCAACATCAAATGTGTTTCCTGTTTGCCGAGTGGATGCATGTATGGCCCCGGCAAACAGATCACAACAAAAAACAAATTAAATTACTACTTGTAATTTAGTACCCCAACATCTAATGTGTTTCCTGTTTGCCGAGTGGATGCATGTACGGCCCCGGCAAACAGATCACAACCAAAAAACAAATTATATTATTACTTGTAATTTAGTACCGCAACATCAAATGTGTTTCCTGTTTGCCGAGTGGATGCATGTACGGCCCCGGCAAACAGATCACAACAAAAAAACAAACTAAATTACTACTTGTAATTTAGTACCGCAACATCAAATGTGTTTCCTGTTTGCCGAGTGGATGCATGTACGGCCCCGGCAAACAGATCACAACAAAAAACAAAATGTTCAATGCCAGAAAAAACTAAACATATCTAAGTACTGCAATATGCAACAGGCAAACCGACACACAGGTGACATGTCCCTGGTTGGTGAAATGATTCATCTGTGTGTTTGTTTGTGCTGATTCCCGACTGACAGACCTGCAGACTGATTCGTCATTTCCTGTTTGTTAGATGGATCAGGAGGAGCCTCCTGGGCCTGATCACTCCCCTCCTCAGCCCGCCCCGAAACGCCCCTGCAGACCGGCTCCAGAGCAACACCAGCATCGCCCACGCCGCCCTGCTCCCCATCCTGGGCCCTCAACTCAGTCATCATCCCCTTGACGACTTCTCCCGCTGGATGTGACGACCCCCACTCTGGTCATCGGCAGCTCCATGGTCCGAGATGTCCACACCCCCCCCTTCAACAAGCGGCCCCTGCAAGGTCCACTGCCTCCCCGGAGCCAGGCGTGTTCCAATCGCTGATGGAAGTGGAACCTTCCCTCCCCACCCCCACTACTCTGCACGTAGTCTCTCTACCTGGTCTACCTAGAGAAACCCTCGGCCAACCGCACCCACCGCCACTGCATTGCCGTACACCTACTCTACCCAATACCCTATGCTAGCATTTATGTACAATATAAATTATTGCCTCCACCAAATTGTTTCTCTGTCCCTACATCCCCTACCCCTGTAACAGTAACCCTATTGCCACAGTAATCTGGCCTTGTCTGTATCATGTATTTACCACCAGATGTATGTACACATATGTCCAGTGACCAAATGCTGGCTGTGTATTGCCCCTGTTGCTTCCTTTCCCCTTCTGCCACACTACCCTTCCCCTTCCCCCCTTCCCACCTTCCTGTCTCCACCCAGCCGACCTCAAGCAGATGGGTCCCCCCTTATGTGCCGTGGTTCTGCTTAAGGTTTCTTCCTGCCCAACAGGGAGTTTTTCCTTGCCCCTGTTGCCGTTGTGCATGCACTAAGGGGGTTCAGGCTCTGGTCTCTGTTAAGCGCCGAGAGGCAATTGTATTGTTATGGCGCTATACAAATAAAATTGAATTGAATTGAATTATTACGTCATGGCCATTGTCATTTGACCAAGGTGTCCCAGAATGTTCACACCTCTCATCAATATGCATAGTGGTCTAAGTGAAGAAAAGTGTCACTTTCTATAATACTCATAATTAGTATAGAAACCACACACACTTTCTGAATGCTAAACTCACCTATGTGGAGCAAACACCTATGTTTACAAGGTTCAGAGTAAAAAAGAAAACTTCCAAAATATTAACAATGTGTTTTTGTACAAAGTCTGAGCACCTCTAAAACTAGATTTCATTTTAATAAAAAAAACTTGTTTTACTACATTCCTTTTACTTTCATTAATTTTTTGCTGAGGTGTTCTAGAATATAATCATGAATGCCACTTTGGCCTCATGGTTTTTAGTTGGGTGAAATATACAAAAATATCAGGCATGGCAGAATACTTAACAGAGTCAAAAAAAGGCCTTAGTGTTGGAAGTGTTAAATGCAAAATTTACTTTCATCTGAAAAGAGAACTTTGGACCACTGACCAACTGTGCAGTCCTTTTTGTCCATAGCCCAGGTGAAACGCCTTTTGACGTCTCCGGTTCAAGAGTGGCTTGACACAGGAATGCGACAGTTGAAGCCCATGTCCTGCACTGTAAAATCTAACAGTGTATTTTACTAATTAGATTAAGTTAACAGTAATTAAAAACCGCAGAAAGTTGAAATGACTTAAATGGTGAACGTTTATTGAACTCATTAGAGATTGGTTGTGAGAATAACTCAAACAAATAGAGTTACATGTTTGTTTCATTCATGTTTGAGTAGGATGTAATTAAATGCAATGAGTGAAGTCACGGCTTCAGCCTACGCAAACGTCAGCCATGGGTCAACCAATCAAATGGCCTATTCTCCCAAAGCTTTCGACATCGAAAAATATTCCAACATGGCGGCCGTCTTGAAAAACGCTAGACTTTAACGTCTGTAGTTCGTTATTTTAAGTCTAGATTTGATTTATGAGACGAGAAAGTACTATTGTTTAGTCAATACATCCAGTTAGTAATACAAAAAAAATCGCAGGAGGTGAGTTGTAAGATGTGTGGCACAGCTCAGCGATAGCCAGCATGTTGGCGTAGCAATTGGTTGTTCAACTGTCAATCTCAAACATTTTGCTCAATGGACTGCCCTGATTGGAGCCTAGTCTTTCGGCGAAGAAGAGACCCTCCCTACCTCTGCAACTCAACGGACATACTCGTGGAAGCCAGAGAGACTTTCCTGCAAAGGTGAGCTTCACAATTATGTCCCTTTCTCGCAGCAAAAAACACCCCAAAAACCAAACTTCCATTCTGTTGTTAACATAAGCAACCCTGTCATTTCTGACTAGTGGAGGTAGTTGCATACTTATGTGTATTTAGTCCAGCTAATTATTGATTCAACACGTGTTGCTAACAACCAAAGGCTAGCTCGCTACCAACTAGTGCTTGAGGTAGCAGCTACTGGCAATATAGTTGATATCACTATCATATTCTCACGTTTCAAAATGAATTGTGGGCAGATTTTATTCCACAGAAAGTTAGTCCCAATAATAATTTAATAAGTGGAAATGTAAAGTATATGAGTTTTCTACTGTACTACTTATGTGTATTTAGTCCAGCTAATTATTGATTCAACACGTGTTCCTATCAACCAAAGGCTAGCTCGCTACCAACTAGTGCTTGAGGTAGCAGCTACTGGCAATATAGAGTTGATATCACTATCATATTCTCAGGTTTCAAAATTATTTCCGGGCATATTTTATTCCACAGAAAGTTAGTCCCACTAATAATTTAATAATTGGAAATGTAAAGTATGTGAGTTTTCTACTGTACTTATGTGTATTTAGTCCAGCTAATTATTAATTATTGTGTAAACACGTGTTGCTAACAACTAACCGCTAGCTCACCACCAACACGTAAGTGAAAAGCTGAAATTGTATTCTAATTTGTGTTGCTTTTACAGAGCTTGAAAAGCTTGAAATTGTATTCTAATTTGTGTGATTTGTGTTGCTTTTACACAGCTGTACAAAGAATTTCACCGCATCACCAACCAGAACCTACCATTCACATTTTTTGCGGCGTTGGATAGACACACACCACAGCTTCTACCCCTGTTCAAGCAGAAGCGGTCTGGCAGTTTTGGCAACAAAATGGCTGATCTCATGTCTGACTACAGTAGGCAGGTAAACATCATACATCATACTGTATGTATCAATACCTCTAATACAGAAATGTTTTAACCCATTGCCCCGTGATGGAGAATACAGAGTGCTGTCAGTAGGAAAAATTATGAGAAAATTTGGCACAACATTAACTAAGTATCATAATGGCAGCTAAAGCCACCCTATGGGATAGCCAACCTCAACTTTCACTTTCACTGCCCTTATAGGTTCGCTTTAGTTGCTGTGCTGATATTCAGTCAATGTTGTGCCAAATGTTCTTGTTATTTTTCCCATACTGACGGCACTCTGTGTCCTCAATCAACAGGGCTATGGGTTAAAAACTACCCACATTTTTCATTAATTGTACTAGGAACATTTATGCATTAAACTACATTGTCCATGGACATCTGCATGCAATGGTCTTTCCCTTCATGGAATAATTTTCTTTTGTAATTTTTCATTTGTCCAATATATGTCCTACAGGATAAGAATGACATTCAGGCTGCAAGAACAACAGTCCTATTTGGCTTGCCGCTCTACCTGAAAGAAGATTCTTCCCAGATATTCAGAAGTTGCAAGGTTTGACCTATATCCTTCACCTCTGATTAACAAAGGCCTTGCTATCCTCTTATCAGTCTCTCACCTGTACTTTCTCCCACAGCCACATAACACTCCCACACATACAGTATTTCATAAATTCATACACACATAAACACTTATACAGACACTTCCTCCTCTCACACAAATTCATTGTCTGTCATACACGGATTCACATTTATTAGATATTTCTTTTTACATGCCAATGTATTACAGTTTATTTAATAACTCCTGGTAATCATGTACAATATCGGTTTATAACATTTTCAGGAAGAAGACTTTGATGACAGCCAAAGAGGATCAGTTGCGCTGTTGGCAGTCACAGACGAGGATACACCAGCTCTGGTTCCTTTCCACACTCAACAGGTTGCGATTATCCTTGAGGATAAGGTTGTTCAAACCCATAGGTCTTGGACTGATGCCCTTGTCAATTTGTTTGCCCTTATCTATGCTCTCCATCTGCAGTACCCAGCAAATTTAAAGGGATACTAGAACTAATTAGAACTCAGTGATTAGACGTCAGCTGTCTGTTGAATGAGTGTTTTGGAGCAACTCACTCAAGCTCTTCTTTATACAGGTCTGCTTTACCTGCATTCAAAATCAGAGTTTGAGGTCAAAAACTGGTTTGGCCTCTCAGCACTAATCTAGGCTTGCCTCATCTGTCCTCAATTTCTAGCTTTACACTTGGAGCTAAATTTAGAATCACCGTAGAATACAGTTTTGCAGCTTCTTCATGTTACCTTAATGCAATGTTAGAGTGCTTTGTTTAGCATGCAAATTAACTGTGGCTGCAGTAGTTCATTACCTGTGCAAGGTATGAAGTGTAATACAATGTCCATGATGATTAAGAGTGTTAGCAAAGCACATTTTTTGATCAACAAAACCTTACTTTACAAAATGTTTAACATTTTATATTACAGTTGGACGTGAGATGAAGAACATGTATTTGCATATTTATGTGTGACGTATGTGTACGTTAAAGAGAGGTTCATTCCTTATTGCTAAAACATACTTTTTTATTTCCACATTCAAGCTATTTTATCTCATTGCAAATTTCCAGGATCTATTTTTAAATGGGCCATCCATTCATAATTAAGGCAGCACTGTATCTGTGACTGGTTTACGACAATTAGAGTTAACTTTAATGTAAACTTAAATTTAAATGTAAAATGAAATGTCAATGTGTTTTATGTTGTTGTATGGCCTTTTCAAAATAAATGGATTTTATTGACCTCTGTCTACTTGTAAATATTTGTAATGAGTTACATTAAATTAAATAGTGTAAGGCAATCAGTTTTCTCAAATGGATTGAGTAGTAAATTCACTGTATTAAGACTAGTCACTACTCAAATGGAAAAGTAGTGTTCACATACTTAATTTATGTTGATATGAAGTCATTCTTACTTGTCAATAAAACTTAAAAGAAATGAGTAGTAATAAGTATTTCACTTAAGTTGAAGTTTGGTGAATGTAGCAAGTTTAGTTAACTTGACTCCTTTAAGTTAGCACAACAAAAAATACATGTAATGACAACTCAGTTAAATTAGTTATCTACACTTACATTAAATGAGTTACCAAACTCAAATGAATTAAGGCAATCGGTTTACAAAGATCATTTGAGTTAAGTTAACTTCCCAGGTTTTACAGTGTGGATACGTATGTGTGTGTAGGCTCTTGAAGCACTGACTCCAGCTGCAGTCCACTCCTTGTGAATCTCCCTTGAATGGGCTTTTTTTCACAATCCTCTCAAGGCTGCGGTTATCCCTGTTGCTTGTGCACCTTTTTCTACCACATTTTTTCCTTCCATTCAACTTCCCATTAATGTGCTTAGATACAGCACTCTGTGAACAGCCAGCTTCTTTAGCAATGACCTTTTGTGTCTTACCCTCCTTGTGCAGGGTGTCAATGATCGTCTTCTGGACAACTGTCAAGTCAGCATTCTTCCCCATGATTGTGTAGCCTACTGAACTAGACTGAGAGACCATTTAAAGGCTCAGGAAGCCTTTGCCGGTGTTTTAAGTTAATGAAATGATTAGAGTGTGACACCATGAGTCTTCAATATTGAACTTTTTCACAATATTCTAATTTTCTGAGATACTGAATTTTGGGTTTTTATTAGCTGTCAGTTATAATAATCAAAATTAAAAGAAATAAACACTTGAAATAGATCAGTCTGTGTGTACACAATCTATATAATATATGAGTTTCACTTTTTGAAAAGAATTACTGAAATAAATCAACTTTTTGTTGATATTCTAATTTATTGAGATGCACCTGTAGTTGTGCGCCTAGATATTTGCTGGTGCTCCCAATTTTTCTGGGTTAGGAGCACAGTGCTCCTAAGCCAAAGAGTTAGTGTCAAGCCCTGCTACTACCAAAGTTAGGCTGGGCACCTTTGTATAGGATATTGATGAGTGTTCAGGTACTGTAACATTAGTAAAAAGTAGTGCAGTATAGTAACATTAGTAAAAGATAATGCAGTATAGTAACATTAGTAAAAGGTAGTGCAGTATAGTAACATTAGTAAAAGATAATGCAGTATAGTAACATTAGTAAAAGGTAGTGCAGTATAGTAACATTAGTGAAGTATGTGCAGTATGTCTGGTTTATAATATATTTATTCATATATATATATATATATATATATGAACTCTTCATATTGTAAGTAGTAAAAACATATACAGTAGCTTTATGAGTCATGTAAAGATCTGGGGCCGTATTCACAAAGCCTTTTATCTTACCACTAGGAGTGCTCCTAACTCGCGCTAAAACCTTTTACGTAGGAGTAATTTCTTAAAAGTGATTCACAACGGCTCTGAGACCTACTCATACTAAGGATAATACCAACTCCTAAGCTTAAGATAAAAACTCCGTTGCTATGGATGACGTCCATTCTCATGCACGAGTTTAGAAGCGGTGCGTACGGTGATTGGTTGCTGACAGGCGCTCTCATTCAAAACTCAGTCCTAACATCCCCCTAACGATCCCACTAAATCAACAGAAAATAAGAGAATAACCTAGGCTTCAAATGAAGCCATATTAAATAGTTATGGATAGTGCACTTAGCAGAATGCACACGCATGATGACAAGTTTGTGCATCCAACGTGAATGACGCTTTGCACGTTAGAGAAAGAGAAATTGCCGAAAAAAACACGGAAATTGCATGAAATCAAGGAAGTAATAATTAAAGCTCCCTGCAAACTATTAGGTAATCGGCATATTTCCAGCCCTTAAACACTTCAAATATCAGTTCATACGGCTCTTTAAGTCCTCCTGTCATAATGGACGAAACGAGGGCGAGACGTAAGAGAAAGTCGAACTGGTCCCAGGACCAACTGTCCATGTTGGCCCAGAGTGTGCTGGAGAGGAAGGGAGTTATAAAAGCTAAATGTGACCACAAAAAAGAAGCGTGAGGCATGGGAGGACATATGTGTTAACATAAATGCTTCATTCCCTGCCGTGTGTCGCTCTGTCGATGACTGCGAGAAGCGGTGGTATGCGCTCCAGTCACAATGTAGGATGGAGATTGCGGAGTGGACTTTAAAAGAGCCGTCGCGGCTACAGGTATTGTGTCACCAAAATAGGCCTCATGCGTATACTTGCATGTTGTAGTTCAACTGTGCTCCCGGTTGTGGATTGAGGAAGGGTGTCAAAAGCCATGTCTTGCATGGTTGCCACTGTCACCCAACAAGTGGCATCCAGCAGGTACATGGTGCCGCTCAAAAAGCTGGCGCAGACCGCGCTCTCCATTAAAATGCGCGAATCGTGAGTAGATCCAGGCCACTTCGCAACAATATCCATGATTGTGAAATTTGGATCAAACACTATCTGTGTATTAATTCAATGTACCTTTTTGCGGTTTACAAAGACGTCCTCATCTCTGGATGGAGCAATTATTTTAATGTGTGTTCCATCGATGGCACCCACGACACCGGGCATTCCTGCAAACGCCGTGAAATTGACCTTGATCCTTTGAAGTAGGCGATTGTCCATAGGGAACCGAATAAACTGTTGTACAATGTGTGGTCTACAGAGTGCGGTGATTGTTTGATGAATGAATAGGCTTACTGATGATTGCGATATTCTGAAGTCGTCTGCGTTGCAAAGTTGCATTTTCGCCGTAGCCAAAAATCTTAATGTTATCAAACATTTAACTTCCGGACTGATTGGGTTGTTTCGGATAGTTGGAGACGTGATTGCATCCCGCACTAATTCTAGTAAAATGTTGATGCCTTCATGGTTTAAACGATATCTTCTCAACAATTCAGAGTCGTTCATTGTCTCCAACACGTTACGTCTGGCTTCAGCCATTTTAAGACTTTTTGTGAATAGGTCTTAGTGACTTAGGAGTCCTCATGAGGAGTTTTAAGCTGTCCTAGACTTAGGTGCTACTTTTAGGGATAAAATATTTTGTGAATTGCTCTTAGTAAAAAAAAATAGGAGTCCTAAATTTAAGACTGACACGCCCATTATTTTTAGGAGTTTCTCCTAAATTCGCCACTTATGAGCTACTTTTAGCCCTAAGATTCTTTGTGAATACGGCCCCAGATGTTCACAAAAATTGTCTTGTGATTGCACAGGAGTTTTGTGTCAATCGCAGAATTAAAGAGAAGGGCAGAGGGGCCCGAAAAATTCTCTGCCAACCTTATGGTTACCTACATGAGAAAGGACAAAAGCAAAAAAAATATATAGAGAGCGAGCTGAAGGAGGAAGGTGTGAGGCTGTCGGCATATAGCTGCAACACATCAATGTGCAAGCTGGTGGAAGGTGACATATCCCTGGTTCTGTAGTGGCTTAACTCAATTTTTCCATAGCGATTGGTCATTTTGTAATAAAAGCACACTTAGATTAACTTTCAAAGTGCATTTCATTGCCCTGTATTCATACTGAGGAATGACAATACAGATTAATCTATTCTAATCTAATCTAAAAGGCATTCTGATCAGACAGGCCCTACGGAAAGTGTCACACACTATAACTCTGAACAGATACCATCACAATTTCGCCACTGTAGTTATGTCTATGAAAGTGTTGAGGCATTGGGCTGTGCAACACGCTATGGCAAGTCACTGTGGTTGATGGTTTAGTTTAGTTAGTTAGTTTTTGTCCCACGGAAGCCACTTGGCACAAACAAAGAAGCAGTTTGTGAATCAATAGCTTATGAAAAGTCCTGGGATATTTTAACTCATGCAATGTCTCTCCTCCAATCAGAAACCTTTGAAATAATTTGAAAGAACTGGTCTTGAAATATATTTTTGTTAGTCCGTTATTTATTGAACCCATTACATTAATACGTATGTTAGAGACTTATTTATTCCCTTAATGTCACAGAGGATTGTAGAGGGCTTTTTTTTTTCTTTGAGTACCTGCCACATCGTGCGGTAGCCAAACAGCTGTCCAGGTCCGCGAAGTTCCAGACGTATTGTCCTAATTACGGCGTCTCTAGAGGAGAAATTCTGCGGTATAACCCGGCGTTATTAAGTTTGTTCTTCAGAGACCTCAAGCTGATTTTTACATCATGTAAACATGATATCATGTCCACGATCGCAGCGTACGAGTGTCCCTCATAAAAATATAGTTTGCACTGCTGCAGCACATCTGGTCCTTCCGTCAGGTCTGCACGATTTAAACATTCTAAAGACCTGCCACACGAAAAACAAACCATGTTAATCGTCTCATGTGTTGGCCACAGAACGGGCAAAATGCTTCTCTACCGCTGCCCATCTTGAATCGCTATGAACTTGAATTCGAGCGCTTTCGTTATCACTTCCGAGTCAACCTCGGAGCTTGGACATTCCCTTTCCGTAAGAAAAATGTATTTGCAAAAATGTTTTCTAAGATGTTATTTTGTTCCGGAACTTGCAAAAGTTTTTTTCTAAAATGTAAATTTAGCAAAAAAACTTGTAAAAGTGTTTCGAAACTTGTAAAAGTGTTTTACAAAATGTAAAAATGTTTCCGAGTTTGTTTTTGTGTTTTGCCCTTCTCGGCCACCGTACATCATGGACCCCACCCTTTCCTTCACTCCCCATGTCAGCCACATCGTCAAGACCTCATATTTCCACCTCCGCCGCATCGCCAAAATCAGACACTGCCTCCTCCTCCCCGCCGCTGAATCCCTCATCCATGCCTTCATCTCCTCTCGCCTCGACTACTGCAACTCCCTCCTCACTGGCATCTCCTCCCATTCCCTCCATAGACTCCAAATGGTCCAAAACTCCGCTGCCCGCCTCCTCACCCACACCCGGTCCCGTGAACACATCACTCCCGTTCTCCACTCTCTCCACTGGCTCCCCATCAAGCAGCGCATCAACTTCAAAATACTCCTCCTCACCTTCAAAGCTCTTCACCACCAAGCCCCCCCCCCCACCTGTCTGACCTCCTCCTCCCCAGTGCCCCTCCCGAGCCATCCGTTCCTCCTCCACTCTCACCCTGACTACACCAACATCCCGACTAAAAACTTTTGCCGACAGAGCATTCTCACGCACAGCACCCCGACTTTGGAATTCCCTCCCCCAATCTGTTCGCCACTCTTCCTCACTCACAACATTCAAATCCCACCAGCCCTGCTTTCCTCTGTCTCATCTGCCAGAACAAGATACAGAATTCATCTGGAGACAGAGAGGAAAAAGAGAGAATCTCAGGCAGAGTCAGAAAAAAGAAAGGCCATTGAGGAGAACCTGGAGCAACTAAGAAAGCACAGAAAACCCATCCAGGAAGTAGCAGACCATCTGCTCAGGGATGCTGATAAGTTGGCAGACCAGGCTGAAGCCAAGCAAGCAGGCAGCAAGATGGCAGAGCTAATAGCAAAGTCTAATGCCCTTAGAAGGAGCCACAAGGACAAGTTGGCTGAACTCATCAAAATGGATGAACAGATTGCTGCCAAAAGCGCAGAGCTCCAAAGGCTGTAGGACCTGTTGTAGTACAATCACACACAGGTGCAGGCACGTGCACAGATAGACCCCTAGTGGTGCTCAAGCACCAGCCCTTGTGCCCTGGTTGAGTAAAAGTTCCCTTTTTGCTGGAGCCCAATTTTGTTTTCATTCATCAATATTTTTTAAATACAAATGAGTCTTTCTGTCATCAATTGCCCCGAATGTGTTTTGATATCTGAGGGGGCATTTATTTGAGTTCTTGTGAGAATTTCGCCCCGACATGCTCCGCAGCGATTTCTATGCCTTTGCTCAGCGGTGCTCACAAGCCCTCGCCGCGCCCCTCCCTCCTCATCCCCCACATCAGTGCAGAGCGCTAGGCAAAACCGGTGCAGCCTACTTCTTCACTGACCTGCAGCATCAGACAAACAGGTAATGACGGTGTTTGTGCAATCCCCCAACGTTGTTTGTTATAAATTAACAACAACATTAGTGCCACTGAAAACATTACGTCTGAAAACTGGTCCGACGTTTCCTAAAAAAATAAACAAACAGCTTACTTGATTTCAAATCATTGTCCAGCTGTTTACTGACGTTTCAGTGTTTAACGACATTATTTGTTGGAAAGTGCATATTTTGTGTTGTATAAATGCCGTGTTGGCTAAACAATTTCGCAAGTATGTTGAATTTATGTTTATAAATGTCACGAGAATTCACAGCTAATAATTAGCAGGTAAACTATGCTAGGTCTCGGTGTCGTGCTATCCTTGTCCCACATTGTTTAACGAGATATTTGTGTATCTCTTTGTTTTGCCTGTTTTACATCGATCAAACTTGTATTAGTAATTGCAGAGGGTGAAAAATATATATAAAAATATGTAATTTATTATTATTATTATTCTTAATTTCATAAATAATTTTTTCAATGGGTGCCTTTTTTTTTTTTGAGCACCTGCCCCCCAAAATGTCTGTGCACGTGCCTGCACAGATGCACCCACAGACGAATCCAGACGCGCACACACACACACACACACACACACGTCACAGTTATTGTTTTAAATGGTTCTGTCTTTTGTTCATTAAAGTTAATTGATTGATTTCCTATTTTTGTTTCATTCATACGCATATCAGGAGAGGTGCGATGTAAATTTCATTTAAAGTGGTCTTGAAAAGGTCTTAAAAAGTCTTAAATTTGAGATGAAAAATCCTGGGGGTACCCTGATGGCAATGGCACGGAGGCGATTCTCCATATTAAAAGTCATTGTAGTGCCCCAATTTTTTGTAAGCTGTTATTTTAAGGTTAAACTGCTTATCCTAATCCTGAAGTATAATTGTTGCATAATGGGGCTTTAAACCGGTTATTTCAAGTTTCCTTAGCTAGCTAGTTAGCTAGCATAACTAGGTAACCGTAGCAACCAGCTCACAGTGGATACGTTTGTCTTCACCGCCTTATTTAACATGCACTTATCATATGAGTAGCCCTCATTTGCTAACAGGTGGGTCGTTAGCAGCTGTTTTGTCCCTCAGAAAATGAAATGTGCAAGATTTTAGTTATATTCTCCTTACAAAGTGCTATGTAATTTTTCCGAATTGTATATATCTTTAAAGAAGAAGATTCAATGTTTCTTGGGATGTTCGTTTTATGACGCCAGGACCAAAACTCGCAGAGCTACAAAGGCATATTGACAGCAATAAAAGAATTCGCAGAGATCGGCAGAAGGTAATCAAAGTCAGGTCGGCGGGCATCGGCAGGCAAAACTACAGAAGGCAGTTATATGCCTAACGACCCTGCTATGCCATTGGCACGGACGCAATTCTCCATATTAAAAGTCATTGTAGCGCCCCAATTTTTTTTAAGCTGTTATTCTAAGGTTAAACTGCTTATCCTAACCCTAATCCTGAAGCATAATTGTTGCATATTGTGCCTTTAACACGAGAGTTAATACAGGAACCACCCACCTTTCAAGCTCTTTTAATATAAGTTAGTAAAATGCCAGACAGTTGTTGCTCGGTTGGCTGTTTAAATCGGCGAGGAGACAAGCCCGGATTTAGTTTTTTTCGCATTTAAAACCCACCCACGTTGCTGCCATCTGATTTTAAAAAATGTGTATTTCGCTGTTGCTGCCAGCTGATTGTACGTAGATGTGTTCTGGGTCAACTTTTCTCGGACACACAGTAAAGTAGCCTTACTTTTGGAGCTGGAAATAAAAGCAGTTACCCTGTTCTGGTTGCCTTATTTATCAGAATAACTACCTGAAATGGGAATAGATCAAGTAATAAAGACAAGAAACAAAGCATCAACACGATTCAAATTGGATAACCCAGCTGCTGCTCTACCTAAGCAAGCAAGTAGGCTAGGCTAGTGTATTTTGACATTCAACTAGTAATACTACAATGTGAGTAGAAAATATATGGGAAGATCATTTAAGTTGTCATTCGCCAGACCAGGTGTTCGTACTCAAATAATAAAGAACATCATTGGGTAGGCTAACGGCTGCTAGCTTACAGCAGGTAGCTAGCTATTAAATGGCACTCATCTTTGCTCTGATTATGAAGATGTTTTTAGTTTTCACCTTCCAGACAACATCTTTGTGAACCCAACCAATTCTGAAAATTAAATAACTATCTGCAGTAAATGTATCACAAGTTCTATTTTTTTTTTCCCTTCTAAATATTTCTGTCTGGCTATAGTGGTATGGTCTGTGGTTGATGGCGATCGTAGTTGAGTAGGCACTGCTCAAAGATTTCCACTGTTCTTTTTGCCCGCCAGCTAACAATTTTAGTGACGTCACTGAAAACTATCAATTCCTGTGGCATGACATTAGATTCTGGAGGTAATATACTGAGATTAATTGATAAAATCACTCAGATTCAACTCTGCTGTTTACTGAAGGATCCTCCTCATCACCCCGGTTAGCAGAGCTCTCTGTTAGGCGAGTACTATTCTTTATATAGTACTCATATGGTTATTATTGCTGTAAAAAGGTTTTTGGATTGTGGAAGTAGACCCCTGGTCATTTCCCCCAGGAAACTGTGCACGGGCAGAGGCAGAACCTGAGCCTAAGTGCTTTATTGTCAGCACCTGTATTTAGGGTGGGACTACAAAAGGGGTTTTGTCTCTCTCTCATTAGGCACTTTTCGGTTTTTGTAGGCACTATTTTGATATCTTCTCTCACACTGGCACTTTGACACCTTTCTCAATCTGTCCCCCTTTCTATTTCTTTAGCCCTCACTTTCTTAGTAATTTACCTAACAAACTGATGCTTTCATTCACCCATTCATGCACAACATTGAACATTTGTTCTAGTGGTTGGCATAGATACATTTTTTTAATCTAGATTAAAATGGCTCATTTGAATTCTGCCGAAGGCATTCATAATATGTGTGTGCTACCTAAATAATGACTAAAAGTAAGTCTTTGAGAACGGGTTTCTCAAGCCAGGTGGCGCATTAGACCAGTGGCTCATCCCCTGTTTCCAAAAGGCATCACAAACTGTTTGAGAAAGCTGTTCTACTATGATAACTGGCGATGAAAATAAATAATTTTCAACAAGATACTTTACTCACTGTTTATTCAGTTAAACATGAGTTTTGAACTGTAGGCCTACATAAGAGGTCATGATGAACTGCTTACAGTCAGTAGCTTTGTGTCAATCAGTCCAACCTCTTCTTCTTCTTCCACCAATCACTCAGGCAGACCAGCTTGTTCACATTTTCTGGTGACAAACTAGATCTCCTCTTCTGCACAATATGGCCTGCAAAAGAAAAAAAAGTCTCTCACATGGGACAGTTGTGGGAGAAGTCCCCAAGTATTTACAGGCAATGTGGGCCATCTTACCATAGACAGCAGTGTGCTCCGACTACCACTTCAGTGGACACTGATGTAAGCTGGCACTGGGCTCTACCTTGTACCTCTCCACAGTATTGTCTACCAATTGTAGGACGGCTGAAGTTGCGGCGGTGAAAAAAGGCTGGGAGGCAGTGTCTTCAATGATTTAAGGACCCACAGGTTTTACTGGCACATGGCAGCAGGCAAACAATACACGTTAGGAGCAAAACTCAGTGAGAGAAAAAACTCAACAATAATTCCCAATTACTAATCAGCTTACCAAAACACCAAAGACACTTTTTTAATAATCAAGAATAATCTAACGCACTCGGAAAATACAATTTCGTCAATCTTACTCAAATGTCAGAGGTGTTGTCCTTTGTCTACCCATCTGACTTCACCCTGCTCTACTCTTGCCTTTAACCTGCTCAGTCTAATCCATCCTACCTCTCATAAATCAATTATCTCTAAAATTCCATTAATGCACCTAACTATCAATAAATAAATTTGCGATAATAATACAGACAGGTAAATACAACTACGATCATGTTATATATTTCTATAGCACTCTAAATAACCCCACAGTGAACACCCACTACAAACACCCCTATCATCCCACCACCAACTTCTTACATTCCGTGCCCCAACGTTCAAAAGACCCTTCCGAGATTACGTTGGGTCTTTCCCCTGTCCTGACGCACAACGTCAACATGCAGGAAGTTCGCCATTGTTCAGTCTGTACAATGTTTGGCACGGGTTTCCCAGCTGGCTGTTCCTCAACGGTATGTTTGTTTTACACTGATACAGATGCGGTGATTGTGGTGGAATGTAATGGCGTGTTCATGTAAAAATAAACATTGTTCTTGTACTCCTTATTCAGTCCCCCCAGGATTTCGCAGGCCTTTTTTGTGATAATTGCGGCTGAAAATTACTGATTTTGCGGGGGCTTTCCCAAAAAGTTGCGGTGAAAATTGCGGTGTTTGTTGCAATGAAATTGTGGGAGCAAGTGAAATTTGCGTTAAAAAGTTGCTTATTTCCCCCTCTGTAATTATAATTGAGTTATTTGTTGAAAAATAAATAATTAATAAACAAACATTCTCTAAATAACCAAACCGTTGAGAAATGGTCCTCTAAATAACCTTACTAGCATGCCAAACAAAAGATTAACAGCACTACAAAAATGTAGCATAATAGGCTGTTCTGTCCTCT
Organism: Sprattus sprattus; assembly: GCF_963457725.1. Taxonomy (NCBI): domain Eukaryota; kingdom Metazoa; phylum Chordata; class Actinopteri; order Clupeiformes; family Clupeidae; genus Sprattus; species Sprattus sprattus. The sequence continues at coordinate 60,020,455 of NC_137921.1, read as the reverse complement.
GCTTATTTAGGTCAGAAAATGTATATTGTTTGTATTGTTGTTATGGAAACAAACACAGGATTTTTACTTTGACATCATTCTAATGTTCGTCTCGTGGGAATGGCTGTTATCTAGAAACATAACATAGCTAGTTATGCTACGTTATGCTAAACACGTTGGGGGAACAGTACATAGGATTTACTTATCCACAACAAAGTGCACCTGTTGGCAGTGTTGTGTCTGAACGCGTTCACTGAACGAAAGTTCATGAACTCGTTCATAATTTTGGTGAACGTGAACTGAATCCTGACTGATGAACGATACTGTGAACGGGTTCATTCTGGTGTCTGTGAACGGCACGTTCACTCTTTTTAATTTCGTACAATAAGGTTCAATATTTCTAGAAACGTCCAGGCAAAATACAGACAGTTAACAGTCCTGTATCCAGGGTTGTTCAACCAGTCAATTACGTGTGCTTTCTTCTACTGTTGAAGTTGCGAACAGGCCAAGAGCGGTATTGCAGGCAGATAGAGATTTCAATCTGGCAACGGCAGCCACCAGAGTCGCACCGCCGCATTCGTCATCAAAACAAAAAGCACCATGGAAGCGTCAGCAGCATGTAGACGACAGAGCAGCAAGGTTTCGTCCTACTCCTATCATCATTAGACGAATTTTATGACAAGGTCGGTGAGGATGGGAACAACCTTACATTTCTGTGCAAACTTTGCCCACCGGCTTTCAAAAAGAAAATCCGCACTTCAGTCACATCCTCAGCAAACTTGAAACGGCACATTGAACTGAAGCACCCGGTTAGCCTTTCAAGGTATGTGCAAGCAAATAAAAAATCAAAAGACAAGCAAGACAGGTCCTCGACCCAAATCCCATTCAGTGTTGCCAATTTAGCGACTTTTGGACACCTCTGGCGACAAAACAAATAATGTAGCGACTTTCAGGCTCAATCTAGCGACAATTTCACTTGTCTTGTGAGTGACAAATCAGTTGCCCCGCGACACCATACAATCCGCTTTCAGTGGCGGGTGGCGAGAGACAGAAGTATTGATTGACATGAGCAGAGCTAGAAGAACTACGGCTCTGTTTACGCTCACTTCACCAATCACCATAGACGTGATGCGTGACGCCATGACGCGGCACGCAACGAGTAGTGACTAGAGTCTCGATCTACTACACCAGGGGTCCCCAACCTTTTTTGCACCACGGACCGGTTTAATGTAGGGAATTTTTTCACGGACCGGCTTCAAGGTGTCATTTCACACCACTTATTAGTCACGTCATCCATTCATATTGATGTGAGGCAAGCGCGAGTTTGATACAATGAAGCCCGGTCTGCTCATATACACAACAGCTAACATTAACGTTAGGTATTACGAACGTTAAGTGCATGAAAAATACAACTCACCATAACTCTGAATCAGTGCTTGGTCTCCATGTGCCGAAGCAGTTTTGAAGGCTTCATTGGCTCGTTTGTTAGCTTGTCGCCACATATTAAACAGAGCGGACTTGGTGCTTGAGAATCACCTGTTGCAATAAACCCGTATTTTAAAGTAGCCTATGACTCCTGGTATTGTCTTTTAAAAGAAGCTTTCTTTTTTTGAGGTTCTAGGCTCCTCTTCTGGCTCCTTAATTGACCGTTTCACCTTTGCAAAGAAGCTCTCCAAAGATGTTTGTTTTATTACTAATTTTCGCTAGTATGCGGGCTTTTTTTTTTAGTGATATATCACGTGAACGAGACAAGCGTCTTGACGTGACAAGAGGCACATTCGAATGTTACGTCCGGGAAAATCCGGTAGTTTTTCAAAATAAAACATCTTTCAGACTCCAATAATTAATACAGCGGAAATTATATAAATTATTTATTCTTTCTGTGCGGCCCGGTAACAAATACCTCACGGACCGGTACCGGGCCGCGGCCCGGTGGTTGGGGACCACTGTACTACACCATACATAGCATATCATGTTTGTAGAAAATTATTAAAGGCACCTAGTGCAACTTTTGAGGCAAAAATGAACAATCAATTTCTAGTATTTTTTACACATAGTATATTTCAATAACTCCCTACCATTACATATCGACATTCAAGGAGCGAAGATGAGACGTCGTTGTGTGGTGAGAACTGATAGAAAATCGTAAACAAAAACAATGGGCGCCATCTTCTTTATTTATTATAACCTGTAAAAAATAACCCAGGATTCCAGTCGGTAAGCCTCGGAGTTTTCCGAACACGTGACGTCGCTATTTGGGAGCGCGTGGTTTTATCTACAAGATGGCGGATCAAAGTTTTTCAGCGACGATGGCGAAGCCGAATAGAAAGCGTGGTCGACCTCGTCTTTTCACGACACCAGAGAAAAAAAAGAAGTTTTATACGATGCTTGGGCGTCGTGTGTTCTTGGGCGACTCATTTGTCGAATGGAGGAATTTAAGAGAGAAGCTCGGGATGAACAGGGACAGCGAACTTGCACGTGTGCTGTTGGACAGGGGCCGTATTCACAAAGAATCTTAGGGCTAAAAGTAGCTCATAAGTGGCGAATTTAGGAGAAACTCCTAAAAATAATGGGCGTGTCAGTCTTAAATGTAGGACTCCTAATTTTTTTTACTAAGAGCAATTCACAAAATATTTTATCCCTAAAAGTAGCACCTAAGTCTAGGACAGCTTAAAACTCCTCATGAGGACTCCTAAGTCACTAAGACCTATTCACAAAAAATCGTAAGATGGCTGCAGCCGACTTGGAATTGATAAAAGACATTGCTTAAACCGTGAAGGTATTAATATTGTCGTAGAATTAGCGCGGGATGCAATGACGCCTTTAAACAACGATGTGTCCCGAAGTGAAATGTTTGGAAACATAAAGATAGGCTATTTGGCTTCGCGGAAAACGCAAATGACGACACTGGGGATCATCATTCAGCCGTTTAATTCATCAAACTATCAACGCACTGTAGACCCCACATCATCCAACAGTTGGATGTATATGACTTGTGCATTTCAACGCAGAGCGGTCTGCAGCAGGTCTTTGAGAACTTACCAGCTGGATGCCGCTGGGGTGACAGTGGCTATTGGTCCTGGGACCAGTAGGCTTTTGCTGAGGCTATACGTTTCACGTTCGTTTCGCTTTGATCAATTAAGATTGGAGGGCTTAAAGGGCCGCATGTGCTGATATTTGAAGTGGTCAAGGGCTGGAAATAGCCTTACAGTTTGCTGGGTGCTTTAATTATTACTGCCTTGATTACATGCAATTGCCATATTTTATATTGATCGCTTTATATTTCTCTTAACGTGCAAAGTGTCATTCCCGTTGGATGCACAAACTTGCGTGTGCATTCTGCTAACTGCACTGTCCATAACTATTTAATAAGACTTAATTTGAAGCCTAGGTTATTCTCTTATTTTCAGTCGATATAGTGGGATTGTTAGAGAGACGTCACGAATGAGTTTTTAATGAGAGAGCCTGTCAACAACCAATCACCGTCCTCACCCCTTCTAAACTCGTGCATGAGAAGCGACGTCATCCATAGCAACGGAGTTTTTATCTTAAGCTTAGGAGTTGGTATTATCCTTAGTATGAGTAGGTCTCAGAGCCGTTGTGAATCACTTTTAAGAAATTACTCCTACGTAAAAGGTTTTAGCGCGAGTTAGGAGCACTCCTAGTGGTAAGATAAAAGGCTTTGTGAATACGGCCCCAGGTTTGTAATTACTAAAAACTGTATTCAATTACAGGCATGTAAGTACTTACGAAACAAAACTAACTAAAGAAACTAATGTATGGTTTATGAACAGTTTTCAGGCGACAGGTCAGCCCACCGCCATCAACAGTGCTCCAAGGTCGTCCAGTCCACAGGCCACATGGCAGCCTCCGCGTTTTGACGATGTGTCCAGTGTGAGTGGACACTCAGAAAGTGGTACAGCTTTGTAAGTAATAAGTGCTGTATTCAATGTTGTATTTGTAACAATGCTTTAGCCTAGGTTTATGATGAAATTGTTGCTGATTTAGGATTCCTTACCAATTGCAAACATTAATCAGATACAATAGTACATTATTATATGATGCTCATGCATAGAGCATGCATGTGGTCCTTTTTTCTGAAATCACTTGTACCATAAAGCATCTCCCAACCTCTCGTCAATGACCCTGGAAATGAAAAGGAGAGCAATGTGCTGGAAAACACCCAGTAAGTGGATAGCATCTTTTACTTCTCCTGTTACTGTTATTATCGTGGTATATAAAGTATTTGGCACAGTCAGAGATGAGCTTTGGAGATTTTGATTTGAACTTACTAGTAATAACAACATCTGTGTTGCAGGGAAGACTTGACAATATCAATCATAGAGCCAGAGCTGCAGTCTGTAGAGAGCAGGTACTATTTCTTTCTTTTTGAAGATGACATAATATCAGTATACTAGTATTTTACTATAAATTGTAACCATAACACAATCTGTTTTCTTGCAGGGAAGACTTGACATTGTCATGCATAGACCCAGAGCTGCAGTCTGTAGAGAGCAGGTACTATTTCTTTCTTTTTGAAGATTCATAATATCAGTATACTAGTATTTTACTATAAATTGTAACCATAACACAATCTGTTGTCTTGCAGGGAAGACTTGACATTATCAATCATAGACCCAGAGCTGCAGTCTGTAGAGAGCAGGTACTATTTCTTTCTTTTTGAAGATTCATAATATCAGTATACTAGTATTTTACTATAAATTGTAACCATAACCATAACACAATCTGTTGTCTTGCAGGGAAGACTTGACATTATCAATCATAGAGCCAGAGCTGCAGTCTGTAGAGAGCAGGTACTATTTCTTTATTTTCTAAGATGACATAATATCAGTATACTAGTATTTTACTATAAAGTCATGTCTGACATCTATTTTCAGATTTAATTGTTCACATAACACAATCTGTTGTCTTGCAGGGAAGACTTGTCATGATCAATCATAGAGCCAGAGCTGCAGTCTGTAGAGAGCAGGTACTATTTCTTTATTTTTGAAGATGACATAATATCAGTATACTAGTATTTTACTATAAAGTCATGTCTGACATCTATTTTCAGATTTAATTGTTCACATAACACAATCTGTTTTCTAATAGCATTATTGTTTTTAGAGCATTTCTTAATCATCACAAATAAGACCATAATGTTTTTAATTGTCAAAGAAAAATGTTGAAAAAAAATATGTGGTCCTTTTTTTCTAAAATCACTTGTACCATACAGCATCTCCCATCTTCTCGTTAATGACCCTGAAAATGAAAAGGAGATCAATGCGCTGGAAAACACCCAGTAAGTTGATAGCATCATTTACTTCTCCTGTTACTGTTATTGTTATTATCATGATGTATAAAGTATTTAGCATGGTCTGTTATCAACATTTGCTTTATGCCATGTTTTGATTCAGATGTAGATACTTGAATCAAACACACAGGCTCACTTTGATCATTTGACATTATTGCTTTCCAGGATTTCGACTGTCGACTTTGACTTTGAGGATGAGGAGGAATACACTGACAATGTAGTGAAAGACCCTGACTTTACAATTAGGTAAGGTTCTTTTGTGCCTGTGTGTGAAGTAGATCATAGTATTCTTTCATGAGAAATAGGGTAGAATGTTTCAGATATGATGACTAAATGCAACAGAACTCAGCCTGTCCATTGTGAGCATTCAAGGGCATGTACATTTGTACTTAAAATCAAAAGGTAATTAAGATAATTTGCCTTGATCAATTTTCTTTCCAACATATCTTACTGGTATATTCCAGGACTACATCCACCCTTTTGGGTAGGGATGTGGAAGCATATGGAGTCATCACACCTGGGGAGGAGGTGTTTGATCATGACATGCAGGGAGGAGAGGAGGATGATGATGACATCGAGTTTCCGGATGAGGTCAAGGTCAACCACTCTACAGACATCAAGGATGAGCAGTGTTTCATCGCTTACAAAAAAAACCTGCTGCAACTCGTCACCTTCCTGCTACACCTTCCAGAAGAGATGAAGTGCAGAGAGCCAGAATGCACAAGTACCGTGCGCCTTGGCCCTGACCCAGTGACCAAATCTGTTGGCAGCGGAATGGTCCTTAAATGGGTAGGCCACACTTTTTGTCAGTCAATGAACAACTTGCTTTTTATGTTCAATTGTTATGTCTAACTGGTTTTGCTGCACCTGCATTACTTTTCCCCATTATTAGAAAGCTGAATTTACAACCTCTTATCTATACCTGTTTTGTTTACTCTTTTTCTGCAGTACTGCAGTGATGGACACCTTCTCTGGAGGTGGTGCAGTCAGCCCACATTCAAATATGGTTTGCAGGGGGGGGGATTTCATGCTGTCTTTCAGTTTATTGTTGTCAGGCAACAATTACAGCAAGATAAGCCTAATGTTCAAGTTCATGAACTTAGGTTGTGTGTGCGAGTCAACTTTTCGCAAGATCCAGTTGCAGTACTGTGTGCCGGTAATCGACAGATTCTGGAAAAGACAACTGAATGCCCTCATTCCCGAGATGAAGAGGAGGAACAGTGTTGTTCTGCTTGGTATGTAAAGAAGTCCAGAATTATGTTATTTTCCTTGTGCATGACTGTGGACAAGATGTTGTAATAGAAGGTAAAACTGTTTCATGTCAAAAAGTGGCTATGAAGATTGAAATGATTCCTTTTTTTGTCCATGCCATTTTTTCAGGATAACTATTGTAATAATGTATTGCCTGCTATCTGTATTTAGTTTTATTACTGGGAGAAATTAAGTATACCTAAAAGATGCATAACCATTAATCTCTGTCTGTATAGAATTATTTTTTGCCATTATTCAAATACATGTAATTCAAAGTCTTTAAATTGCTGCCTTAACATATTTAATTTCTTGCATGATTGAAACACAGGAGACGGAAGGATGGATTCCCCTGGCCATTCTGCACAATATTGCACTTACACTGTCATGGATGAAAAGACAAGAGCCATCGTCGCCCTCGAAGTTGTTGATAAGAGGGAAACAGACAGAAAGTCTGCAATAATGGAGAAGAAGGGCTTTGAAAAAGCGATGGACTCAGTGCTTGAAGCAGATGTGCCGGTCAAAGAGGTGTGCACTGACGCACACCCACAGATCGGTGCACTGATGAGTAAGTGCAGTGAAACTATAGAATGTGAACCAAATTACCCAGGACATTTTTTGATATGGTGCAATACAGATTTCTATTGACTGTCCCATTTAATTGAATATCTAAAATTAGAAGAATTCAACCTGTCAATCTAAAGTGTAGGAATTATGTTTCTTAGGAATCTTAGGATGTCAACCTTAAAAAATTCCAAAAGATCAGAAATGATTCAAAGGGAACATTATTTTGATTTCTCATGAACAGACGCAAGGGGAAGTATGGCAGGAAGGACATCTTCCATTCACTGGATGTCTGGCACGGAGCAAAAAACCTGATGAAAAAACTATTGGCAATAAGTATACATCACAAGAATATCATACATCATTCATAGTTTTAATACCTAGCAGACAGACATAGACACTTCTTCATTATAGCAATCTAAGCAGCCTTTACATGCTTAAAATGTTGAAAGGGCAAATACGTGATACTCATAGCAAGAAAGACAGCTATCCTTAAAATGGCTATTCTGATTAGTAAGTAACTTGGGATACTTTTTCTTTTGTTGCACTAGGCTGGACAAGAGAAGGCATGCACCGACTTAAAGCAGTGGACAAGGGACATCATCAACCACTTCTGGTGGGTGTGTAAGCATGCAAACACCTATAAGGAATTCATTGTGAGTACTGAATTTTATACATATCTAAAAAAGGGCCAAATTGACTTAAATGACTACAAATGTCATGGCACATTTCTATATGCTGTCAGCAAAAAGCTTGCATCACAGTCAATATGAAATGCTATCTTCCAAGCACTGATTCAAGTATTTAAAAAAATTATAATCTGTTATCACTAGTATACCAAATGCAGTTAAAGATGTGCTGACTTTTACATGTGTATAATTTTCATGTGTAACTGTACTCAATTGAAGTATTGTTTTTGGGTTGTTTTATTTGCTACTAGGCACTGTGGACTGGTGTCTTGCACCATGTGTGTGATGAACACCAATGGGCTCTTGGAGCTTGTGACCATGACCCGATCACAGAGGAGACCCCTCGGACCAAAACCTGGCTTGTGCCTGGTTCTCCAGCCCACAAGAAGCTAACCGCCATCATCATGAATCCGAGATGGCTGAAGACAATTTACAAGTACCTGCGCTTCCGGTGAGAGTGATTGCATATCTTGATGCAAGATATGCCCTTTCCCATACGCATAAAAAGAGTCACATGAAATACCTCACTCTCAAACACATATGCTCTCACATGCTAAGTTACCTAATATTTGACTTATACTTACAGAACAACCTCTGATCTGGAGTCGTTCCAAAACCACATCCTGATGTATGCCTCAAAGAGGTATGGTTTCAGCCCCCCAGTCTACGAAGCCCGTTGCAAGTTGGCAGCCCTAGATTACAACGAGCACAAAGACAGGGCAGTGTGGAAGACAAAAGATGGGGATATCAAGTAAGAACATATGTTTTCTCTTGCCTATGTCACTCCGCTGACTCAATGGTTAAAGCAGTTATGTGCAGAACATCTATTATTTACTTTGCAATGTTGGCCCCTTAAAACTGACATAGAAATGAGGTACACTGTTTATGTCTTTAGGTACAAGAGACGCTTCCAGAAGAAGTCAGATAGGTGGTCTATCTACGTTTCGAGGGAGCCAAAGAAATACACATACATCACATACCTGCAGTCAGAAATCTTGGACGAAAGGATTGACTTGGGAAAGGGAATGAGCAGGAAGCAGCCAATGTCACAGACTGATCCTAGGAGGCTCGGTCTTCTGCCCAGAGTGCCACCAGTCCCAACCAATGTCCTGGTCCTGGAGCACAGGTCCAGGATAGATGAGTCTGCAGGGGAGTCTTCAACGTTTATGTGATAGTCATAGTTTTCTGTTATTGTAGGGTAGGTAGGTAGATATTACAGTCGGGTTTGTCGGTAACCTTTGTATTGGCCTTGTGGGTCAGGAAAAGTGTTTCTGATCCTCCACACACAACAACTGGGTATCACAACTCTACACAACTGTATGTAATTGAAAAGAATAGAACAACAGATGTTTACAACTAGTTTCACTTACTGGAAGTCTAGATAGGCATGACCTTGGCACTCCACCACAACACTTCCTCTCAAGGTCGGTCGGCATGTCCTGACATTGATGGCATGTGCACCATTCAGGTCCATCCCCACCGCCCTCAGCTCCATCCCCACCGCCCTCAGCTCCACCCTCAGCTCCAGCAGCCCTGCCAGCACGCCTCCTCTCCACCCCAACATCAACGATGTCAAAAATGACAGCAGGCTGCTTCTCAACTACCTTCAGTAGTAGTGCCTTGGCCTCCTCCTCTCTCATCTCATCTATTAGCTCCTAAGAGAAAAGAATCTATTAGTACCAATGATATTGGAAATGACAAGTATGATCAATGCAATTATATGTTCCAAATTACACATGTTTAAAGGACCCATCGTATGCCCATTTTACCACAAGTTGAAATGGTTCCTTGGGGTCTTTATGAAATGCCAGTAACATATTTTGGTCAAAATACCACAAGAATAATTTTATACAGCACCCTTTTCACCCTGTCAAAACAGCTCCCTACAGATTGACCTGTATTGAGTGCCTGTTCCTTTAAATGCTAATGAGCCAGCTCACTCCTCCCCCTCCTCCAAGAGTTGCGCTCGCATAGCTTGAACAGCTAACTACAATATAGAAAGATGGCTACTGCAGAAGACAGAATCGTACAACCGTATCTGTTTGAGCCAGAGTCAGACCCAGAAGCAGAACAAGAGGCTCCCGAACATATTCAAGAAGTTAGGGCTCAACAAAACGTTTCTGAATGGTAAGTAAACTTTGTCAAATCTACATTTAATTTTTTGTTTTAACTTTGGCTAAGGTCATATGGTCAGGTTGACGGTGACGAGAGCATTGCACTGCTAGTAAATAGTTTGTACATGTGAGTAATATGAAATAAATACAGTGTGTTTTATGTAAGTTACTGTTTGTGAAAAGGCTGTTTTTCTAGGCATTTAAATCAACCAGATGGCTTGCAGGATAGATAGATATCTTAGCATAAGTGGTGCAAAGCAAAAAACACGGGTAAAGCTCGAGCTGTAAAGTAAAATATTATCTAACAGTAATGGACAAAGCAGGTGTAGAACATAACGTAACGAGTTAACCTCCGTTTATTAGCGCTCAAACCTTGTTTTCGTTGTATTTGTCGACTTATGTCTGTAACTGTAACTAAACATTCAAATACACTTTACCTATAATTTCCCTCGTCTGCAGTTCATTCCAAGACATTGCCTTTAAATATGAATTCAATCCATTTCTCTCGTGTCTTCTGAGGCTGGGAGGTGATGTAGAGATCTGTACAGCCTACCACAGCACATCTTGAGTAATTAATTTGCTTCATGCTGCTAGCAAGCTAGTCCAAGTTCATATCATATAATAATGAGTGTAGGGGGGGTGGGGGGATGAGATGGGGGGACGGGCCCAAATCAAACTGACGACACTTTGATAAGGAAGTTCATTGGCAGTCACACAAGCATGTCGTTTCTGACGTCCAAGAACAATAACAGATCGCGGGATTAGTTTTTTTCCAGACTTTTTGGGTCAGTAGACATGCCAGATACCCAAATCAACGTGTAGAAGCACTAAAAAGGTGGAATTTTCATAATATGGCCCCTTTAAATGTTTTTTAGCCAGCATCACCTTTATTCTATTGACTCTGCCGTCCCTTAGTCTCTGGACCCTGTGCCTTTCCTCCACCGATGCTAGTGGGGGGTTGTATTGCCTTCTTCCTCCTCTCCTTGCACCTCTTCCCCTTGCTCCTCTGCTGGCTCCTCTTTCACTTTCTCCTCCACTTCTGGCACTGTCGAGATTACTCTCATCACTGTCCATCTCCAAGGACATATCCGCAGAGGACATGTCCATGTCTAGAAGGGGTTCAGTGGCCGGACCTGATGATAACACTCCCCAGATTGTCCTAGACCAGACAGTAAAAGATGAATGAGAAAGGGTACTAGAATGATTCAAGATGAAAAGTAAGGCCCGCTTTACACTTTGAAATTGCTGTACGATGTGTAGAACAGTAATGTAAATGGAGCCTAATAAGTGATTATCATAGGTTTTCATCTATAGTTACTAGGTTTGGCGATCGGATAAAGGGCAATATGCATTCTCTTGTTTTTATATTGTTGTGGTTCAGATCTTCCATAATTAGCACCCGACCGAAAAAAGGTGACAGGGTCATTGAAATGCTAAACTCCACTGTTGTTTACATTAGTCGAATCGGTACTTCCATGAGAACAAACTTATACAAATGGGAAAACCTATCAAATCGGAACTGAAGGTGGTTGACCGGTAAGTAATCTAGCCTACTTTATCTACTCATATCTATTAGATAATACTAAGTGAGACCGGTGATCGATGACAACACATAACGTTACGGTCCACGCAAAAGTTAGAAAACAAAACTTTTCTACATACCTCGTTGCTGGAATCTTCCTCCATCAGGTGAAAACCCTCCAGGGCTTTCTGCTTTGTTGCTCGGGGAGGACGATGCCATCCTTACAGAAATGAGAAAACCACGGGCGCAGAAAAAGCAGCACAAAACGGTACAAAACGGCACAAAATTGGAATGTGGGTGCGTATCGTAAAGTATGTACACACTTAGAAAACAATTCGAGCATTGGCAAACAGAACCAGTGACTGGATCACATTTTAGAATCTCCGGAAGCGTTCGGGACTCATCGGTCTTGTTCCGAGGATTGCCGACTGGAATCCTGTTTATTTTCGTGAGATCGCAATAAATAAAGAAGATGGCGCCCATTGTTTTTGTTTACGATTTTCTATCAGCTCTCACCACACAACGACGTCTCATCTTCGCTCAAAAAATATCGATATGTAATGGTATGGAGTTATTGAAATATACTACGTTTAAAAAAGACTTAAAATTGAATGTTCATTTTTGCCTCGAAAGTTGCACTGGGTGCCTTTAAGGTGCATCAAATGCCAATAGGCATATTTAAATTAAATGATTCACATTGCAAGTAAAATGGTGCGGCTGGAGCACATACAGGGAGGGACAACGGTGACGCATAGTTTGGATGTAGTGACAAACATTTATGTGCTGTAACAAACAGTGCTTACCAGTATGTGAGTAACGTGGGTTTTATTAAAGCATAGCGTGTGTAATGTGTAGCTATTTCATTCCGTTTGTTAACCTTTCCGGCTGTCTGTATAACCAGCAGCAGACATAAAGGAAAGGGAATTAACCCCGAAGTTAAAAAACATGTAAAAACATCTACTTCGACAGCGGCACATTTTACTCCCCTGCAATCTCTCTACAAACTTCCATACAGACGCAGTGTTGATGTATTTGAAGTGCAAATAAATTACATTGGCAGTGTTGAGGCGGATTATCATCAAAACATTGGCCGTGCATAATAAAGAAGGAGAAATGCTGCCTGCACGAATTATAATCCACTTCACGGTCAGATACGGCGGTCAGATGCAGGGTCAGGTCAAACCAAACCAAGTGAAACATGCTAAAACAGTGCCATCTATTGGTAAAATGTGGGTATAGCGCTATTTTTTTTTTAGCATTTACAAAAAGGTCAGTTCCGCTTGGCCACGTGTTTACGTCACACGCGGGGTGGGCGTAGTTACGCCACGCATGACGTCATAGCGCAATCTAGCGACTTCTGGCGACTTTTCAGTGTACCAATAGCGACTCCTTGTGATTTTTTTTGGCAACACTGATCCCATTAACTGCGTACAGTAACGGCTTAGTTGTTGTCTCCCAGCCGCAGCTGGACAACTTGGTGATGCAGTATATTGTCGGGGACTTGCAGCCTTTGAGGAAAGTGGAAAGCCCAGCTTTCATAAACTTAATAAAGGGGTTGCAGCCATCCAAAAAGGTAGCCTGGTGACACCAGCCTACGTATTTCCGCCTGAATTGATTTCAAGCTCATACTCAGTCTGGCCCAGCCCCATTGACAATCGTTTCCAGAGCTCAAAATTTTGCCGGACCAATCAGCGAACAGTTCAGAGCTGTGACGCAAAACTCGCCTTGCCGAGTTGCATGTAGTCCAGCCGAGTTTGTAGTTTAACAGTATAGCAAAAATGGCTACGGAGGAAGAGACACGAAAAGCTATCGGAGAAGTTGTCTCAACTGTCGAGAACATCAGACAATTAAAAGGAGAACAAGAGTATTTTCTTGTTTTAGAGTATTTTTAAGTTTTATGATTGGAAAGGACGTCGTAGCTCTTCTCCCAACTGGCTTTGGGAAGAGTTTAATCTACCGAATGCTTACTAAACGTTGCTGATTGGTTAAGGGAACTCCAATGATTTTAAACCTCAAGATAAGCACCCGCCCATCTCGGAAACCAAAATGCATTGGGTTGGCCCAGACTGACTGACGGAATAAAATGGAGTCACAGTCCGGTAACGGCCAGGCTACCAAAAAGGTGCCATCAAGAAAGAAAGTACAGACACTTAAGTTATTATTATTATTTATTTTGTTTTACTTATACATTGGGCAAACAAGCCAAACAATCTAAAAGGGCCTCAATAATGTATAAATGTTTTGCACTTTGAATGTTGCACTTTCAAGTTTTTCCTACCTCAGTGTTAAAGTGTTAAAGCAACAAATGGGGGAAGCCTGTCCCTTCAATGCAAATGTAAATCCTGGTTGGATAAGGATTAAAAATTGTATATGAAGATGAAATCTTACAGTTTCAGCGTGGTTCTATATGGGCTGTGGAAATAATTTAGAAAAATGATAGCTTGCAACATTTTGAAAAAAAGAACTGAACTAGTTAATTTTCTGCAGCTGTGAACTTAGTTAAAAAATTTGAATTATGAACTATGAACTGAACTAGTTCATTTTAAAATGTGCGAACTATGAACTGAACTAGTTCATGTAGAAAGTGAACTTTCCTAACACTGCCTGTTGGAATTACAAAAGGACCACAAGTAAGACTGAATAAAATGTTATGAATATCTCAGCCTACACATAAAAACTGTGTTTAATTTCCATGCCTGGCGTAGCCATTCTCATTGCTTACAACAGATTAGAACTCTGCTAGTGTCTGTGGCGTGTCTGCAGGGCAGCAGAAAGTTGTGGGAGATGACAATGATTTCTCAAATTTGCGGGAAATTGCGGTGGTGTGTTAAAATTGCTACATCGCTCTGAATTTGCGGGTAATCGTTGAATTCGCGTGAATTGGCGCGATTGCGAAATCCTGGAGGGTCTGCTTTGTATTATTCCGTGTTTATGTTTCGCGGTAACGGGCAACCGCACCGTTACACATCCCCCCTAACTGTCATCCTAGGGAGAAAGACCCCATCATGCAGGGCTCCATCTTCACACTCCCTCCCCCTCATCCTCTGGGATGCGGGAGAGGAAATCTGCTACCTTGTTTGACCAACTTTGAGATAGAGTAACGGCGATATTTTTTATATCGCCGGATAAGAGTCTCGCGTTAACGCAGCACGTTATCCGATAACGGCCCACCACTAATTTGTTCATACCCCAATTTTGATTTATTATTGATTTTGGTACAAATAAATTATTATTATGAAATTTGAACTACTTTGTGTCTGTCCCTTATTATGTAATGGATGTGTACTCTGAAAGAACGCCTGACATATTCTCGGGTTCAGAACCCATCTCCAGCCACGCCCCCTTTTTTCGACTTCAACTCAAGGGTCGGTCACATTGATGCGTTAGAATGCGTTGATCCAACAGATGGCGGAGGAGGAGTCTAGCGCGTGGTGTTCTGTTGATACCGGAGACGTTATAGTGAGATTGACAGGTCAACAAACTAATCACGTCACTAGCAAGCTTTTACCCGGTGAGTAGTAGCATGCTATCATTAGATAGGGTGCTCAGACACCTCGCAAATCCTATGAGACGTATTTTTCAGTTACAATAAACGGGTTTTTACATTGTACAGTGTCTATTTCTAGGTAACTTTTTAAAAATCTAACCAAAAAAATGTCAAACAACCAACTTGTAGGTACAAATACGACCATCTACGGAGTTTGGTCAGCCATCTTTTTTTTGTTGAGCTTGCCGCTCTGTAGACGTGAGCATATACGGGATATGATTGGCTAGCGCCTGTGCTGTCAGTTATACATGAAAGGCAATATGATTGGCTGACGCAGGCATTGCCTCTCGAAAAGTTCACAGCACGCGAACCAAGTGAGCCACAATTCAGTTTGGCAAAGGATTACGTCACCCCATTCAAAGTGAATGGGGATGCGTTAACCCTGACGCATCAACGCATCAATGTGACTACTCAGTCACTCTCTGCACACTTACATCCTCAATCACCTTCTGTCACAAATTCCGCTGAATTCTAGTTTGTATTCATCTGGTTTTGCTTTCATGTCTTATCACCATCTCCTGTCATTTCAGATCCGACCATCTCTTCACCTGCCACTCATCTTCTTGTTACGCTTTGAGGGTGATGTGCAGGACTCAAACGCACGACTCAGAACACAGCAGTAGATGGAAAGGTAAACATTTTACTTAACAGAATTCGGTACACGGGTAGACAGTCCAAGAGAAGGCAAACAAATCCAAAGGGCTTAGGCAAAAGAGAAGTCGTTGTACAGTCCAAATTCAGCTACACTAGAAACTAGTGATGTTACAAATGACCAAGTTCATACAGGAAACGGGAGAGACGCCCCTAATTAGTGACAACACAACCTATCCAATCACCTTCGCTCTCATACGCCCGCGCTAGTTTAAATCCTCCGGTCTCCAGGCTCACTCAGTCTGAGTGACGCCGCTTATTTGCTCCCTCCTCCTCCCCAGCTCCACCTGTCTAGATCTGCTTATAGTTAAAGGGGGTTTTCGTTAAATCCTGCTTGTATTTATTGTGGCAGTAATTTACAGTGTAAATTGTGTTTAAGCAGCAGTTGCAATGTGCAGCTTTATCTTGCTGCAGCAGTTGCAATGTGCAACTTTATCTTGCAGCAGCAGCTTGAGCAGATCTAGGGCGCCATGACCAAACATACTACCTTGTACTTACATTAATAAAATCTTTTACTTACTCTGAGAGTTTCCTGTCTGAAATGAACCCGAGGCTTCGGAGCTTGTGTCGCGAAAATGAAGCACTACCTCACCGGAGCGCGTATCGAGGCTTGTATCGTTTTGCCGAGATGACGTCACCGACGACGTCTGAAGCCTCATTTGAATCAAGTGCTTCACCAAGTGGTTCGTTCGTTCACTTTTCGCGGGACGCTTCGACTATACGACGGCCCAAAACTCATCTTGTATTCGTGGTAGTTATTGTCAGTGGTTGGAGAATAAGCGATAGTTGGAGATTTAGATTGTTTGGTGTTGTTGGTAGTATAGAATATTTGAGATAGAGTTATAGAGCCAGTTAGAAAGAGAAAGAACTTGATCCAGTTGCCCCTTTTCAGTGCCCTGCACTGACCAGTTGTCCAGAAGCACTAATTGGTTTTACAAAAGTACTGACCAGTATTCCAAAAGCACTTTCACTCTGTTCCAACGGCATAGAGAGTAAAGATAATGTACAGGCTTTTTTTTTTAATGTAAAGCACCGTTTAAAATTCGCTTTGGTCAGGACTCGAAACTAAACAGTCCCACGTACCAGCCGACGTCGCTGACTGTTGTGCCACCATGTAATCCTTAACATTTAGATCGAACTATTATTAGAACAAAGCATACAAAAATAAAGCCTTTATTGTACTTGTATTCGCCTACTATGAAATTTGAATTAATGGAGAAACGTTTTCTTCCACCATACATTTGTGTGCAT
This sequence comes from Sprattus sprattus, assembly GCF_963457725.1. Lineage (NCBI taxonomy): Eukaryota > Metazoa > Chordata > Actinopteri > Clupeiformes > Clupeidae > Sprattus > Sprattus sprattus. The sequence goes on along the minus strand of NC_137921.1, from coordinate 60,003,576 downwards.
GTTATTTTAGCAGGCCTTGCGCACCACAACAAATTTAACAAATTCACTGTCCCGAGAAAATCTTTCTCACACCGTATTTTTATTGACCTGCAGGTGTCACTAGAGAGCGAACGACGCTTCGAGTAGTGAACCTTTTTTCAACACGTCTGGCTGGAAAGCTTCGAGGGTTCATGAAGCTTCAAAGATCACATGACAACACACAAGGGAGACAAACTAATATACAGAACAAGCTAAGTGGTTTAGCGAGCTAGATTCCAGGCTAAAAAAAGAGAACGCCCCTTTATTGGGTTCGGCGAAGCAACTTCTGATAAATTACCATAGTAACATATCACTTAGGACTAACCTGCTCCAAGGCAGGCTAACATAAGAGTACCTGGAGAATCAAGGGTTCAAACAGCTTGTAGAGGTGGCATAGCAGAGAGATTGGGCGGAAGCTCTTTGCATGCGCTGGATCTTTGCCTGGGTACTGTTCGGCGTAGTTCGCTAAGCGGTTTAGCGAGCTAGATTCCAGGGCACTTTAACCGAAGTTTAGCTGGCTAAACTTGCCACACCCACGTCAAAAGGAGGGATCCCATAGACAAGGAGTCATATTATAGTTTGATTAGCGTAGGAAGAGTTCTTTGCGATCGCCAAGATCCATTTTCCCATCATGATGAGTTCTTGTATGAGCGCTACCGATCCACCCGACAAGGAATAATTAATTTAAAATACCTTCTCGAGTAATGTATTGCAAAGCCAGACGAACATTGAATGTCTTCACTTTTTTGAGAGTGGTAGCCTTCATTTTTGTAATGTCGGCGATGCGGAGAACAAATCACTCATAATTATATGACAGTGGTATTAGTGGTTGAGACATGGGTACAGTTGATCCCAGTGGCGGTCCGTGCATTTCACGACTAGGCGTTCAGCGATGTCCTAAACTGTCCTCTTAATACCATCATCATGACGCCATGGCTCTCTAACCATATATTTATACAGAAAGGCAGTATAAGTGAGCATTGGATCACCTTAATCTACCTACCTAACCTAGTTGAGTACAACAGACTTTATTAATATTTCCGGAGCATTTAAAATCAATACACCCGTATTAACAATAAATTAAGAGTAGTAAACTCTCATTTATATGATCGCTTGGATACTGTCACAACTTAAAAATAAAAGGCGATATTCAGGGATTAGTCTACAAAGTTTTATTAAGTCCACCGAAAGTAGCCTATGTGAGCTTTAACAAGTTTGTCCACTAAACATCGCATTGTCCCACCTGCAAAGCAGTTTCATTAAACTGACCCGATCCTCACGATATCCAGTTTTTCTTGAAAGGTCCGTCTTGAAAATGGCTTTTCTATTTTATTAGCGACCAGATCGATATCTCCTCCTCTTTCAGCCATCGTGGGTTGAAAATAAACTGAAATTTACGTTTTCGCTTATTCACCACCACCATTCGCCAACTAAAACGAGCACTTCCTGAGGCACTTCCTCATATGCCTCGCTAGTGCGCAGTGGCGCAAAAAGTGGGTATGCGCTGTATGCGGCGCATAGGGGCGCCGCACCATGAGAGCGCCAAAGCGATGGTAAAAATGTTTTAAAAATGTTTGGGGAATTTTCTATATGTAGCTGCTGTTGTGCGGTTCTAAATCATTTCTGCATTTCCTTAATGTTATTTAACAAACAGACTAGAGTAGGCGCCTCATCTCTTAAGATTCCATAATAGAATTTTGACATAAAAGAAGAGGGAGAGTGAGCGCCGTGACTGCTCAACACACAAGCAGTTAGAACTAGGCTACGAGTAGTGAGTTGGTTGGATGGAAGATGGATAAAGCAAAAAAGCTGTCAGGAGCTGAAAACAGAAAAAGAAATAGGGAAAAAGAGAAGACATGTCAGGGGATGCAACCGCAATTAAATAAGTGGATGGTGAAAGGCAACAGGTAGGTTTTAAGGTGACTTTACGTTTGTGCTTGGAGGCTTGCAAATAATGTTAACAGACTAGCTAGCAGGCTAGCTAGCGTTTGCTAACATAGAAATGTAGCAGCCGAATGGGGGTTTATGGCTAGCTTAAGCCTCATCAATTAGGCTGATGATAGCTACATTTAGATTTTGGTTAAACCCTACTGTACCAATCCCATGTATGACACATCTCAATTTTATGAAGGCAAAATAACAACTGGTAACTAGAATGCGTTTCGTGAACGAACTGCGAGAGTGTGCTTGCTCTGTGACAGAGAGAACAAGTGCCTATGAATTAACATGTATTTACATCTACTCAATCAGTGTAGTGGGGCCTTCTTCCAATATATTTTAGCAAGCCACCAAGCTCAACCATTATATTTTGGCTCCACTGACGTTTAGACATATGAGGGTATCTCAGAGTTTCGTTATACTGACTTACTGAGCTAAGTGAATTGTTGAAATTGCTATCTTGGTAAAAGGAAACATCTCTGTAACAATATTGGAATGAATGCGGTTACATAGCCAGCTTTACTTAAAGTTTATTGTAAGATAGGCCTATATGTTAGACTTAATGCAGTTAGAGTTAGACTGTAGGTCTAGTATCAAACGTAAGCAACACTTTTACTGTATAGCTAGAGAGCACGTGTATCACATTGGTTTATAGTCTGTCAAATTAGTTCTAGTTATTGGTGTTCGTTGGCATAAAAAGTTAGTCTTCTCTTATAAGCCTATAGTACATCTGATTAGAGCTAGCAACCATGAAAAACCTCTTCTGAAACTAAGAAGGATAACTATGACTAAATGTGACTAAAACTAATATGCATTTTTGTCTTAAGACTGAATCTAAAATAGCTGCCAAAATTAATACATCTCAGTGTTCATTTTGGCAGCTATTTTAGATTCAGCAGCTATTTTAGATTCAGTGCATATTAGTTTTAGTCACATTTAGTCATAGTTATCCTTCTTAGTTTCAGTCTAGTTTTCGAAAACTGAGCACACTACAACAGCTACATCCTCAAACGTTTTTCAGTTAACCTAATGATTCAAGGTCTCTCATGAATCATTACTCCCAGGACACGGGTTAATGTTAACTCACGCTATCAGCCACAACAAGTTAACCATTCTTTCAGTATAAGCAACCTTTGCATAGCCCCGCACAGCTAGGATAGCTCACGTTACCGTAGTAGGAATACAAGCCTTAGCTCACTTGACCACACAACTAAATTCATGAATTACTTCACAGGTTTACTTAACAACTTGAATTAAGGAAAATGATCCCCCGTTACGGCTAGCTGAAACTGCCAGTGGATACTCCCGTTACGTAGTGTTAGTTAGCCTTTAGCCCCGTACTCAGATGTTACAGCTGCTTAACACAGCTAGGATAGCTCTGCTTAACACAGCTAACGTTACCGTAGTGGGAATACAAGCCTTAGGTCACTATATCCACACAACTAAATTCATGAATTACTTCAAAGGTTTACTTCACAACTTGAATTACGGAAAATGTCGTCTCCAACGTTAACGTAACGTTAATTTATATGTTAGCTGCTACGGCTAACTATCAGTTTCCATTAAAATTTCAGTCAGTACACTGAAAATGCTGCCATTCAACTCACCTTAACGAAGTGGAAATACGGTAGCTAGGTTAGAAACTGTAGTTACTCTTATTCTTTCTCAAAGTTGAATTGAGAGGGACAGAGAAATACGGTTCCTCTTATTCTTTTTCAAAGTTGAATTGAGAGGGACAGAGAAAATGCGGTTCCTTGGATTTGGCGAGCGGAGGTGTCAGTGAGAAGCACAGCTGCAAGCCAGTTTAATGACCCTATTATGACGTCATAATGGCAGAGACCTCTGCCATGCAAGTCTATGGAGAAAAAAGGGGATGAAAAAGAGGGATAAAAAAGGAGTGGCATGGGGTACCGCCACGAAAAGTCATAGCAGCTTGCACCGGATCGGGCCGGACGTTTTGGTGCTTGAATGGCGTCTCTAGCTCAATCGGGCGAGGAGTAGTTAGCTGCAAGAAAAACGTACGGAATAAATAAATAAATAAAGAAAACTTGACGATAACAATACTGTGCTTCCCTTCGGGCAAGCACACTAAATATAAGGTGGCAGACGGGCTCTGGTAGCATTCACGGTTCTAACAAGAAGCTGGAAACTTAACTTTGGTTACCATGGTTACCATTAGCTGTTCATTGTTAGCTGTGCTGTCAAACATACAGGCTATCTGTTGGCATGGTGCAATACAAGATAAATGGGCAAGGGAAAAGGCACGGCGTGTTATTATTTAGTAGCAACTAAAAAGCACGCTAGAATATTTTAGTAGCAGCATTGTTACACATCATCACCTTAAAAGATCTTAATTTGTAGGCTTACTTTTGCGTTTTAAGGCACTATTTTGCAATGGTTATCATTTTAATGTTAATGTTTGCAACTGTTAACATTGTTACTAATATATATATATATATTTGTGTGTGTGTGTGTACAGTATATACTGTATGCACCATAGGGCACCATTATGGTAGGCATGCAGTGGCTGATATACTTTAAAATAAACCTTTATTATTTAAAGCCCATACATGATGACGTCTGGCACACCTATTTTTTTATTTGTTTAAGAAAAAAAAACGTGTGTGTGTGGGGGGGTATGGGGGGGGCGCCAAAATTGTTGCTGCATACCCCCCTGACATTGGGCAGTTGCACCCCTGCTAGTGCGTATCCAATCAAAGGACTTGTCACGTTCAACGTGCTGCCTGCTAGCTGGCCCCAATGTCGCCAACTCGAAATCAACTGTCTGTTTCAGCTCATTCAACTTAAATGAACTGAAACAGCCAGTTGTGATAACCAATCAGATGAACAGGCGCCTTCACTGTTAATTCTGAAGGCCTCGGGGAAGATTTCTTGTAGCCTGGCAACACTACAGGCGCCCTCACTGTTAATTCTGACGGCCTTGGGGAAGAGCCTGGCAACACATGATAGCTGAAATATGATTGGATGAAAGCTCTAACATTAATAAACAACGCTGTAAGCTATAAATGAAGATGGACTACGGGGAATAATTTAATAAATATTTATGAAAAGAAAATATTAAAATTAAATGTATTTTATTAAATTTAATTTCTGATGATTTAATTTCAGAGAAGGCCTTGCTGGCTCTGACGGACCACCACTGGTTGATACACCCGAAATAACTTGCATGCGCAGCAATCCTGAGACGTGGTTTTAAGTTTGCACATGAATACTAACGTCTTCTTTGATCCCAGGAAATTTGAGCACATAACCCATCTCCCTTACGGAGATATTGGCGAAAGTTGTACTACCTACTTCATTGCAAACGTGTAGTTTTGCAAACGTGCCTAGTTTTGTGAATAAAGTCTTAGTCTACTACACCATAGCATATCATTTTTGTAGAAAATGATTAAGGTGGATGCATGAGCCAAGAGAAATGCGGTCTTCACAGACAGCCATTTCAATTCCACCCTGTCTAAGGGTTCAAATGGGGACTGACAGAGTGCCTTTAGCACTATGGGCAAGTCCCAAGAGGGCACTGAGCTTCGCTGAGGAGGCCTTAGCCGTAGAGCCCCTCTAAGGAAGCGGGTTACTAGTGTATGGGACCCAACTGTCACACCATCTACCCTGCTGTGCCTGGCTGAGATGGCGGCCACATAAACCTTGATGGCGGAGGCTGCAAGGCCCCCATCAAAACGGGACTGGAGAAAGAGGAGAATCACCGGTACAGGACACCGTGTAGGGTCCTGCTTCTGTGATTGGCACCACTCGCAAAACAGTTTCCACCTATTTGCGTACAATGCATTGGTGGAAGGTGCCCGGGAGCTAAGGATGGTCCTTACCACTGCTGGGTCACATGACCCTAGCAACGGCTCTGGCCCTTCAGAGGCCAGACCCAAAGCTGCAGCCGCGCTGGGTTCGGGTGCCAGATTTGACCCTCCAGCTGTGAGAGGAGGTCCAGCCTCACAGGGAGGCACCATGGTTCCTCCTCTAGTAGTCTGTACAAGATTGGGAACCACACTCGTCCTGGCCATCTGGGAGCTACAAGTAACACCTTGTGGTTCCCTCTGAGGATCCTGTCCAGAGTGGGCAGGATCAGTGGCAGTGGGCAGTGTTGCCAACTTTTCTGTGAGGAAAGTAGCTGTTAGCTCTCCGAAAAGTCGCCAGAAGTCGCTAGATGATGTAATCAACTAATTTGCATAATATGCAAATAAGCTGCGCATGCGCACAATATGCAATTCTTAGCGCGGTAACACTATTATTTTTCCCGCAAATACAAAGTTATAATTATTTTGCTGTTATTTAGTCAGACTGGCCGTGCAGGCGCTGTGTGAGTGGAGAGGAGACCATGACAGCCCTCGCTGTTCAGCTCTCGTGAGATCAGTTGTAACGTGAACTGCAGAACAGGATATGTGAGATGCTTTTTCAGTGCTTTGTCAACACAATAATCCACCAAATGACAAAAAAAAGTCGCTAGATTTGTCGCTAGTCGCTTTTTGCTAATAAAGTCGCCAAGGGGGTCTGAAAAGTCGCCAGATATAGAGACAAAGTCGTTAAGTTGGCAACACTGGCAGTGGGGGGAAGGCGTATAGCAGCAGATTCGGCCACGCATGGGCCAGTGCATCCTAGCCCAAGGGGCTTGTAGATTCCCCCAGGGAAAACCAAAGGGGACAGTGAGTCGTTGACTGGGAGGCAAAAAGATCCACCCCTGCCCTGCCATATCTCCGCCAGGTAGCTTCCACCACTTGTGCCTCCCCAGGAGGTGGGTGCTCCCGGGATAGCAAATCCGTGGCCGTGTTCTGAACGCCTGGCAGGTGCATTACCCTCATGCACAGAAAGTGTGGATAGGCCCACAGCCACAGCAGGCTTGTCTGGCCCTTGTGCTCCCCTGGTGGTTTACCTGGTAGACCACTGAGATATTGTCTGTTCTCACCAGGAAATGCTTTCCTACCAGCACTGAATGAAAATGTCTGAGCGCCAGCAGAACAGCCTGCAGCTCCAGTACATTTATGTGCTGTTCCTGTTGCTGAGGACTCAAGAGACCTCTGACTGTCCTGCATCACCATACAGCTCCCCACCCTGCCATGGAAGCATCGGTGGCCACCACTTCCCTGCGGGAAGGTATGGACCCCAAGGGAACCCCCTGGGTGAGATATGCCTTTCGCCTCCACGGGACTCTTACCGGCTTGTGCCTGTGGTAAGCCAAGGTCGTTTAGCCAAATTTGTAGAGGCCGCAATGACAGCAGGCCCAAAGGGACCGCTGACGAGGCCGCTGTGAGCATGCCCAGCATTCTCAAAAATGATTTGAGGGCCAGAGCCCTGCCCCTCCTGAAAAGACTGATACGCCCGACTCACATTGCTGCGTTGGAAGGCGTTGATGCGTCAGGGTTAACGCATCCCCATTCACTTTGCATGGGGTGACATCATCCTTTGCCGAACTGAATTGTGGCTCCGTTTGGTTCGCGAGTTGAAGAAGGTTTAACTTTTCAACAGGCAATGCATGCGTCAGCCAATCATATTGCCTTTCATGCATAACTGACAGCACAGGCACTAGCCAATCATATCCCGTATATGCTCACGTCTACAGAGCGGCAAACTCAAAAAAAAAACATGGCTGCCAAACTCCGTAGATGGTCGTATTTGTACCTACAAGTTGGTTGTTTGACTTTTTTTTGGTTAGATTTTTTAAAAGTTACCGAGAAATAGACACTGTACAATGTAAAAACCCCTTTACTGTAACTGAGAAATACGTATCATAGGATTTGCGAGGTGCCTGAGCACACTGTCTAATGATGGCTTAGGGTTAGCATGCTACTACTCACAGGGTAAAAGCCTACTAGTGACCTGATTGGTTTGTTGACCTGTCAATCTCACTATAACGTCTCCGTTATCAACAGAACCAAATGCGCCAGACTCCTCCTCCACCGTCCGTTGCATCAATGCCTTCAAACGCAACAATGTGAGTCGGGCGATAAGTCTGAGGATGTTGTTGACCCGTTGTTGAGAGGGGGAAGCAACCATCAGCCGTGAGTCCAGCTGGATGCCAAGAAACAGTCTGCTGACTGGGCACCAGTCGCTCAAACTTTGTGCCGAGGGGTCAGACCCAGAGGTTTGCAATGTCTCCGATAGAGCTAGTACCAGGTGTGACATTGAATTCCCCAGACGTGAGATACGCGCTGCTGCGTCGTAGCTCTTGACAATGTAGTCGTCTGTCTGACGGCACTGTGGCCAGGGACAGCGAGCATCAGGCCGAAGTGCTTCCTCAGGCGTCAGCACCAGAGCAGCCACAGCTGGCTCTACATTGGGCATGTGATCCAGGCCATGGGCAGATGAATCCTGCATACTAGCTAGTGCCCTACAGTCCCCTGGGAGATGCGAGAACCGTCTGGGATTTTCCCAGCATCTCTGCAGCTCCTCAATAAATGGGGCCGAGGGCGGAATATTAAAAACCATAGACGGAGCTGCCTTCCTGAAAAAGATGCTCTGAGAAGAGGTCTGCAATGGTGGTGTATCCAACCCCAGCCGTGCCAGTGCCATCTTCACTGTGGGTCTAACTGACTACTGGCTTCTCTCTGAGCCTTTCTGTGTGGTGTGGCTCGTTCCCAGGAAGCTGGGAGGAGCGTCACCGGGCCTTTTCTCTGTCCCCTCCGCACCATATCTCCGAAGCCATGGTGGAGAGTACATCCTCCTCGAGGATCTCATAGGCTGGTGACAATACTGGAGGGAGCAGGCCTGAAGGAGACCGTGGTGCAGCTGTAGCGGAAACACTAGCAGGTTGTGCAGCAGATTTAAAAGTAAGGTCTTTATTTCTGCAAACTCTGACGTCAAAGTGTCCACCTTCTTGGCAAGCAGATCAATCTTCCTGTATTTCCCCCTACCAGAAGCTTCCCGGGAATCAGGCCTACAGCGTTTGCTTGGTTTAGGAGAGATGGCTCTGCTTCTCTGTGTCGGGGGCTCTAGCTGGGCCAGTCTCCCCAAATGCACAGATACGCTCATGCAGCTGCAGTTCATGCATGCTAGCTCCGTGAGCCCTTGCCTGAGGTGCTCAATACCTAAGCATGAGGGACACTTATCATGGCCGTCCTCTAGCTCAAGAGGGGCCCGGCAATCAGTGCATGTCATAAACATTGCAATATGTAATATATCTATCTATATATATATGAGTGATACTTCACCAGCAGCCTAAGCGAAAGAACACTAGGCCCTGTTATACAAGATAGTTTTATTATTTAAGAGCGAACACGCTCCTCCTACACTTAACAAAATAATAAATGCTGACCAATTCAATAATGATCACGCATCACTTTAGCCAATTAAGGCAGTGATAACGCTCACGTTAGGTAATGTAGGCTTCTGTTTAAGAGTTAACAATTACCAACCTGTGTAAACGCAGCCAGTTTACGGCATCAACAAAAAGTCGACAGGGCTAACGACCTGTCCTGTTCTAGAGCGAACACACTCTTTTAACAGTCATCAAACAATGTAGACATAGCGTGTTTACCGCATTAACAAAAAATCGACAGGGCTAACAACCTGTCCTGTTCTAGAGCGAACACAATCTTTTAACAGTCATCAAACAATGTAGACATAGCGTGTTTACCGCATTAACAAAAAATCGACAGGGCTAACAACCTGTCCTGTTTCAGAGCGGACACACTTGTAAACAGCTCACAACGGTACCAAACAAAAAAGTATGCGAGGAACTTCCAACTCGTTCAATGGGTTTAAACTCTTCTTCATCAGCCATGGGCCAACCATGCAATGTAAAGGAAAGAATAACTTCTATCTATTGAGCACAATTCCTTTCCAGATGGGATTTACCGCTGTAAACAAGAGTTTCCGCGCTGAATTCGCGTGAATTGCCGCGATCGCGAATTCCTGGAGGGTCTGGACATTGAAAAAATAAATCTAACATTAGGGTAAAATGAGCCAAAAATCGATAACGGAAGGGGTACGTACCTTCTTGGTGTTGTCAGAACATGCTGGCACAGTGAGGCGTTTGGTTAAAGTGTGTGTGTGTGTGTGTTCAAGAAACTTTGAAGACGCAATTTAAAAAGAAAAGAAAGGAGAAAGATAAATCCTTAAATCCTGTTCTTAGCCTAGAATGAATTCCAGATAAGAAAACATTAATGAATGCTTGAATTGCCCCTGGCGCTTTAGTGGAGTTAAGGTACATCTTTTCTTCTTATCATTGAAAGTTTTCCTACTCCCTGTCACATAGTTCTTTAAGGTTTCTACAGAGGTTGGTATATTAAAAAAATTATATGTCCATTTATTTTACATTAAACAAAAAAGGCATGATTAAAATAGGGGCGCACATATAAAGCGAATAGCCAGTGCATCACTACACAAACACCTGTGAAACATGGTTACACTACAGCTCATTGGTTACATTTGGCTACCAGGGTTACCCATTACATAACAATAGACAATGCTGTTGGGTTTGGGGTCCCGTAGGCTGGCCAGTAATTCGTCTGACAGAAGTGACTGCCTCAGATTTCCGCATCTCAAATACCCCTGTGTTCAATGATTAACTGATATTATACTTTAAAGTGCATATGACACCTCAATACTAAATTTTTCAAAAAAATAAAACAAAGGTGGTATTTCACAATCGATATATATGTTTACTAAAAATATTTAATATACTTGTTAAAATCAACATTTTAACTTAGCTACCGACTTCCCAAGTCACTCACTTCCGCTTGGCGTTATAAAAAGGAGATGACTGCAACGGCGGGACTCCTTTGAACTTGGTCGCCTTTGTAGTCGCAGTAAATACATTTTCTCAAGGAGCCTCCGGCTATTTCTAAGCTTGTCAGTAAAAAATATGCCTACACATTGTGTTGCAGCATATGGCTCAAACACCCATTCCCCTTCTCATAGTCTTTTCAGATTCCCAAAAGACGAACAAGTATGGGACAAGTGGGTGCAGAATGTGCGTCGCACAAGAGGTCCTCAACCGGGAGGGAAGGAATGGACGCCGACCCCACACTCTAGGCTGTGTTCTGCTCATTTTGCAGAGGATTGTTTCGATCCTGTCCCTGGATTAAAGAAGACGCTAGGGCTTAATGTGCAGCACGGTAGGATTGTGCTGCCTGGTGCTATTCCGAGCATCTTCCCTCGTTCAGCGCCGCCCAAGGCTATGCCGACCAAGAGGAGAGAGTCGCGTGCTGTAGCCAAAAGACGTAGGCTGGAGGTTAGTATACTGTACAGTAACATATTTTGGTGTTATGAGCAGTTCTGCTCGACCTTGTTGGCATGATTGCAGTGGGATATTTGCAAATGTTTTAATATGATTTTTTGTTATAACTTATATGGAACTTCACATCACAGATGTAACACTCCTCAGTTGCCAAGATATGGCTAGGCACCGCAGCTACAGCAAAACACGGGTTACACTGGGGTCAGGCTTTTAGCCAGGCAAGCGTTTTCATCCCGTTTTCAGTCAGTCAGTCAAGCTTTATTAAACGTGTTCACAATAACTCTCAACATTGTTCAAATGTTAATGCACGTATTCATAAGAACTCCCAACCTTGTTCAGTTGTAACACGTTAAAAACATTGACTGATACTATGCTATTATGTGTGTTGTGTCTTTGTTTCTCTCTATTTTTTTTATAATTGTATGTCTGTTACTTTATATGGAACTTGGTGTCTAAGAATAAAGAATAAATAAATATGCTAATTCAAACGTTAGCGTATACTTATTAGCAGCGAGGCTAGCTAGGTATTATGTGTTTTAATTGATTTTTGGTCTAGGCATTAGCAGCAAACTGCAACATTTTGACAGTAAGCATGCTGATATGGCATGCTCTCACAACGCCCCCTTCATTGAGGCAAAAGTACTATTTGCCTCAAGTCTTTTACTGGCGTTTTATGTAAGGTCAGCCATTCTAAAATAGGTTCTACACATAAGCAACGCTGGGGTATTCATCAATTGCTTTTAATCTATGACAGAGTTAGAAAGTAAGTACACTAGAATTTGTAGGTAATACTTATCAATGAGTTTGATCTAGCATGTAAGTGTATACAAGTACTGGCAGTAGATACTGAAAGGTTGTCTTTATGTATAATCCAGACACGCCAGGAATGTCTGTCTACTAAGGCTGTACAGGAGGGAGAGTCCTGACAATGATGCACCGGTGACGTAAGTCTGCCATTCTCTCTCTCTCTCTCATATAGTGTAAAAACGTGCCAGCTTTATGTATAATACGAGATACGTTTTGCTTTTCTATACAATAAGGTCCATGTACAGACAGGTTCAGACAGCAATGACTTTGGGGTTCAAGTCCAGCCAAGCACAGAAGCGCGTTCTGTGCAGGTCGAACTGAGACCAGAAGGGGCTTGCAAAGGTATTTAATAGCTCCTAGTTCCATACTTATGATTTGAAGGTTTCTTGTTTTCAAGGATATGTCAACAATATTTAATTTTGTACAGTATGATAATACAGCATTGAGCAATGGTGTATCTGCAGTAGAATGTGTGGACAAACATATTAATTTGTTTTACTATATATCTTTACAGAAGATGATGGGGTTTTTTTTACATTGTATTTACACATATATGCAGATCAAGCCATCAACCAAATCTGTCTGCATCCAGAACGTGCCAACTATGGTGACCGTTGCCACCCAGACCCGGATCACATTCAAGGACTGGATAGAGACTGAAGACTCCATGTCACCGAGGTCCATATCAGTGGAGGACATGTCTCTGAGGAATCCTGAGTATGCTCCATCGTCAGATGAGGATGAACAGGAGGTACCCATATTGGAGGAGAAAGAAGATTCCCTCCCAGACAGACGCATTTTCCTCATCTTCTGGACATGTTTGGTCCATCTGTTCTCTGCATGGTGCAGCTGTCCTGCATGTGCTTGTAGGAAGCTGACCTGGCTGTGCAAGGACGTTAGGACTTATTTGTAGGTGGCCTTCAGATGCAAGGAATGTTCCTATATAGGGACATGGAGGAGTCAGCCCTCCTATGGCAGGACGGCAGCAGGCAACATTCTGTTGTCATCCTCCATCCTTATTAGTGGGGCCGAAGTGACCAAGGTGCTCCGGGTCTTGTCGCACATGGGCGTGGCTGTAATGTCAACAAGGTCATTCTTTCGCCACCAGGAGGAAGTACTTTTCAAAGTCGTCCAATCACTGTGGCAGTTTTGGATGCTGACTGTCCTTCAAGTCGAGGGAGAACCGATTGTCTGTGGTGGGGATGGTCGCGCCGACAGCCCATGACACTGTGCAAAGTATGGGACCTACACCTTTATGGACCTGAACAAATTAGCTGTCATCGACGTGCAACTTGTACAGGTACATGTTACTCAGTGTCTCTTTCTTGTAATTTACCATCTGCTGTACTTTTTCCATATATTTATAATTTTTTTTATTATTATTATTATTATTATTATTATTAATTGTACTATTATTTTTATCAATATATATTAGACAGAGAGAAAGAGAGGGATTGGAAATCAAATTATGACAGACATAATGTGAAAAAGAAATGTGCATTTATTTATGTAACCTATAACCAACATAAATGCATTGGAACACGCAGTCTAGGGTGCACTCACACACAGCCCAGCAAACACATATATACAAACAACTCGAACGCGCCAGAGGTGGTTTCGTCTCTCTAGCGTGTACGGTTCCCGAGATACGCACTATTTGCACTCTGCATATAAATAGGCGCGCACGTCATTTCAGCTCAGTCTGCACTCCATTTCGACAGAGAAGGCCACAATTTCTTCAGCTCTAGGATTTTCGTTTTGCGGTTCCCGAGATACGCACTATTTGCACTCTGCATATAAATAGGCGCGCACGTCATTTCAGCTCAGTCTGCACTCCATCTCGACAGAGAAGGCCACAATTTCTTCAGCTCTAGGATTTTGACAGTTTTTCGCATTTTTACTCAATTTTTGCGTGCAAAGCACCATTTTTCTTGCCCCGTACCTCCCATCAACCCTCTACCCGCTTCTTTTTACCAAATGTTTTGCCCTTTTTTCCTTAGTTTTTTAACGCTTGTGCCAGTATGGCCAGCTACCTAGAGACTGGGGCAAACAACAGCGCCACCCTGTTTGCCGCCAGAGATCATTTTTCCTCCCTGGAGGATTTTTTGTCCGCGGAGGACATTTAACTTGTGTTTCAATCCACTGAGACACTCTACCCAGAGACCCACCTCGGGAAAAATTTTTGATATAGATGGAGTGACGGTGGAGTTGGTGGACACCTCCGCCGTCACACGGGGCATCCATCGCCTCCAGCTTGCCTTAAGCACTGAAAAAAATACTGTGGTCCCGCAGTACGGCTTCCTCAAGAAGCATCTCCGCCAGAGGGATTTCTCCCCAGAAGGCTTTAAGGCTGTGGCACACTGTTGTGGAGTACAGCTGGGTCTCCTAGACGGGGGCTACCATTTTTCCCTAGTTGGTCTGCCCAAGGATAGGCAGAGCCCAGACCCTAGGCTCTTGTTCGCGGAGCAGTGCAGGGAGGTGGTGGCGACCGCTTTTGACGAAGTGGTCACCAACTTCCGCAATCAGTTTTTATCCCATGACGAGGAGGACCTCAAGAGGCAAGCAGAGCGTCTTGGACACCCGCTTTTTTGAGGTGCTGCCGCAGGACCTCTGCTTCTGCATGATCATGCTCTCGGGGGCGATCGAGCAGGTCAATGACATTCACGACGCCATAGTCATTGTGCCGGTCGTCTCCCGGTTCGGGCAGAAGCAGGGGTCCTGTGCACCACGCGTTCTCCATCCAAGCAAAAGACCCGAAGGTCAACCTCTTGTGGGCGAGGCATGGCCTGCAGAGCCTGTTTGGGTTGGGGTGTAACCGATTCAGCGCTCTGGGCATGCACGAGGCCACAAATGTGCAGACCCGCCTGGACAAGCCACTTGACGTGGGAAGGCCTGTGCTCGACTGGTTGGTTAAAAATACACATGGGGTGAGTCTTAAGGCTTTGGTAAAGATCAGGTGACCACCAAAACGAACTTTGATTGACGTAATTTTCAGCCAACCAATCAGATAGCAACGCGATATTCTGTGTTTGTTTTCAGTGATACGAAGTGGTGGAGGAGGCTGTTCTTCTGCTTTGGGGAGCAGGGAGACATCACCTTCGTGCAAATGTACGTGGATGCTCCCCACTGCCAGTTGGGCCGTGGGTGCACCAACCCCGTCAGTGGCGCGGTGGTACTTTGTGGCCTCCAGCACCCAAAGTCCAGGGAGGCCATTGGCAGGGCGGCCAATGGTTACCTGGACGCATTGAGGGACACCCTCCTCAAAGTAAAGGGCCAGGTGGGAGTCAGACTAGAGTATGTCTGTCGGGGCGACGTGAGCTCGGGGTTCCCGACTTCCGTGGAACCCGACGACCCGGCTGTTTGGAGCGCTAAGGCGCTCGACCGCCTGTTTTCTGAACGGCCGGTACTCCTACCATTCAAAGATCATGAAGGCTCCAAGTTAAGTCATGTTGTTCATGACTGCGTGGAGTCTTTCGTCCTTAAACTTGAGGAAATCCACAGGTGCCACCAGGGGAGGGGGGGATTCGAGCCTGCCTGGCAGGCCTTCCACCCCCTCTCCCACTTCAACGCCCCCTACTCGGCGTCTATGGGGACCTGTTCGTCAGCCAGAGGAGTGCCACGCACTGTAGGGGGTTCATTGGCCTGGCCCCAGAGTGGAGAGGCTGTGGCCCCTCAGCTGCATTCTGGAAGCCGCGCCGGCCGTAGTAGGTGCGGAGATGGTCCAGGTGGCTCTCCTGGACCTCTACAGCGGCGCGGCCATTGAGGTGCCCTGGACTGCCCTCCAGGGCTCTAGCCTTCCAGCGGGGTGCTCCTTGATGGGGAGCATGACCCTGGAAAAAATGGCGGATGACTTGGTGAACGTATATAGGTTCACCTTCCCCCATGTCTCCGCCAGGGCCGTGCTCCTTGTCAAGGAGGCTGGTCACGACCCTGTGACCTGTGTTCGGCTGGGGCTTGAGGAGCTGAGGCTCCGGTTTTCCCCCAAGTTGTCCCAGTTTGACAAGAGCAGGCACTACTGTGTCAGGAGGTTGCCAGGCCTGTACCTGGCTCTGCACCGGGCAGATGCCGAGGCTCCGGTTGCGGCGCTCATGGCCACCCTCACTGGGGACATATGCAGTGAGATTGAGCGCAGCAACATCAGCTGTGCCCGAAACCTAGAAAGGTACAGGCTGGCTGGCTTCCTGTGGCTCGAGGTGGTATTGAGGCGTTTCAAGGGCCTCAAAAGAAACCCCCTGACAGCGGAACAGAGACTGACGCAGCTCACTTTTTTGAGCTGCGTCGGTCTCAAAATTAACAATGACTTCATCGACTACAACGAGATGAAGGAGCTCATTGCCGACCTCCCCATGTCACAGGCAGGCATGTTAAAAATCTGCGTTCAGAGCCAGGAGCTGTTAATGCAGGTCACTGCCTTCAGGCTGTGGAAGCTGCATTAAGACGTGCCGTACCGCATGGCGGTACGTCCTCCACCGGCTCTCACGGCCTCCACCTCCACTGAGGAGGAGAGACCCCCGGCGAGACAGCCAGAGGAGCTGAGGGAGGTCGATGCTCCCGACACCTCCCTGGCAATTCCCTCCCTGTCCATGGTCCTGCCAAGCTCCTCCAGGGGACTGAGGTGGTCCTCAGCGGAGTTGGACCTTATCCCCTTGGAGGCAGCTATGCCTCACAGAGTGGCATACGGCCAGTATGTCAATGAGTGCCAGGCCAGTGGAATGAAGATAAGGAGCTTCAAGGCCTTTGAAAGAAAGAGGGGGTTGATGCTGGCCTCTTGAGCCTCTTTTTTTCCCTTTTTTTTATACTTTTTTTTTACGCAGCGTGAGTCCTGATAATGGCAGCGTAAGACGTGTTTTTTTTGTAAATAGTTGCTTTTTTGTCTGCAGTGTTAGGGTTTAGTTAGTTTAAATTGTTAGGGTTTAGGTAGTTTAAAACCTCCACATGGACTCTGCCGTGACGTGGCGTGGAGGCTTACGCAGTGGTTATAGTGGGATTTGGTAGGTGGGGGTATTCTATTTTCCGGTGTGGTGGCGGCGGCGGGGGGGTATTTGGTGGATCTGGCGGCGGCCGTGGCGGGGGGTATTTGGTGGATCTGCTGGCGGCGGTGTTGAAATCACCCATTCCTATATTTTTTTAATCACAGTGATATAAGGAGGTCTAACCAAAGACCTAAACCAGGGATGGATCATGAGCCTTTGGGCCCCTATTTGGTTCCATGGGAAAATTTTGAATTTGGTAAATATGATTTCCTGTATTCTGGTGCATTTTGGGGATGGCCAGCTGGAAATGAACAATTAGTGCTGAAATCTGTTCTGCATCAGGCCAAATCTTAGTCATTCTTACACAGTAATCACAGCGCAAATTACACAGTGCCTACTTAGTTCCATGGCCTGGACTGTCCACTCACACAGCCATTAATAAACAACACTGCAGACTTCAGTTATTAAATTAAAAATATTTTACTGTTAAATGAATTATCAAAACATGACATAGCAACAATGCTTGGTAGACTTCTTAGACTATCAATTGCTTGATTTTAAAAGAAAATCTAAAAAGAATGACTGTTTAGGCACCATTTCCAGACAAATTCTTACCCTTGGAAATAATCAGTTATTTTTCGTTTACACCCTCTCTTATTTCGATCCTCCTCCATCTTTAAGAAGGAAATTATGAAGACATAACATCACCAACGTGTTTTCCAATTAGGAAACAAGTACCGGTACTCACATTTTTTGTCTTTCTGACAAGCTGACGTGCTAGCCAATAACCAACTAGTTGCAGTTAACCATTGTTAATGTTCGTCATTCTCAGTCAGGGCCAGAGTGATAGAAAACGAATAACTAAAAGCCTGGTTCTTTATTTAAGTTGTGTTTGTTGCCCTATTTAAAATATAGACGTTAGACTTTAGCTTACTACTTCACCTTGGACTCCAACATGCACTCGCTCTGACTGGAACAGTCTAAACACTTACCGCAAAGCGTCGCGCTCTCAACTGAACTGACAGGAAGGTTACCTGTTTTTTTTCCCCCGCTCAAAACGTGTTTGTCAGAGGGATGAACAAGGCGGGGCTAGGGGATGATATTACATTTTGATTTGATCGAGAGATCTTTGGTGTGGACTGGCCTTAACATTACATTTTTTTTATTATTTATTTATAATTTATCTGAGGTGCCGGTACTGAGTACCGGAGTTCCGGCCCACTTTAACCCCTGGGCTTACGTGTCTGTGCTTTTAGACACAACCAAAGAGTCCAAAAGACATATCATCTCCTTCAAACACTTCTACTAACCATAACCTGTCAATGGGGAACATGTTAGCACAATGTTAGCTTAATGAAAGATCATCTCCTTCAAACACTTCTACTAAACATAACCTGTCAATGGGGCCAAAGCAGGATGTTAGCATAATGAAATATGATCTCCTTCAAACACTTCTACTAAACATAACCTGTCAATGGGGCCAAAGCATGATGTTAGCACCTTTGCCATGCATTGTCAATGGGGAATGCTACCAAAAAATGCTCAAAAGAAAGATCATCTCAATCAAACACTTCTACTAAACATAACCTGTCAGTGGAGAACAGACCATGTTAGCACGATGTTAGCAACATGTTAGCACCTTTCCCATGCATTGTCAATGGGGAATGCTACCAAAAAAATTACCGACAAATTGGTACCAATAGATTCCCAAGGGCCTGAAACGTGCTTCTGACAACTTTTCCCAGGAAGCTTTTTAAAAAACTGAGGGTTGGAATCCTATTGAAGTCAATGGGGAAACACGTTTTGCTCTATATCTCCGGAAGTGAAAGTCTGACAGACTTCAAACCTTGCTCTGCCTCTACTAAAGCGGGGTTTGCGAACATGAGAGTGAGGATTCAACTTTCCCAGACTTCGGTTCCGGAGATACAGCCAAAAAAAAATCTTATTTTCAAGATAACTTTTTCCGATCGACAAAATTTCAACTTAAGCGTGTTCAGCGTCGAAAGGCGCATCGGTAGTGTGTCATTGAATTTGCTCTAGGACCCTTCCTTCAGGGATTAAAGTTGAAAAAACTCTTTAAAATGGCCGAAAAGAGTGAGAGGGGCCGTGGAGATCCTGAGAAGAAATTGTAGCAGGATTGCACAAATCTGAAAAATGAGATCGCCTCTGCTCAGCAGTCAACACTGTTCATTCCAACCAGATTAAGCGAGTGCGCTGCGCAGGGTATCCAGTTGGCCAAGGGGTTTACCTCTTGAATTCGCGCTCTCAAACCCTTGTAGACTCCTGACATATTAGATGCGTTATCATATTACTGTCCCCTTCAGTTTCTGATGTCAAGGTCAGTTTCTTTCAGAATCTGCAAAACTGATCCAAACAGCGCGTCGCCAGTGTGGCTGAAAATTGGAACGAAGGCCAAAAATCTCTCGAACACTTCGCCCTGTTCTGCCACATAGCGGACCACAAATGATAGCTGATCGATGTGTGCCAAATCAGGGGTGGAATCAACAATCATTGTTAAGTACTTGGATCTCTGTACTTGGCTAATAATTTCAGCTTGCACACGTTTGCCCATCAGTGCTATGAATTCCTCACATATTGTGTTCAAGAGATAGGAGGTTGTCCCCTTCCCTTTGTTCCCATATTTTTTAATGTGTTCAGCTAAAAAAGGGTCGAACTTGCTGAGCAGCTCTAGAATGCCTAGGTAATTGCCATTGCGTGGTGACCCGAACGTCTCTTCACTTCCCCGGAATGAAAGACCACGCTCTGACAGAAATCTAGTCACCTCAACCACTCGCTTGAGAACCTGTCGCCAATAGCTCTCATCATCTTTGGACTGCTGAATTATTTCACAGTCGATTCCCCGGGCCTGTGTTCGTGCCAGACAGACCAGGACAGCGTTTCTGTGCGACTGGCTTTTCTCGTGCCCCTCCACACGGACGGAGCTGTGCTTCCAGTCGGAAAAGCCAGAGCAAGAAAAAGACGTACTAGTCTCACTAAAGAGCCGACAGAAAAAAGCGAAATACATTCCCTGTTGATGGAGAATACACTAGCCAGTCCCTTTGAACATGCTCTCCATTCCGCATTTCACGTGTGAACAGTTTATTGCTAAGGTATTGTTTAACATTTTGGTTCACACGCTCAGATGCTTTCAAGGGGGCATCCTTGTTCTGGCAAATCTTAACTCCTTTATGAATCCAGTAGCACTGTAAATCATCGGTTACGGGCCCCCAACATGCAATGTCATGAGAACATGTCAGAAAGTCAGAGGATCTGTCTAACACATCAAGAGCCCTTGATGTGCCTGGTTCGCATGGCTCCTCTTCCAGCAGCACCGACACTTCGGCAGGAGCAGGAGGGGTGCCGGGGCCGATTGCAGTAACCATGTTGTCACTGTACGGGACAGGGGTAGTAGGCCTGCTATTTAGATACCCTTCATCAGGGGGGCAATCGATACTTTTGAAAAAGGTCGAAAGTTTTGGTGTTTACTAGTGGCCGGGGCAGTAGCCCCTTCTGCCCATTGCACAAACGCGGCCCTGTATATGGGAATACCCATGTTTTGAGACCTTGAATTGATATGATAAAGCATTCAATATGAAATGAATTGATTCTTGTCACTTCTTCTTTTTTTTTTTTTAAGCGCCTTTCAAGTAACCCAAGGTCGCTTTACAAAATGAGATGGGGCAGGGGAATAGGGGGAGAAGAGGGGAGAGTGATTAGGGACTAGGGGTGTCACGATACCAAAAATTCAGTAGTCGGTACCAATACCAGTCAAATTACACGATTCTCGATACCAATTTCGATACCAAATTTAAAAAAAAAGATTCCATGTACTTGAACAATTAACTTTTTTATTAAAATATTTGAAACAAGACACACAAAAATGTGCAATAAAGTGCACTTTTATTGAAAAGGTACTGTGCAAAAACAACAACAGTACAAACCAAAACAGTGGATATAAGATATAACAGTGCATTCACAGCATTTGACACCTTTTCTTGGCTAGTGCAAGGTTTTGACTAAGGAAAACTAACATGTCAACATGGTCCTGGGTAAGTCGGGAACGTCTTGGACTGACAATGATTCCTGAGACACTGAAGACCCTTTCGGAAGCACAGCTGGAAGCTGCAATGCAGAGATACCTCCTTGCAAATTCTGCAAGTTGAGGTATTGTGCCTCCATTCATCTTCCACCAGATGAGGGGATCTTCATCTGCACTCAGTTCTGGCATTTTGCGATATACCAGGAACTCATCATTCAACTTGTCTTGTGTGGAGAGCCCTGCTTGAGATGATGTGCCATCACCACCACTGCCCTTCTTCTCTCCTTGAATGGCCGAAAGCAGATCCTTCAAATCAGTCCTTGATTTTTTTAGATGGCCTGCTTTGGCTCGAGGCCTCCGCTCCTGTTGCCATGGGGGTTTCAGATGTACCAGCTACATCATCGGCATTCCCCACTTGCTCCAGGAGACTTTGCTTAACGTCATCCTCAAGAGCAACAAAACTGGCCTTAAATCTAGAATCAATGTATGTGGCAGTGTTTAGCAGAAGCTGCACCTCCCTATTATCATACCGATGGTTGATGCTTTCCCTTACTGAGCTCTTCATCTCTCCAGTAAGTAGAGAGTCATCCTCCTTATCCCCGAGACAAGAGAGCATCTTCCATAACAGTGGTAAGACTGAGGAGAGAGTAGTGTACTGAGTGCATCTGTAAAAGGACTCAGTGGCTCAAGGACTTCTTTCAGCGTTTCGAGTATTGTGATGTCATTGTCTTTTGGCATCAGGTGCCATTTCTTTGTGTCCTCTGCCAGGACTGCAGACAGAGCTTGCTGCTGCTCCACAAATCTCTCCACCATGTCATGTGACGAATTCCAATGGGTGGGTGCATCATGTATTAAATTGTGTTCTGGGAGTCCATGTAGTTTTTGTTTTATTTTCAGTTGTCGCGACAGCTTTGATGACCTGGTGAAGGCAGATATGGTTCTGCGCAGCCTTGACAGGGCTGCAGATACCCTGTCAATGTCGATGGCTTTGTTAACTGCCAAGTGTAAGTTCTGGCCAAACAAAAGGGATCCATGAATAGTCAGCTTTAAATGCCTTTTGATTGTTGGAGGCATGATCGGTGGTGATGCCTAGCCTGGCCATTACCAGCCTGTGACTCCATTTCATTCCGTCTTTCAGTCTGGGCCAACCCAATGCATTTTGGTTTCCGAGATCGGCGGGTGCTTATCTTGAGGTTTAAAATCATTGGAGTTCCCTTAACCAATCAGCAACGTTTAGTAAGCATTCGGTAGATTAAACTCTTCCCAAAGCCAGAGTTGGGAGAAGAGCTACGACGTCCTTTCCAATCATAAAACTTACAAGAAAATACTCTTGTTCTCCTTTTAATTTTCTGATGTTCTCGAGAGTTGAGACAACTTTTCCGATAGCTTTTCGTGTCTTTTCCTCCAAGGCGAGTTTTGCGTCACAGCTCTGAACTGTTCGCTGATTGGTCCTGCAAAATTTTGAGTTCTGGAGAGGATTGTCAATGGGGTTGGGCCAGACTGAGTATGAGCTTGAAATCAATTCAGGCGGAAATACGTAGGCTGGTGTCACCAGGCTAGGTGATGCCTGCTAGTTTGCCAATGTCCAACTTCCATCCCTCAGTGACTACTTCATCAAATGCCTCCCTCAAACTGTCACCTGTGTGGTCTGAGTCAGGCCACTACAGCCTAAGCACCAGGAGTGCATCTCCCATGACTGTGTAATGTACTGTTATTGATAGAGCCATAATGAGAATAGGAAAATAATAGGACAATTATAATTTAATATTTTGTAATGTGTAAGGTTTGCTTTAATATTTCCTAGAACTGACTGTTGTTTGTTTAGTAATGTTAATTGTTAGGTTTAATATTGCTTAATTATATGTATGCATGACATCATTATGCTGAAGAAGTAAGCTGCGTGAGTAACGTGCCTGAGAGTCAGAGCGCAACAGTCTTTGACCGTGACTACACAGAATTAACCGATCTCCTGTTTAAATTAGAAAGAATTTTTATTTTTGCCATTTTAGTCTTGTACTGTGAACCTTTTGATTTGGTAAACAGAAGAAGCTTTAAAGAAGTCTCGCGTCATTTACTTAAGCTCAAGGAACTTAAAAGAAACTGCATCTACAGTTATGTTATGGACATGAATGTGTCTGCAGCTCTGCTTGTCCAAAGATCTGTTGTGCATGCAAAATATGGCTTTTCTTTGAGATATTGCGTGATCAGGTCCCTTGTTTCTCTGTAGATTTTGGGAATTTCTGTGTACATGAAATCATTTCTGCTGGGAAGTTGATATTTTGGGTTGAATTTCTGGAGCATTTGCTGAAATCCTGTTCTTTCCACAATGTAGACAGGGAGTTGGTCCATACATATCAATTCTGCCACACTGCGATCCAATCTCCTGGCCTCATTTGAATTTCTGTCATATTTGGTTTGCTTCTCTAGAGTCTCGATTATGGTTGGCTGTGATCGCTGACTCTGAGTTGGCTGAGTTGTCTCCTGGACGTCATCCTCTGGTTGAAACTGAAGAAGGAAAATGGACATTTCAGTTAATATAGTTAATTGACTAAAGAAAGAGCACAGGCACCTGCCTGACCTGCCCTGCACATTGGCTCCAGCCCACGCATGCACACACCTACATATTAATAGTAATAGATGAAGCCATTTGAAGTCAGACAGGTGGTGGCAGGTAGGTCATTTTAAAACATTAACATAACTATCAGGGCATGTTGCAACACAATGCATAATATATTGTCCAGAACACACTTTATTACTCCACATTCTTAAAACCAGTGTTGTCTGGAGAGAAAAAGGCCCTCCGGATGGCAGCTACAGCACAAGATGGCAGGGGCACTCTGATGCTCCTCCCAAGGTAATGGTAGCACCATCGGATAAACTGGCGGTAGGCTATGTGCCTCTTCCACCTGAAAGGAAAAAACAAAGAAGCACTTTTGGTATGATGGAAGACATGTGTTTTTTTCTTATGATATGACTCCATATCAGGTGTTCACTACATAATTGTACAGACACATACTACAAGTTACTATATATAAAATAGATAAAGCGGTAATAAGTTAGCCGGACGTTCGATATTCGACGGATATTCGTTTTCGAAAGACGTGTTCGCATTCTGATTGCATATATATTCTCGATTTGATTGCTGTAGTAGTTGCCAGTGGTAGGGAACTATAGCCTGACGATGTCATACTCATGATTCTAGTCAGAATATGAGTCTGATACCGGACCTTTGGGCTGTGATTATGGGGCAAGAAAATGCCTATTCGCTGAATTGGATACCTAGAACCAATCAGAGCAACGTAGTAGCCTATTACCATCTGATAGATTAAACTTTTACCTGATCCCTAGGAAGGACGGCAAAAACATCTTTTCAATGACAAATGCCTTAATCGCGTTTCTCTGTTGAAAATGAATGCGCTGTCAATGTCTGTTGAGATATGCCTGCTCACGTTAATTAATTAGCATTAAGGCTACAAGCTACAGTTTATTTCGATGGGTTTTTTGTGTACACGTTAGCAATGATATAACAATAATGGTCTAGAGAACTTTAGTTAAGACAAATAATACTCTGTAACATTCGTGTTGCACATGCACAACTAACCGAGTCAATGTAGACATTAAAAAGTCGTGTAGATAGCTTAATTCACATAAAATATTCCCCACTAAGCACCCGAGACGCGGCCATCTTGGTCGGAGTTCGAATCTACCGGTTAATTCAACTCAAGCGTTGGTATCTGTCCATCAACGTATAAAGCCCGCCCTGCCAATTTGATTGGTCCGGTTTGATCCTACCGATGAAACTCTCTCCCAATTAACCCAGAGCCAGACCAAATCTCCCTGACAAAAATGTTTGTGGGCGGGGTTTGGGCTGGTATCCAGGCTAAGGGAACTACATACTACAGGTGAAATCTTCCTGATATCTGCCATCATAGTGAAACAGCACGCATTTAAAAAATTTAAATATGCACCAAAACTCAACCAAAAGATATTTTCTCATTCCGATTGCTGTAGTAGTTGCCAATAATAGGCGTTTACTTACTACAGGTGACATTTTATTGATATCCGCCATCGTAGTGAAGCAATATAAATTTGAATGTTTAAAATATTCACCAAAAATCAACAAAAATATATTTTTTCATTCTGATTGCTGTAGTAGTTGACAATGGTAGGCAGCTACTTACTACAGGTGAAATTTTGCTCATATCTGGCATAATAGTGAAACGGTATGACATTTAGTTTTTTAAATATTCACCAAAAATCAATAAAAAGATAATATTCACCAAAAATCAATAAAAAGATATTTTCTCATTCCGATTGCTGTAGTAGTTGCCAATAAAAGGCGTTTACTTACTACAGGTGACATTTTATTGATATCCGCCATCGTAGTGAAGCAATATAAATTTGAATGTTTAAAATATTCACCAAAAATCAATAAAAAGATATTTTTTCATTCTGATTGCTGTAGTAGTTGCCAATGGTAAGCAGCTACTTACTACAGGTGAAATGGTGCTGATATCTAGCATTATAGTGAAACAGTTTGCATTTGAATGTTTAAAATATGCACCAAAACTCAACCAAAAGACATTTTTTCATTCTGATTGCTGTAGTAGTTGCCAATGGTAAGCAGCTACTTACTACAGGTGAAATTTTGCTCATATCTGGCGTTATAGTGAAACGGTATGACATTTAGTTTTTTAAATATTCACCAAAAATCAATACAAAGATATTTTTTCATTCTGATTGCTGTAGTAGTTGCCAATGGTAAGCAGCTACTTACTACAGGTGAAATTTTGCTGATATCTGGCATTATAGTGAAACGGTATGACATTTAGTTTTTTAAATATTCACCAAAAATCAATACAAAGATATTTTTTCATTCTGATTGCTGTAGTAGTTGCCAATGGTAAGTAGCTACTTACTACAGGTGAAATGGTGCTGATATCTAGCATTATAGTGAAACAGTTTGCATTTGAATGTTTAAAATATGCACCAAAACTCAACCAAAAGACATTTTTTCATTCTGATTGCTGTAGTAGTTGCCAATGGTAAGCAGCTACTTACTACAGGTGACATTTTGCTGATATCTGGCATTATAGTGAAACAGTTTGCATTTGAATGTTTAAAATATGCACCAAAACTCAACCAAAAGACATTTTTTTCATTCTGATTGCTGTAGTAGTTACCAATGGTAAGCAGCTACTTACTACAGGTGAAATTTTGCTCATATCTGGCATTACAGTGAAAAGGTGCATATTTAAAAAAATAAATTTCATACCGTTTCACTATTATGCCAGAAATCAGCCAAATTTCACCTGTAGTAAGTAGCTGCCTACCATTGGCAACTACTACAGCAATCAGAATGAAAAAAATACTTTTTATAGATTTTTGGTGAATATTTAAAAACCTAAATTTCATACCGTTTCACTATAATGCCAGATATCAGCAAAATTTCACCTGTAGTAAGTAGCTGCTTACCATTGGCAACTACTACAGCAATCAGAATTAGAAAATGTCTTTTGGTTGAGTTTTTGGTGCACATTTAAAACATTCAAATGCATACTGTTTCACTATAATGCCAGATATCAGCCACATTTCACTTGTAGTATGTAGCCGCCTACAATTGTCAACTACTACAGCAATCAGACTGAGAACATTTCTTTTTATTGATTTTTGGTGAATATTTAAAAAAACTAAATTTTTCACTATAATGCCAGATATCAGCCACATTTCACCTGCTTATGTAACGGAGTTGAATAATCCGTTTAAATGTACAATGAGTTTTGCCATAATTCTGCAGTTGTACTGTATATAGTGTTGGTGTTTTGGGGCCACCTTTGGAGGTCTGGTGTACTGCAGGTCTGCAACATATGTAGGCCTACTGTATGTAGTTACCGTAAGCAGGCAGAATAGTTTTGCTTGTCTGAGATCCCGAGTACACCTACGAACTGTATGTCTGTTTCATTCAGGAAATAAAGAACCAGTTGTTGAAGAGTTCGTCAGTCCTCATTTGACCACCGTCACACTTACCATTGGTAACTACTACAGCAATCAGATTGAGAAAATGTCTTTTGGTTGAGTTTTGGTGCATAGTTTAAACATTCAAATGCATACTGTTTCACTATAATGCCTGATATCAGCAACATTTCACCTGTAGTAAGTAACTGCAATTGGCAACTACTACAGCAATCCGAATGAAAAAAATATCTTTTTATTGATTTTTGGTGAGTATTTAAAAAACTCAATTTCATACCGTTTCAGTATTATGCCAGATATGAGCAAAATTTCACATGTAGTAAGTAGCTGCCTACCATTGGCAACTACTACAGCAATCAGAATGAAAAAATATATTTTTGTTGATTTTTGGTGAATATTTTAAACATTCAAATTTATATTGCTTCACTACGATGGCGGATATAAATAAAATGTCACCTGTAGTAAGTAAACGCCTATTATTGGCAACTACTACAGCAATCGGAATGAGAAAATATCTTTCGGTTGGGTTTTGGTGCATATTTTAAATATTTAAATGCATGCTGTTTCACTATGATGGCAGATATGAGGAAGATTTCACCTGTAGTATGTAGTTGCCTACCACTGGCAACTACAGCAATCAAAATGAGAATAAATATGCAATCAGAATGCGAACACGTCTTTCGAAAACGAATATCTGTCGAATATCGAACGTCCGGCTAACTTATTACCGCTAATAGATAATGCCATTTTCACATGGAAGGCTGTATACTCACTCGTTTCCAATCTGGTCACCATATTCCTGCATGTATGCGTAATATGCAGTGCCTAACACTTCTTCATCAAGGCACACTGGCTGGTAGCAAGAAATGTCAGGCTGTGTCTTCCTTTTATCCTCAACCCTAGCCTGCTCCCTGCAGCAAACACTTTCGTCTACTGTGGGCATCGCCTCACACATTCCACAGGAGCACCTATAAGATGAAAGAAACAGGGAACCTCCTAGTATACTAATACTGTACATATGCGCGCACCTAACACACACACGCACACAGAAAAAGAGATATAAACAAGAACATCGTCAAAGTTGTCCTTACCATTCAGTGTTTTGCAGTCTCTGGAACTCTCTTGGAATTTCGCCTACCGCGTTTCCGTGCGCCCCATCCACATGCACATTTTCTGCTGGCTCGTCATCCAGATAGGGCTCGAATCTGTATGGCTCAATGCCCGCAATTTCGTGTACTACCCTCTCCGGATCATATTCATCCTCAAATTCCGAATCTTCGCTCGAGTCTGAGACCAGAAGCTTGCTCAAAATCGCGGACTTCTTCACCCTCCATCACTAGTTCTAGAATGAAGTATACCGACGCTGACGTCACGGGACCACCTGACATATGTCAGGTAAGTTGGCAACTGTTTTATGATAAAAGTCGCGAAGACCACACTTTGAAACTCTGTAAAAACTTCATTTTTCAATCTTTGGGTTTAAACATGACTTCAAAGTACTATGTTTTATGTATAGTTTTGATACTTATATGCCTTTTACCTTTTTAAAAAGGTGTCATGCGCACTTTAAGGTGTGCCTAATGCTTTATATGCCCTCAAAAAGGCAAGCTTATCTCCATCATGGTTTTTATAATTTTGAGGGGAAAATCTATAACAAAATGATATGCTTATCCTACATAAACTATAGAAATGATATATTTTTGTAATATTCAGATTTGCAATGATGATTGCTGAGTAATATGTATGTTGTTGTCCAATGTCAAATCTTTATTCGATCATGTGATACGATATAGCTAGTTTAACAAATACGAACGTCAAGCCCAACAAGTGAATTAAGCACAGCACACCTGCAAGCCTAACGATGCCTTTCAAACATAAAAGTGGCAGTAGGAAAAGGCAAGGGAGATGAGAACAGGAAGAGAAGGCGTTTCCTCATCAATTTAAATGTAAATAAAAATCCACATTCTTGGTTGCAGGTCCAGGTTAAGGTGATGCAGAGCAGGAGGACGAGCCAGGGCCACTGCAGCCTTACACCACAGATAGGGGGCATTTTGATGAAAATGTTTCAGATGCTACGGTAAAACGTTACATCATAACTACAGGGTCTTGTAAACCTAGTTGTAGCGCTTCTAGACTTGGACCAGTAATTTCAGCACTAACTATCTACCTAGGCTCGAGAGAGGAGTATGCATAAATGGACTAACCCAAAGCAATGACTTAGTAGGTTGAACAATTGACAGTTTTTATTGCCTCCAACAGCAATGCAAATACACCACATTAGATGGCAATATAGAAAATGAAATGATAAGGAAGAGCTCTTCAAACAAATAAAATATAAAACAAATTAAACTGGAATTCAATGTGTACCATGTGGAATATTGATTCCCAAAGTTCAGTTCCTTGAATGTGTGTGTGTGTATCGATTCCGAATGTTCAGTTCCTTGAACGTGTGTGTTTATATGACTACTGTGTTGAGTCAACAGTGTGGAGATGTTATCTGGTGTTCGATGAATGAAAGGACAATCTTGGGGTTCTCTGAGACAATCGTACGGTTGGCCACACCGCTTCCACGATTACTCTCAGTCTCACTGGGCTGGGCTCGCCATCTGGGATCCAATTCCAATCTGTTCTAGACATTCAAAAAACCAATCGGAGATCCAATTCAACTGAAAACTCGACGAAATCACTCTTTTTCCTCACTCAAAGTTGGGCTTACGGTAGACTGTTATCTTGTGGATAAAGCTAGAGGTAAACTACCGACTTTTCGTGTGTATTTAATTTATTACTTATCATCAAATTCGGGAGCTTGGTCAGATGCACGTTTCAGGAACGGTTCGGTTGTCAGAAGAGAAAGTTTGCTAGTATGCCGCTCTAGTCATCCAGCACATAGAGCGCCCTCCATAGGAAAATATATGAAACTACATTTGGATTAGTAGCCCTAATTCCATGAGGGTTACATAGAGGTCCTTTCCAAAGAAATCAACATAGTTGTTTTTCTGAAGGGTTTTATCATACATCGACAAAGGCACTCTCGCAGCTGGCTTTGCTACTCTCCAAAATTGGATTGTGCGTACTGTGATTCATGCTGGCTATTTGGAGGATGCAGTTCACCAACCTATAACAATGCATGGGTGAAGGGAGTCACCGATTGGAGGCATTTGTCGGTAAACAAATGTACTCCTTTAGTCCTCTCAGTTACATGTTGGAGCATGTGTGGTGGTGCATGCACAGTGGAAACCATGGCACCATTGATGCACAGATGGAGAGGGACGTACATAACGCAGCGCTCTTTTGGAGACAAGGGCTGGAACGCATAGTGAATGTGACACTTACACTGGCTACTTGCAACCTAGCAGAATCCGATGGACATCGCTATTGATATCAATAGGCCCATAGACATGTGTCATTTTAACCTGGTCAAATTATTGTATCGTATTCGCTTGTAGGTGTGAGAATTTTTAAGGGAAACGGCTCTTGTCGTCTACATGTGCGAAAATTTAACCGGTTACCTTGCCTCGGGCATGCGCACAGGGGGTTTCTCCCGCGAGAGTGCATTCTCCCGCGAAAGTGCTTTCACACACGTTGTCTGACGACAGATATGTACTTCCGCTTCCGCCTTCTTTGTTTAGTCACAACTTCAACATGGATCCGCTTCATTTTCAGGTTGCTGCCATCGGCATTGGAATGACTTCACAACACTCTCAGATGTAACACTCTCAGATGTGGAAGCAGCTTGTGAACTGTTGGTCGAGCCTTACGACACAACCGACTCGAGTTCTGACAAAACGGACTCATCTAACTTCTACCAAGAAAGCTTGCGCCGCAATGCCCCTTCCTCCGTCGAATACACGGGGGCAGTTGATGAAAATCAGGAACAAGTCTTGGTGGGAGCGGCAGGTTCTCCAGCTGTTCGATGACCAGGAGTGGATCGATAATTTCCGAATGACCCGCCGGTCGTTCATGAAATTGGTCGGCTTGATGGAGAGGTGTATGGCTCCAGACACCGTAACTGTAAGAGCCCCCATTCCAGTGGCCATGCGAGTTGCCATGGTGTTGTACAGATTGGTAAGCAGTGCTGAATACCGAGTGATCGCAAATCAATTTGGCGTCCACACGACAACCGTCATGAAATTGGTACGGATGTTCTGCACGGGCATGTTGGAGGGACCGATTAAAGAACATGTATAGCGCCACCTAGTTAAAAATTAAAAAGCAAAAATTAGGTGTTTTAATCGAATATATGTGAAAGTGCTCGAAAAAGTTGCCAGGGACATCAAGCCTGTAACCGTCCATCTTTGGTAGAGTATTTGTCCATGGATGGAGCAAAATGGCTCTGTAGCGCCCCCTAGAACATTGCAAAAAAACCTGCACATTGGGGTTATTTTGGTGAAGCTTGACGGAATTCGGTACACGTCTTCATCATGCATGGACGCACCAAAAAGTCTCTTGACACCATGGTGGCAGGTCCACAGGAAGTCGGCCATTTTTAGTGGAAGATCTGTTTTGACGGCGAATGCACACCTCGCATCTGATCGAACTCCTCCGACAAATGTAATGGTAACGCCTTGAAATGTGGTCAGGTTACTCTTCAGCCATGGGCGACTAAAAGTTATAGAAGATTTTCTCATTAGTCGGAAGGTGTGGGCGTGGCAGACCCTCAAACTTTGCCAACTTGCCAGTGCTTGCCACAAAACACAAAATCTCTTATAACTCTTGCGTACATTGTTTGATCCAGAGAAAATGTCTTAAGGTGGACGCTGGATCCGGCCCGAACGCGTACATATGCCGACTGATATCACCTATAGCGCCACCTGTTGCTGGTTGGAAACTTCACTTTGTTTCCACACCTCTTTATGTGACCTGTTTTAACAAACTACATTGCAAAAGAAAAATATACCAAAACAATCCACAAAAAAGTAGTACACAAAACATTACATACCCAAATCATCAAAATCTATCACAAATAATTCTTTTAATACATAAAAATGAAACACAAACCAATTTACACACACAAAACACATAAAAACACACTGACAACCATGACTCATTCTGTGCCAAAACCTACTGAACAGTTTGGCGGTCATATTTTGTAATGCTTTGCGTTACGTCTAGTTTACCTTCATTTTGGTGCAACTTATGTTCTTGTGATGCGTTTATTAAATATGCTTGTTATTGCAAACCATGTGTGGTCTCCTTTGTTGCTCTGTCTAGTCAGACGGCTTATATTGACACATGTAAACATGTCTACTGTTGACATTATATTAAATGAAAAGTCTTTGTGGTAAAAGGCACTTTTATTAAATTAAATCAAAACACTATTCTACAAGCACTTTTCACTCAAACAAAACCAGAACCAAGTGCAAACACACAGAAAAAAAGGGACAACATTAACACAGAGAAAATATATAAACCACACAAAAAAAAATACAATTTATTCTTTCAGATATGGTGGTAGGTGGTATCATCTCTTGGGTAGTGTTGATAAGGGGCTGGCTTGCGGGGCTGGGTACACACCTCTCAGACCAGCCATCACGTCAGCCAACATTTGTTAAGTGCTGTGCTGGCTCCTCATCACTGAGTCTGACAGACGCCTGAAGATGTCTTCCTGTGCAGCCTCCCGGTCAGCTCATGCAGCCTGCCGTGCCTGTCACTTCCTCCATCTTCTCCGCCTTCCTCTGCTGTTCCTCCATCCACCTGCTCATGGCCCTATCGTAGGGGCTCAGCGGTTTAGATCTTCGTCCTGAAGGCATTACCGAATACAACACAACAATTATTTGTATGGCATCCTAATCATTTTCCAAAGTTCTATATAATGATGCATTTCACATAAGCAAACATGAACTCAAATGAAGTAATGTGACGCACCAAACATTTAAAACGGGCCTACATGACATGACTTACTCGTTCTGGTGGTCTGGGGCGTTGTGGCAGAGAAGGAGGCAGAGGCAGCTCTCTCTGGGCTAGAGGGAAGTGGTGGCGTGTCGGCACTCGATGTAGAGGCAGGGGCAGAGGCAGAGGAACAGTCATCGATAGAGGCGGCTGCCCCAGGGAAGAAGAGAGTCATCCCCATTATCTGAGCAATGGAAACAGATAATCACAAGTGCTTGATTAACCTTCTAGATCAACACATGTAGACTAATGTCTTGTTGGTTTTGATACAAACACAAAAGCGAACAACACGAATATACCATGATGGATGAATAACGAATTACACATTCATTCACATGTGAATGAATAACACAATTCTCTCACACACGCAAGCACACACAGCTTAATGCTACCATTATGATGGTAGCAGTAGTAAACGTTAATATTTGACCTACCAGAATTAATTTCCTCGCCATCGGGAGCAGATAGGGAACAGTCGGGAGTCGACACGCCACAATCGACACCAATTGCCTCCACGTTGGCAAGGGGACGTCCTTCCATTATGTCCTCCATCTTGTCCCAGTATAGAAAACTTGATGGGGCCGACCCACTTCTATTGTTCCGGACTTTCACTTTCCCGTAAAGCGCCCTCAACGCTACAATCGAACATAGAAAATAAATTGTCTTTATAAGGTCTCATTGTACAAATACAAGGAGTTTACACACTTGGCAGAGATAACGTACCTTTCCAGCGTGCCCTGATCTGTACGAGGCTTCAGTCGTGGAATCCCCCAGCCCTCATCTCCTGGTAGACTTCCTTAAATAATACCTCGTTTCTGGACTTACGACCATCCAATCGTTCTACTATTCGCCTCTCCCTTAAACAATCTAGAAGACAACATGTCTCTTCAAATCACCAGTTCCTGCTCTTGTTTGTGTCGACAGAAGGCATGTTGTTCGTAGAATGGCTATGGTAGACTGATGCTCGTGAACTGGTGCCTGCAAAATCCTGGCCTTTTCCCTTTTTCGTACCCGCCCTTTTCTGAGCTGACTGATCGGGGTAGACCACCTCTCTCGAAAGGCTCATACATCGTCGGAAAAACGACCGGTTCATATTTAGGCGTGTGCTAGTTGAGGCAATTATAAGCGAATTACGAGATTTTACCGGATTAAACGCGATTTGACCGGGTTACATTGACACATGTATAAGGGGCTAATGTAATCAAAGCTGTTTAGGGCTTTGTGGAGACAGCTGACACATCTGCAAGCGAGCTGGAAAACAAAATCCTCAGCAGCATTATGAAAAATGGCCTTGATATTTGAAAATGTTGTGTGGGCTTTATTCGGGAGTAAAGGCCAGGATAAGGGAAAAGGAGCCACTTGCGAGAGGTGTACGCTGTGCAGCACACAATCTTAACCTAGTCCTCAATGATGCAGTTAAACATATTCCAGACATGGAACAGTTGAATGGAATCATGAAAAATGTGTATATGTTCTTTGGCCACAGTATTAAAAGGTGTGCCATGCTCACTGCCGGGAGACCAAATTCGTTCAATTGAACCCAGCTGGCTGCCCTATTTAAAGGGCACCTTATGTTCATGAGGAGAGACTTTCTTGATATGGCCATGGGAGAACTTTGCGAACAGTCATGAGAGACTATGAAAGGCGTTTAAGAAACACTTACCTGCTGTGAGGCTAAGTGGATTTGATATAAACTCCTCAAAAAAAGTTCGGAAACATTTCTTCAGTCGATTATCCCTCCCCTTTAATAATACCAATTGGTATTGTATTGTATATCGTTGGAAAGCCTGATTAGTCACCTTTACAACGAGGTACAACTTGTAAGGATCGTGCATTCGTGGAATGAGCAACACAGCTAACCGTGTGGGTAGCGGCCCACATTTTTTTGCCAATGTTTCAAAGCTGCTGGATTTTGTGCTAGAGCGGCAGAATCCATACTCAGTGAGTCAATGTGCCAGTTCCACCGTATTCTGCCATGGAAAAATGGGAAAATCATCCTGTAAAAACCCATACCATTAACATGCATCCACATGAGAGAAATTGGACTTTATGGTGCATTTTTAGTTAATTTGGTATGATGTAATTTGTATCACTGTTATTGCTACATAGTTTTATTTGCACCCAATTGTTTTATTTTATATTATTGTACTAACACCCAATTCAAATTCAAATTAAAAAATGCATGTTTATAATGGTTATGTTTCTTCTCTTCATATCTTGTTATAATTCAAACAAAACATTGTAGAAAAAATACAATAAAAAGTGACTATAAAGAAAAACATCTTATGGTGTGATTAAAATATGATGTTGACATTGACATTTGACAATGACATGATGATCCTTAATGTTAAAAACAATATTAACAATGAATGTTAAATGCTAGATTTAGTAGAATTAGACTTTGCATCTGGTTTTTATTCCTAATAATGGCCAAGGTCTTCAGAATAGGGAAATTATCCTTGACCATGACCTTTTAAGGTCACAATCACCCAATATGGTCATATCAATGGCAGAAATGAATTCCACATACCATAATTAATCAGAATAGATGTATTAAATGTGTATAAACATTCAGAAACAACAAAGATAGATTTTCACCATAACCGATGGCGGCCATATTTGATTTGACTATTGCGCAATTCGTGGCACTATGGCGGTCAAGCACCTCTGTGATTTTTCATGTCTAGGGACCCACTAACTCAGTTCAAGTGAGAAATTCCCCCAACACCAAATTGCGAACGGGTCTACAGGCCAGGTACTGGACTATAAGCACACAATTTTGGTTGGCATGTCTGTTTTATAAAGTCCTGAACACTCTAAGGGAAAGAAGAGACCAATGAACTCCTCACCTTCTCCATCTGGATTGATGGCTTGAAAAATTAGGAGGAATCAAGATGGTATGCATTCATTCTTTGATGTCGTACAGCTAGAGTCATTGGAACATTTTGGAAGTTTTTAGTTACTTGTTTAAAAAACTTGTGCTTCCCTTCAAAGCTCATTGTCCAAACATCTATGAGGGGTCCATACAGCTTTATGAGCTGCAAATAGAGTTCCACATAGTGATGCTTAGGGCGCAATGTAAAATGAGGACAGACAGCTAAAAGTAATCGTCTCTGCTCTGAGATATTTGCATCAAGAAAGTCAATAGATTCATCTGTGAATCTGAATGACACAGCCAGTTCCAGGATGTCTTTTAAAAGCACTATTATCTCCCATGTTTGGTCCCATGTTTGGTCATTCTCTGGAATTTGAAAACCAATTAACAGTGGGAGGAGTCTTATGAGTGCCCATTTCTCATGAGCATTATCGCCAATTGTTCCTCTAGCAGCAAAGGTAGCTGGAATGCTCTGGGGCTTATCAGTTTTGTCAGAGAACTTATATGGAAACTCTTTAATGGCTTTGTTCAAAAAGTCAAGTGAAATGTACTTTTTCGAGATTAATGGTCTGAAGAGAGGAACGATATTTTGAGGAAAGATTCGCAAGAACCCTAGCCTGACGATGTCATACTCATGATTCTAGTCAGAATATGAGGCTAGCTTTACACGACAACGATCTGAACGCAAACCGCAAAAGCTGCGTTGCGTTCCCACTTTTTATTTCGCGTTTAGACGAGAGTCTTTGGGTGGAAATGTGCATGCAGACGGTGACACAAAAGTGTGTGAAATTGAACTTAACGGTGCAGACGTGGAGGTAGGCCTACCTACTGCAGGATGTATGTGTCCATTCTATTCCACTATGGCTATTTTAACGCGATTGGGTGCTTATTTATTTATTTTCATTCACTTACATTTGCAGTGTTCGTGTACATTTACATTTAGTCATTTAGCAGACGCTTTTGGCCAAAGCGACGTAGGCTACAAGGGATAGAACAGACAAGCTTCGAGACCTAGTGTAATTAATGCGCCTTCTCTGTTCTGTTTTATCTGTGATTACTCGGCTTATTTGCTGAAATGACTCCTGGATAGATATCAAAGCAGCTTGAATCTCCGACTGATGGAAATAATCCGACATGTTTGTTGTTGTTTGGCTGTATGCACATG
This sequence comes from Sprattus sprattus, assembly GCF_963457725.1. Taxonomy (NCBI): domain Eukaryota; kingdom Metazoa; phylum Chordata; class Actinopteri; order Clupeiformes; family Clupeidae; genus Sprattus; species Sprattus sprattus. The sequence goes on along the minus strand of NC_137921.1, from coordinate 59,966,694 downwards.
GATATGATGTCAACGCGCCCCAAAAACGCTGTCACCATCTAAACAAAAGGCACATCTGATAAAAATATTTTGTCGGTTTCACCCAGGAGCGTTGTCGTGTAAAGCCACCCTGAGTCTGATACCGAACCATTGGGCTGTGATTATGGTGCGTGTTTCAACAAACCAGGAAAGAAAATGCCTATTCGCTGAATTGGATACCTAGGACCAATCAGAGCAACGTAGTATTACCATCTGATAGATTAAACTTTTACCTGATCCCGTAGGAAGGAAGGCAAAAACATCTTTTCAATATACAAATGCCTTGATCGCGTTTCTCTGTTCCTCTTTCAAAATGAATGCGCTGTCAATATCTGTTGAGATATGCCTGCTCACGTTAATTAATTAGCATTAAGGCTACAAGCTACAGTTTGTTTCAATGGGTTTTTTGTGTACACGTTAGCAAGGATCTAAAAATAATGGTCTAGAGAGCTTTAGTTAAGAAAAACAATACTCTGCAACATTCATGTTGCACATGCACAACTTACCGAGTCAATGTAGACATTAAAAAGTCGTGTAGATGGCTTAATTCACATAAAATATTCCCCACTAAGCACCCGAGACGCGGCCATCTTGGTCGGAGTTCGAATCTACCGGTTAATTCAACTGAAGCGTTGGTTTCTGTCCATTAACGTATAAAGCCCGCCCAGACAATTTCATTGGTACGGTATAATCCTACCGATATACTCTCCCCCAACTAGCACAGAGCCAGACTGAATCTCCCAGACCAAAAATGTTGTGGGCGGAGTTCAGGCTGGTATCCAGGCTACAAGAACCCAGTAAACACCAAACAATGTATGTTTTTTTCCCAGTGGGTTGGCAACCTCAAAATCATCAACATAAAGACCAAGCACAATTTTAAAGTTGACAGACATCAAAAACTCATTGTCACGATAGTGTTTGCCATCTCTGTAAGAATTATATCCAAAGACAGAAGAACCACCCTCAGGTATAAGAACTTTGTCTAGAACATCTGCTCTCTTTAACATCTGCTGTAGCACTCTCAAAACCGGAACATAAGCTACTGACTGGCCTTTGTCAATAGTGTACTCAACTGGCATAGTCATGGGAAATTCTGTCTGAAAATATGAAGCTCTTCTACTAACCGTCCTTTCCAAAGAAATCAACATTATCGTTGTTTTTCTAAAGGGTTATATCATACATCGACAATGCATGGGTGAATGGAGTCAGCGATTGGAGGCATTTGTCGGGAAACAAATGTACTCCTTTAGTCCTCTCAGTTACATGTTGGAGCATGTGTGGTGCATGTGTAGCGCCCCCCTAGGGTACAGTGACTACACCACCCCTTGAGCTACTGAGCAAGGGGAACTCTGTATCAATGACCTGTACGGACACAGGTTCTTGAAAAAGTATAAAAATACAGTCTTTATTAATACATCAAAGTGGGTTGGTTGGTCAGCAGGATCAGACACATAAACAAATTAATAAAGGGGAGGGAAATCGCCAAGCTAACGGCACAGGAGCCAGAGGAGCAAATAAGAGACACTCATGGAAGGGTAAAGGCCTCAATATACTTCTGCATCCCTCTCCGTCCTCGAAAAAAAAATGGGGGGGCGGGGGCAGGCAGAAAAATTTGAACGTACTGGTCGGTCCCACATACTACTCCGACAGCTATGCGTCCTGAAACCTATTCAACGCCGGACCGCTGGGTGGGGTAACGACTGTTTGTCGAGGCTGTAGCTACCCCATTGCCTCTTTGTTGGAGGTCATTGATTGATTTTCCTCCCAACTGTCACTGACATGACATGGAAGCTACTTCTGGACCTGTCGGGCAGGTGTCGTCACATGGGCCTTGGAGACATGTAGCTCAGTCATAATTAGCATGTCTAAAGCTATATATTCACTTGAGAAGGCAAATGTATCTCCATCGTGGTGGTAATTTTTTTGTGAAAAACATAGTAGCGATTTATAACAAAACGGCATGCTTATCTTACATACTATAGAGAAACTATTATTAAACGATCCAATAAAATGAATACGTTCTTATTTTCTTTGGTATTTTTGTCACATTCAGATTTGCAATGATTGCTGGGTAACCTTTATATCACTACAACGCCATGACAATGCACTCATTGTTGGCCACAAGACGGTTGCCCTTGTCAAAAAGTGGTAACGTGAATGTGTCACTATGAAACAAAGCATGCACACTTCGAACAAAATTACCCCCCAAACTCTGAGGAAAGGGCCAGAAAAATAAACCCACGGTATTCATCATACCAATCAACATGCAGTGTTATAGGTATATCAGCCACACAGCAAGAACATGCATACCTCAACATACAGTTGTGGGACTGCGTTTTCAACCATGAATATGTTGAAAAACACATACAGGAGCACACTTACTAATGATCCTCTGCCAGGCCCTCTCAAACCTTAAATGCGTCTAATTTTGAAGAAGACGACCTTAGAGAAATCGTCTTTGTGTGTGTGCGTGGTAGGGGTGCAACGGATCAAAAAACTCACGGTTCGGATCGTTCCTCGGATCAGAGTCACGGATCGGATCATTTTTCGGATCAGCAAAAAAAATATATATATATAATAATGTGTATGAATCCCTTGTTTTGCACAACGGAATATGGCCTCATGTCAGCACCTATAAACAGGCCGATAGCGTTTGTGATTGCTTTAGCCCGGTATGATTGTGGAGGAAGGGGCTGCTTAAATGCCGCGGTGATGAGCGGTTGTTGAGCCGCTTTCGGTTTCACTCCTGTCAGTGAAACACCGGGGTGATGTCGCTGTAAATGCGTGGCCATGCTCGATGTGTTTCCACTGTTGTATGGCTTTCTTGTGCCACAGTGCCTACACACCGTCACCGTTTTATCAACCAACCTCGTTCCTTCTGCATTCAATTTGACAGGGAAGCCAAAATGCTCCCAAACAGGGGATTTAAATGTGGGGCGTTCAAGTTCTTCTGTTCCTCCGCTCGCCATGACCACGCTGTGTTGCAGGTTTTTCTTTATGTTAGCAATCGCTATGTCAGCTACGTGTTACGTCAGAGCTATTAGAGCCTGATAGTTGTCTTTTGTCTGCTACAGCAGCAATAAGATGGTTGTAGGCAAAGCTATTTGCATCCATATGGCCCTATTCAGGGCTGAAGCAGCACATTCTTTCCTACCTGATGACCTGTTACGCTGACATTTAGACATGCAAATAAGTAAATCCCCAACTGCTGATGTAAGTGGTGTTTTATTCAAACAAATATATATATATACAAATAATAAACGAAATAAGTGTGCAAAAGAAGAAAAGTACAGAATAAGTCAAATGCCAACAAGGTGCAAATAAATAAGTAAGTCAAATAGCAAATAAGTAATATAACAAATAGGTAATAATAAAGTACTTTAAACAAACAAGATGCAAATATGAAGTGATATAAAAAACAAGGTGCAAAATAAGTTTAAAAAACAACAAGGTACATGCAAAATACAAACTAAAACTACTACTAATAAAACTAACTGCTTTACCTACAGCACACAGTAGATAAGGGCAGGTTCATCGTCCTCCTGCTCCTCCTGTACCCACATGGATATCCGGTTCATTACTCGGAATCTCTTTGATTTGGGCAGGTTTTTCACAAAGTAGGCCATGCTCTGCCCCCATGCAGTGTATTCATCCTGTGGAGGTGGAGGTGGTGAAGGTTCCACAGGATTTCTCACAAAAGACTGCCTGTGCACTGTGATGGCAGCGAGCAGTTCACTATAGCAACTCTGTTGTTGGTCCATCAGTCTTCTCCTCCTCGATGGCCGTGGAGATGCTGATGGCGGCAGCATGGAAGCTGGAGGGCTGGCAGCTAGCAAATGAGGAGATGGGGGTATCCTGGGTGCTGGAGGGGTGGCCGAAGTCCAGAGACTCGAGGTTGATGGCTGAGGCTCAGGTGCTGTGTCTTCAGAGGAAGACTCAGTGGAAGGGGAAGCCTCAGGTGCAGTCTCTGACTCATTGGAAGGGGAAGCCTCAGGGAACGGCTCCGTCTGCTGTTAATAATAAAAGAACAGGCGGTTGCTTTGTTAGCAATATGAAAATCGCATTGGGCTACAATGATGAAAGTTATAACTGCTTTCATGAGATCAACAATGCAAGCACTTTAAGAACAGACAGTTGCTCTCTTAGCAATATGAAAATCGCATTTGGCTACAATGACGAAATGTATAACTGCTTTCATGAGATCAACAATGCAAGTACTTTAAGAACAGGCAGTTGCTCTCTTAGAAATATGAAAATCGCATTTTGCTAAAATTACGAAAGTTATATAACTGCATTCATGAGGTCAACAATGCAAGCACTTTAAGAACAAGCCGTTGGCCCATGTTCGCTACATTTCGTGTTTATGAAGAGATACTTGACCGAGCTGGCAGGTATTGCCTATATATATTCTATTCTAATAGCACTGCTAGTGTGCCAAAGCCCACAGTTGAAGCATACAACGGCAGTGTGGCTCTGCTCTGATTACACTCCTAGCTTGAGCACAAAGAGGCTGTTCAAAAACGTATATTTACCCTTTTGCCGTAATTGGATGTGGTCTGCCGATGCTTAACATGTATTTCCAGGAACGACAAGCGGTAGAAGTGACGGGAGACCTTCTTTACTCGTCCTCCTCCATCCCCACTCCTGCCTTGGACGACCCGCTTGTCCTTAACGTAGCAGTCCCGAATCTTCCTCCACAAATGGATGCACACTTTCACCTCCACACCCAAATGACTAGCAATATCAGACCACGAGTTACTAGTCATTTGAGCGTCCTTGTACGTTCTTAATGAGGTGTTGTACAAGTTCTCGTACCTCTCGACCTCGTCAATTATAAGGTCTTCAATATCTGGCATGTCCATGTTTTTTTCGAATGAGTTGTGTGTTTTGAAAACCGCGGTGTTGTGATATAGGGGACGAAACAGGAAATGTGAGGTCCTGACATGTGTGATTCCGGAAATGATGCCATAAGCTGGCCAATCACAGCCAAGAGGGTATCTGACTCTCTCAGACTCTTTAAGAAAAGTTAGAAAAAAGCGTTCCTCTCCGGCCAGCTCTACGACGGCTCAGATGGGCGTCAACACCTGGGTGAAGGTGTTACCAAGGCGTGCCAAAGTGTCCCTCCACGACCGAATGGGAGAGAATCGGAGAAGTAAAAAAAGGCCTTAAGGGTCCCAATATCACACGTGCTCACTGTCAAAAGACACACTGCAATAAATGCCACTCTGATCAACTTGATATGAGGACTTGAGAATTCACTTCACCGCAACTTCAAATGTCTATGCTACTCCTCGAGTGCAAATAGGGGGAACTAGGGAGATTGCCTTCACAATAGGGTAGGGTGACCATACGTCCGTATTTCCCAGGACATGTCCGTATTTCACGTCCTGTCCCGGGTTATTTTTAGAAAGTGAGGAAATGTCCTTCTTTGGACCATTGGACCTTCTTTGGACCATTACATTTACATGCACTAGGGCACTGCCCACAGCGCTGCGTGTGACGTAGCCTAATCCCCGCCCCTATGCTGTCAACCCTATTAATCAGAACGTAGACAACGTGACTGTCAGTCATACGCAAGCAACATGCCGAAGCGCAAGTGCTCGTTTACCGACGAATTACAAAATAGTTTCCCGGCTTTCAGACCGGGTCGAGACAAATGGGAAGCCTTGTGCACAGTGTGCAAAGCAGGCACATATGTCTTGGTGTCCAATGGAGGTGCAAGAGATCTGAAAATCCACCTGGACACCGAGAAGCACAAAATTATCATTCGTTGTTGGAGTTATTGTTATTGACTTTTACTGAAAAGCATTTTTAATAAACCAACTGTAAATATCTTGTTCTATCTATATAATATAATATACCGGAATAATTGAATAATAATAAAATACTATTAAAGCAGCAGCATCCTCCACATGACTGCAGCCCCCTTTTTCACTACATTCGTAGCAGGTAACCTACACCAGCCACAATACCCAACGGGTGCTGGTGGAACACAAATACACGTTACAATCGGACAGTTAAAAACAGTCTACGACAACAGTTATGCTGGGCGTTACATTACTTTACCTTGTATACGGAACTGGCCACGCAAACACTGGTACACCACAGTTCAATCCGGGTCTGCACCCGCACACACACACACTATTAAAACAAACATTCCTTAGAATGCTACTTACAGAGAAATATGCATTGGGAAGGGTAACACTTCGACATACCTTCGCACCCACCATCTGGCTTCATCACACCCGTGCAAGCAGAAGAGTGACAACATACCGGTATAAGGACCCCAGGTGGCTATATATCGACTACCTCACTAAATGCCCACTCCACCCCCCAATTAGTGACGTGATTAGCAGTGGCAAAAGAGCGCACGGAGGAGAGAGAGGCTTAAAGAAATTTAGTCCTAGCCTGGTGCACAGGTTACACATGCACAGTGGAAACCATGGCACCATTGATGCGCAGATAGAGAGGGACGTACATAACGCAGCGCTCTTTTTGAGACAAGGGCTGGAACGCATAGTGAATGTGACACTTACACTGGCTACTTGCAACCTAGCAGAATCCGATGGACATCGCTATTAATATCAATGTATTCAAAGCTTTTTAGGGCTGTGTGGAGACAGCTGACACATCTGCAAGCGAGCCGGAAAACAAACTCCTCGGCAGCATTATGAAAAATGGCCTTGATATTTGAAAATGTTGTGTGCAGGGCTATGACTATGAATATACATGGATATAAAACACAGTGATACGTAGAAAAATACATCAAATTGTAGCATTCACGTGTCACAAAATATACATCAATCAATATACCATAAATTGAATATAAACACGTTCTACACAAAATCTCACAGATAAAAAGGATCTAACAAACACAATTATGCTTTTAATAGCTAATAAATTACTCAAGAATCTGTTCTAAGAATGACAAAAAGTGACGTCTTACTGACCTCTTAAAAGTTGTGCTATTCTCTATATTTCTTATAACAAAGGGCAGCTTGTTCCAACTCAAATAAGCCCTGAAGAGAACAGTTTTAAACATATAATTTGTACGTGGAGCCGGTGACACTAAAAGACCATTGGAAACCTGACGCGTTGTATATGAATGGCTAAAGCCTGTGCGTAGCAACCTTTCACAAAAGAAATTAGGGGTCTTTTTCCATATCGCATTATGCATGAATCTTATAGTGTGGTATGCACACTTAGCTTCTACAGTTAGTCATGATAGCTTTCTGTGCATTTCCATGACATTTGATCGTGAGGAGCAATTAAGCACTAATCTGGCTGCTCTGTTTTGTGCAACTTGGAGCCTCAGTAGATGTTTTCTGGCAGCACTAGACCAGACAACTGGACAGTATTCCAAATGTGAAAGCGCAATAGACCTAACAACATAAGCCATGATGTTGGAAGAGGCATAAGCAACACATTTTCTTGCACAGGCAATACCTTTACCCATTTTTATGACTATGTCATTGATATGATCTGACCAAGAAGGCAGAAAGGGAAAAGGAGCCACTTGCGAGAGGTGTACGCTGTGCGGCACACAATCTTAACCTAGTCCTCAATGATGCAGTAAAACATTTTCCAGACATGGAACAGTTTTATGGCATCATGAAAAATGTGTATATGTTCTTTGGCCACAGTATTAAAAGGTGGGCCATGCTCACTGCCGGGAGACCAAATTGGTTCAGTTGAACCCAGCTGGCTGCCCTATTTAAAGGGCACCTTATGTTCATGAGGAGAGACTTTCTTGAGATGGCCATGGGAGAACTTTGCGAACAGGCATCAGAGACTGTGAAAGGCGTTTAAGAAACACTTACCTGCTGTGAGTGAATTTGGTATCTATCTGTGTGGATGCAGTAATGTGCGTTGTGAATGTGTTCCGAGTGAACCTGTGTAGTGACTGTTACTTGTCAACCTGTGCGTTGTGAATATGTTCCTAGTGAACCTGTGTAGTGAATATGTTTCCAGTGAACGTGTGATTAGTGAATAATGAATCTGTTCCTAGCATGCTCAAGAATATGTCTAGTTCCCCCTAGTGTCTGTAGCACTTTGAGTGTGGCCGTCTGTGTGTTTTTGATGATATGTTTGTTTATTGTATATACATGTTGCGGGGTTTATACCGAAGAATCCCCCATGTAAATAAATAAGATTATATTTGTATATGAAAGCCCCCCATCTCCTGCACCCTTCATCTCAACTATACTATCCAGTCCAATCTCCACCTCCCAAAATATGACATATGACACCTGTGACATTGGCAACAGCCGAGCGATCCTTTTCCAAATTAAACCTCATTAAGACCTACCTGACGAGCAACATGGGACAGGACAGGCTGAATGTGCTGGCTATCCTGTCCATCGAAAGCATATGGCCCGGGAGTTGAAAATGAAGGTCATTGTCAAAGACTTTGCTCAACGCAAGGCTTGTCGAATGCTATTAATAGGTGAGTACAAGTGCTTTTTCAAGGGTTTTGATTGGCTGCCACTCCCTTTTATCAGGTTGTTATAATTTCGGAAATCCAAACTGTGTGCAAAACACATTATCTTGACCAATCTCAGCCCCGACCAACTGATTTATTAAGGACACACTGACGGCTTGCCCCGATGATGACTGGTGAATAAACCGCTCAGCTGATCTGACCACCTTCACTGTGCCTTCAGAAGGAATCATCAGCCCTCCTTTGTTTTTCAGAGTAAGCAAGTGGTAGCTCTGATCAAATGATACTGGTACAGCATCTGTCACCAAGCTAGCACGGCACACATCACAGGACAGCTTTTTCAAAATCGATACCGACAAGGAGAAATGATATTGATTAAAAAGCAAAGCCCACCTGGTCTGTCTGGAATGGAGCCGCTTGGCGGTCCGAATATACTCAAGGTTCTTGTGATCAGTCCATACCAAGGCTGCTCTGCTCCCTCCAACCAATGACGCCATTCCTCCAGGGCCACTTTAATGGCCAGCAACTCCCTATTCCCCACGTCATAATTTCGTTCAGCGGGAGAGAGCTTCTGAGAGAGAAAGGCACAGGGAGTTTCTTGTCTACTTTTGATCTCTGAAAGAGGATCGCCCCAACTCCTACGTCAGAGACATCCACCTCCACCATGAACTGTAGGCTAGGATCCGGGAGTGTGAGGACCGGAGCAGTAGTAAATGCCTCCTTTAATCTTTGAAAAGCTTTCTAAGCCAAAAGTGACAACTGAAATTTCATGTTAGAGGAGGTCAAATTATGCAGTGGAGATGCAATGGTACTAAAGTTTCTTATAAAACGTCTGTAGAAGTTAGCAAACCCCAGGAATTGTTACATTCTCTTACAGGAAGTGGGAGTGGACCATTCAGCCACCGTGCTAACCTTAGCGGGATCCATCTGTATGTTGTCTTGCGAGACGATGAATCCTAGGAAGGGGACTGTTAAAAAGGCCATAGGAATTATATGTTAAGTTGCCCAGGAGAGCCTGTTTCGGTTTATGACCATATAAGGTCATTATGTTGGTCATGTGATTCCACTCCAAACGGTATTATTTATAGATCTTTGAATTAACGGCAGAAATAGTTGGAGTGGCAGTTGGATTTGAGCGATAACTTCATATAATTGAACGTTGGACATGGTTTAAGTTGTGTGCGTCCATGTTTAAGTGAGTACCTTGTTATTATGTGATTGTTATAGTTTAATTATAGTTTGATCATAATTTTGATGAGGAATGTTATTTAATAACGTTAGCATGATGGTAAACGTTTGGTGAACTAGCTTAGCATAAGCTGCAGATACTGTATACAAGTACTAGTGTTTATCTACGCTAACTTTTGAGCGATCTTTTATTTATTGTACGTGCCATTGTTGATTCATATTAAGCTGGTAGCATGTCAGTACTATAAGAGTTGAATGCTTAGTTAGTTAGTCCCCTGTATAATGTATTATTTAAATGTTATTACAGGGTTGTGGATTAATGTATATTTCTGTTTGTATTTTACTTTCAGAACCACACACCTATAATCCTACACACACACATTTGACACACACTCACACACACACCCTACAATCCATTCCATTTATTTGTGTGAAAACAATACAAGTGCTAATAATCAAACTACAATCCAAGTCTCCATTATTTTCCATTCTTACCGGATGCCCCTCAGGGATAACACATTTCCCGACCCCCCTCTATAACAATTTGGTGCCGAAACCCGGGATAGGTTATTACTGAGGAAAATATGTTTGGAGACGAAAACCAGTTTGATCCGGAGGCAGGACATCACTCACCCCGCATCATCCGACCGCCAGTTCGTCTGGCTGACTTTAAAGTTGAGTATGCAGCTCATCGTCGTCAGCCCAGCTACACCCAGTTATCGGAGGATGATGAGGAAGAGTATGAGGATGAGCCTAATGCTACACGTGGACGGCAGGCTGAACAACAGAGGCCTGTGCAAGGAGCTGCCAGCGCAACGAGAGGTACTGTGTACACACCCCTAGCACCTGCAAATGCAGCCAAAGATGCGCACAGCACAATCCACGCCCTGAGTGAGCACAATAGGATACTTATGGAGACAGTTAAGGTTCTGACGGAGAGGATGCAGAGTGACAGAACAGTTAATTCTACCCCTCGTCAGCACCTCGCATTCACACCACAAACAGCATATCCTAACCCGCCTGCTCATCCAGTGAGACACAGCAGCTCCCCTGCTTTCAGACCTCAGTTGCCAGTCTATGCCCCACTCAATGTGCCTCTTATGCCACCCTCACAGCCACCCAGCTATAGGCGTGCTGCCCATATCCCGTCGTTCCAAGACCCACTGCCACAAGCTCAGGTTTATCTCTCAGCAGAGCCAAGTGGAAGTGACTACATCGCTGAGGCCATGGAACGCCTGAACCTGCATGCGATCCGCCATCAGCCACATCCACCTCCACCACGTCAGAGGGACGCCATGTCTGGACATTCTGATGAGGATCCATACAGGCCTGTGCCACATCGTGTGATTCGCCGGGCACTACGACCAGCAAGCCCCCCACAGTCCAGCGTCCATAGCCTCTCACGCTCCGCCTCTCCACCCAGGAGAGAGACCACCTACCGAGGCCCCAAGCCCTCCATACCGCAGTTCACCAGTGATGATCCCCGTCAGTTCGCTAGGCTGAAGCTGGCCTTAGAGAATCTGCTGCCAGAAGATGCCACAGAGAGATTTAAATATCAGGTTCTGGTGGACCACTTAAGATTTGAGGAAGCTCTGCTAATAGCTGATTCATACTGTAACTCACACCGCCCTTATAGTGACACCATGCGCTCACTGATCGAGCACTATGGACAGCCCCACAAGTTATCACTAAAGAGGATAGCAGAGGTGATGGATGAGCCAGATGTTCGCAGTGGAGACCTCAAAGCCTTTCGGAGATTCGCACTTAGAGTACGGGCCCTGGTTGGAATGTTGGATCAGATGGGAGAGGAGGGAGCCATCGAACTCCATTGTGGCTCACATGTTGCCAGGCTTCTCTCTAAGTTGCCACACGACTTGCGCAGCAATTTTAGGAGGCATACCCATCCACGGAAGCAGCCCGTGCCTACCTTACTGGACTTCGCTGACTGGCTTGAATTTGAACTGGAGGTGCAGGGCACAGAGGTCAAACCAGCACGTGCAGACAGTGTAGATGCATTCAGGAAGGTGAAAGAGAAGAGGGAGCGCAAGTCAGCAGCATATTCCACCACAGTGATGGAAGTCCCCTCTCCAACAAGCACCTCACCATCCACAGCCATCCGTGATGACTCAGCTGGGAAGACTCCAGATACGGTTAAGAGCTATTGTCCTTACTGTGACAGCAATAGTCACTATCTTAATCAATGCAGTAATTTCAAGGGGTTAACAAGTGTGCAGAAGACAGCCTGGATCAAGACCAATTACCGTTGTTGGAGATGTGGTCGAAAGCACCAGGCTGCCAAGTGCAGGTTAAAGGTCACATGCCAAACCTGCAAAGGAAAACACTTAACAGCACTCCACGAAAGCAACGCCAGACCTCACACTGAAGGTGAGAAACCACCAGTGGTGGCAGAGACTTCAGCTGGTACACTGTACTTAGACAGACCAGGTCATAGTAACAGTGTTCTGTTGAAAGTAGTAAAAGTACTCCTGTACCATGGCCCACGCACCTTAACCACTTATGCCATATTGGACGATGGATCCGAAAGGACCATTTTGCTGCAGGCTGCTGCCAAACAGCTTGGCTTAGTGGGACAGCCAGAGAACCTCTCTCTCAGGACTGTGAAGAACGATGCACAGGTCATAGCAGGAGCTTCTGTCAATTTCACCCTCTCACCCGCCTCACAGCCTAAGAGGAAGTTCCAGATAGAGGGTGCCTTCACAGCTGAAGCATTGGGACTCGCCCGCCACAGCCATCCAGTGGCAAAGTACCATCACCTGCGAGATCTCCCACTCCAGCCCCTCGACAATGTCCAACCACTGCTCTTGATAGGATCAGATTACCCCCACTTGATTACCCCCTTAGAGCCAGTGCGCCTGGGACCACCCGGTGGACCTGCTGCCATAAAGACCAGGCTGGGATGGACATTACAAGGACCAACGAAGCTGCTCCAGCACCGCTTGTCCCCTCAACAGTGCTTATTCACAGCTCTTAAGTCTCCCGATGCTGAGCTGCGTGAGCACGTAGAGAAGCTGTGGCAACTGGACATTCTTCCTTACCGGAGTGAGAAGGAGGTGGTCCGTTCCAGGAGTGACCAAGAAGCAGTGCAGCTGTTACAGGCTAATACAGTGAGAGTGGACGTAGATGGTATACTCAGGTATGCAACCCCTCTGCTGAGGAAGAAATCCACACCACCGTTAAGGGCTCCACCTCAAGCAGTCCTGCCAATGCTGCGAGGAACAGAAAAGCGCCTGAGTAAAGACCCAGAGCTCGCCAAGGTGTATAATGAGGAAATTAAGAAGCTAGAGGATGCTGGATATGTCACCAGGCTGCCATCAGACCGGCTAAACGAGTCTCCCGAGTCGTGGTACATCCCACATCATCTAGTCAGCCACAATGGAAAGCATCGGGTCGTTTTTAACTGCTCATTCAAGTACCAAGGTGCCAACCTAAACGAGTGTCTGCTGGCAGGGCCGACTCTGGGTGCATCCCTCCTAGGAGTGTTGCTACGCTTCAGGGAGCACACAGTTGCCTTTGCTGGTGACATTAAGGGGATGTTCCACCAGATATGCCTGTTGCCTGAGGACAAACCCCTCCTCCGATTTATATGGCGAGACATGGTCCGTGAAGCTCCAGTGACAGTCTACCAGTGGAATGTCCTTCCCTTCGGCACGACATGCAGCCCGTGTTGTGCAACATTCGCCCTTCAAAAGCATGTCATTGACCACAGTGACCCACAGGATGAAGTGCGCAATGCAGTGGAGCACCATTTTTATGTGGACAACTGGCTGCAGAGCTGTGCCATCATGAAGGATGCTAAAGGGTTGGTTGACAGACTCAGAGTGCTGCTGGAAGAAGGAGGGTTCTCTCTGCGACAGTGGGCCAGTAATGACCCTCAGGTCATCTGTCATCTCCCAGCCGCAGACCGGTCAGCCAGCACCGAGCTTTGGCTTTCCCACCAGCAGTCAGATGCCAAGGAGTCTACCCTGGGCCTACAGTGGCACTGTCAGTCTGACACACTGACCTACAAATGTCGTCAGATGGAGAGCCAGGCAGCCCCCACTATGAGGATCATCTACCGCATTTTGGCCAGCCAGTATGATCCATTAGGATATATCATCCCATTCACCACCAGAGCGAAGATTCTTGTCCAGAAGCTGTGGGAGAAACAGAGAGACTGGGACGATCCTCTGCTGCCAGCTGACATTCTGCAAGCATGGAAGGAGTGGGAAAGTGAGCTGAAGCACATAGACAAGATCTCCATCCCCAGATGTTATGTCACAGCTGTCTTGGATTCACCCAATGCCTGGAGAGGTATCCACATATTCTGCGATGCCTCCGAGCGGGCCTATGGTGCGGTAGGCTACCTGCGTACAGCGGATGCCTCTGGACAAGTACAAGTGGCCTTCCTAGCAGCCCGCTCCAGAGTAGCACCAAAGCGGCAACAGTCCATGCCTAGACTAGAGCTCTGTGCAGCCCTCACAGGAGCTCAGCTGGCCACAACGCTCAAGAGAGAGCTCACTTTGGATGTCCGCCATGTTCATATGTGGTCTGATTCATCCACTGTGCTCACTTGGATAACATCTGATTCATGTCGATACAAAGTTTTTGTCGGCACACGGATTGCTGAGATCCAAGAGCTCACAGACATCCACATGTGGCGTTATGTCCCAACGAACGCTAACCCAGCTGATGATCTCACACGTGGTAAGACACTCCTGCAGCTGGCAGAGCCATCCCACTGGAGTCAGGGCCCAGCCTTTCTGCTGGAGCAGTCTGACGCCTGGCCAGCATCCCTCCAGATCACTGTGAGTGGCAGCGACGAGGAAGAAAGGAAGCAGACATTCTGTGCACACGTGGTTGCAGGCAGCAATCAGCCTGACATCACACAGTTTCATACCTTTCAAGATCTCGTCAATGCTACAGCACAGGGCCTACACGGGGCGGCCGGCCAGCAGGGGAATCCTCCGGCTGATACCTACAAAGAGGCAAAAATCAGACTCTACAGAGATGCCCAAGCATCTACATTCCCCGAAGAAGTCAAAACCCTTTCCGCAGGGAAACCAGTGCCCTCCACAAGCAGACTTCTGACCTTATCACCTGAGCTGGATGCTGACGGGCTTCTCAGAGTTGGTGGGCGCCTGCGCCGTGGAGAGGGACTGGACCAAGATGTAACACACCCAGTGGTTTTAGACCCTAAACACCCTTTTACTGCCCTTCTGGTAAAGCAGTATGATGAAGACTTACGTCACCCAGGAGTAGAGCGGGTCTTCGCTGAGCTTCGCAGGAAATACTGGATCCTGAGAGGACGGGAGACCATCAAGCGTCATCAGCACCACTGCACACAGTGTCAGAGGTGGCGAGGGAAACCAGAGGTTCCAAGAATGGCTGACTTGCCCCCCTCCCGCCTCCGCCTGTTCAAGCCGGCCTTCCACTCTACTGGTGTTGACTGTTTCGGGCCCTTCATCATCCGGGTTGGTCGTCGCAGTGAGAAGAGATGGGGCATAATATTTAAATGCTTGACCACAAGGGGAGTCTACCTAGATCTGCTGAATAGCATTGATACCGATTCGTTCCTGATGGCACTCCGCCGGTTTGTCTCCCGGAGAGGAAAGCCCTATGAGCTGTTGTCTGACCAAGGGACAAACTTTAAGAGTGGCCAAAAGGAGCTGAAGGAGGCCTTCACTGCCCTGGAGCCAGATCTGCAGTCCCTGCTTGCCAGGCAGCAAATCAAATTTCAGTTCAATCCTCCTGGGGCACCTCATTTTGGAGGCACCTGGGAGAGAGAAATAAGGTCCTTAAAAGCAGCCCTCCAGGTGACACTCGGCAGCCAGTCCGTCACAGAGGAAGTGCTGAGAACAGTCCTGACGGAGATCGAAGGGATACTGAACTCAAAACCGCTCGCTTATGTGTCATCAGATGTAGCAGATGTGGACCCAGTGACCCCGAACAGCCTTCTGATGGGGCGGCCAGACTCGTCACTACCTCAGATTGTCTACCCTGCCTCTGAAATGCTGACACGCAAACGCTGGAGACACAGTCAGGTCCTGGCTGACCATTTCTGGTCACACTTCATCCGCAGATACCTACCTAGTCTTCAGCCCAGAAGCAAGTGGACCAAGGAAACCGGCAACCTCCAGACCGGAGCTGCGGTGATGATCGTTGATCAGCGCCTGCCTCGCGCCCTGTGGCCAGTGGGTGTTGTAACCCACACTACTGCGGGAGCTGATGGGAGAATTCGATCGGCGACAGTGCAAGTGAAGGACAGGGACTATACCAGACCTGTTTCTAGATTGGTTCGCCTGGCAGCCCTGCCGGAGGATGATCAGACACCACTAACCTCTTGTTCTCCACAGGACTAATATGTTTGTAATGGCCTCTCTTGTGGGCAAATTTACAGGGTATATTTGGGGGCGGCATTGTTAAAAAGGCCATAGGAATTATATGTTAAGTTGCCCAGGAGAGCCTGTTTCGGTTTATGACCATATAAGGTCATTATGTTGGTCATGTGATTCCACTCCAAACTGTATTATTTATAGATCTTTGAATTAACGGCAGAAATAGTTGGAGTGGCAGTTGGATTTGAGCGATAACTTCATATAATTGAACGTTGGACATGGTTTAAGTTGTGTGCGTCCATGTTTAAGTGAGTACCTTGTTATTATGTGATTGTTATAGTTTAATTATAGTTTGATCATAATTTTGATGAGGAATGTTATTTAATAACGTTAGCATGATGGTAAACGTTTGGTGAACTAGCTTAGCATAAGCTGCAGATACTGTATACAAGTACTAGTGTTTATCTACGCTAACTTTTGAGCGATCTTTTATTTATTGTACGTGCCATTGTTGATTCATATTAAGCTGGTAGCATGTCAGTACTATAAGAGTTGAATGCTTAGTTAGTTAGTCCCCTGTATAATGTATTATTTAAATGTTATTACAGGGTTGTGGATTAATGTATATTTCTGTTTGTATTTTACTTTCAGAACCACACACCTATAATCCTACACACACACATTTGACACACACTCACACACACACCCTACAATCCATTCCATTTATTTGTGTGAAAACAATACAAGTGCTAATAATCAAACTACAATCCAAGTCTCCATTATTTTCCATTCTTACCGGATGCCCCTCAGGGATAACACATTTCCCGACCCCCCTCTATAACAGGGACACATGAAATTCACACTTCTTTGCCTTCACAAATAGTTGGTGGGTGAGAAGGCGCTGGTGAACGTGCTGGTCATGCGTGTCCTTATCGGGAGAGAAGATGAGGATGTCATCTAAATAAACAAAGACCTATTTATTCAGCATCTCACGGAGCACATCATTGACCAACGCCTGGAGTACCGCTGGCGCATTCGATAAACCGAAAGGCATCACGAGGTACTCAGGGTTTTCCACTCATCCCCCTCTCTTATTCTCACCAAGTGATAGGCGTTCCTTAGATCCAGCTTTCTGAAGACCTTGGCGTTCTTGAGTAGCTCAAACGCGGAATAGATGAGGGGAAGAGGGTACCCATTCTTGATGGTTATCTCATTCAACCCACGATAATCAATTCAAGGATGGAGCGTCTTGTCTTTTTTGGCCACGAAGAAGAACCCAGCGCTGGAAGGAGAGGAGGATGGCCGAATAAGGCCCCCCCGCCAGGGAAGACTCAATATACTCATTCTTCGTCTTAACCTCCAGGGAAGACAATGAAAGGCGGCGCCCCCTAGGGGGTGAGCTACCTGGTAGCAGGTTGATGGCACAGTCATGAGGACGATGAGGTGGTAGAGAGGTGGCCCGGGTCTTGTTGAAGACCTCCTTGAGGTCCAGGTAACACAGAGGCACTCCGGAGAGATCTGGGAAATCAGAGTCCACAAAAGCTGTGCGAGGAGAGTTGACAGTAGGACGAGAAACAGAAAGTACAACACGACTGGAAGATAAAGCATTGGAGGAGTGGGATACGTTGGAATCAGAAACAGCATGAATGCAGGTGACAGAACAGTTCCAGGGATTATGTTTCGTGAGCCATGGAAAGCCGGGAATGATAGGGTGTGAAGGAGAGTTGAACAGGTGAAAACTCAGAGATTCAGTGTGTTTGGAGATAGTCATTTGAATCTGATCAGTCCGGTGAGTTATCTTGCACAGTAAACGTCCATCTAGAGCGTGAGCCTCTAATGGCTTGGGAAGAGGAATTCATCTTAAATTCAATTTCTTAGCTAACCTCCAGTCCATAAAAAATGTTCACGGACCGGCTTGAAGGTGTAATTTTCCACCACTTGTTAGTCATGTCATCCATTCATATTGATGTGATCACTTAATTTCACCCATGAGGCAAGCGCGAGTTCGATAGAATGGAGTCTACTCATATACAAAAGCTAACAGTAACGTGAAGTGGCGTTAACTTGCGACCAACACCATTGTATTACGAATGTTAATGCATGAAAAATACAACTCACCATAACCCTGACTCAGTGCTTGGTCTCCATGTGCTGAAGCAGTTTTGAAGGCTTCATTAGCTTATTTGCTATCTTGTCGCCACATATTATACAGAGCGGACTTGGTGCGTGAGAATCAACTGTTGCGATAAACCCGTAATTTAAGTATGACTCCTGGTGTTGTCTGTTAAAATAAGCTTTCTTTTTTGGAGGTCGTAGGCTCCTCTTCTGGCTCCTTAGTGGGCCTTTTCACCTTTGCAAAGAAGCTCTCCAAAGATTTTAGTTTTGTACTCATTTTCGCTAGTTTGCGGGCATATTTTTTGAGTGACGTATCACGTGAACGAGACTAAGCGTCTTGACGTGACAAGAGGCACAGGCGAATATTACGTCCTAGAAAATCCAGTCGTTTTTCAAAATAAAACCCCTTTCAGACGCTAATAATGAATACAGCGGAAATTATATAAATTATTTATTCTTTCTGCGCGGCCCGGTAACAGATGCCTCACGGACCGGTACTGGGCCACGGACCGGTGGTTGGGGACCACTGATCTAGAGCATGAGCCTCTAATGGCTTGGGAAGAGGAATTCCATCTTAAATTCAATTTCTTAGCTAACCTCCAGTCCATAAAACTTTTGTCAGCCCCAGAGTCAACTAAAAACGAAGTGGCTTCCGAGAACATTCACTCCCAGAGTTGTTTGGAATTTGCTGTCGACTTCAGGAAACGCTGCTCATTTTCGGCCCTATATCTAATGAACTGCCGCGTTTCTTCTGGAGACCCTGTAAAGCACACAGGTATAGTTGTGGGAATTGTTATGTATTCCTTTTATCAGTCACCGACACGTAGTTACTGGATCATGCGGCGCCATAAACTGTTTTTATTGACAATGACAACAACCATGCAGGTCAGCGACAACAACCATAGATTGTAGGCTACATAACTAACGTTTTATGACAACAACCCAACTGTTACCATGGAGATATTTGTACTGATTCTACAGGAACAGTCTGGAACTAGTTATTGTTCTATTGTCATCGCTGGAGAATACATACAGCAGCTGTTGCACGATTAACATTTTCCCCAGGTATTAATAGTTCAACGTGGGTAGTAAGTTGGTGTTTTCTACCAGCCAAACAAACATTTCACCAGCATTTGGCCGATTGGCTGGTGTTAAAAGTTTTAGAGCACTGCTGATAACAGTTTCCATTTGCGTTTTATGGGGAAAATGTTACTGTTTACACAATGCAACATTTCATCAAACAAGTTTTAAAACCATGAATTACAAAGAAAATACTTACATTTGTGTGCTGCTTTTCGCGCTGCCATTTTTAAAGGGACTTCTTGAATGTTGTTTCGATGTTTCTTCTTTAATGACAGCTGCCAGACTCAATTTATTGCCGCCATCTACAGGATTGGGGTGTGAATGATAGCGTAACTTTGTCAGTTATGGGACGGTTTATTAAAAATCGGCCATTCTATTAAACAAACGATAGGTTTAATTAAGCAATATAGCACGAGTGGGAGTGGGGTAGGTAAGGGATAATCCCACGGGTGGTGTTCGGCCGTAGCCATCGAGGCCGAAGGCTGAGTGGCGTAGGCAACAACACCCGTGGGATTATCCCTTACCTACCCCACTCCCACGAGTGCTATATTGCTTTTATAAAACAATTCTACTGTCAACAAATTAACATTTCAACACGAAGTTATTGATTAAAAATGGTTTATTTCACCATTGTTTCTCCGCAACAAAAAATAGTTCCATTGTCAACGTCTTGGTTTGGAATTTTAAAAACTTTAAATTAACGGTTATCATCAATGCGAATGTTTCATCGCGGAGTGATTTATTTTTAGCTGTGAAAAGTCCCGTAACTGTAGGTATGTTGACGAATAACCTATAGCATGGAACGTCTCTCGTCCAATCAGAAACAGCTAAATTACGCGCTAGAACCCAATTGTTTTATAATAATGGATTAACATGACAACTTGAACGAAACACACGCATGCCGGTAATTAACAAGGTTACATTAACAAGCTAGACAGTTAGGACCATAGCCTATGGTTAGGACACTGTCCTGTCAGGGGCAGGTTCCTGCTAGTTAATAAACGTAGGTGTGCATCTCGGTGCCTTCCAGATTAGTTAAATTAACTGACTGTGAATTCATTGTACCTTTCCCATGCGGTGCATGAACAATGCTGGTATTGGATGTATTTATCTGCAATCGCGATGACCGTGAGTTGAGGCTTCTCCCTCTTGCATTGAGCTCTGTCAATTCTCGCCTCAAATTTAAGCTTGTTATCCACCATATCGAGTTTTAAATTGTATACATATCCCTCCATTGCATAATTAAGTCCCTTTTGAAGGCTTCTAGGCGAAATCAGGTCCTTTTGTCTCCAAAAGTTGTCCAGAGCCTCTTGGGATATAGTTTTGTCACTGATAGCTGCCATTGTAAACTCTAGTCAGCTCTGATAAAGTGTCCGATTTAGCAACTGTCACAATGGGGGGCGGGGCTTAGCGATAGGTCAATTGCACCATCCACATTTTATGGCAGGAAGGGAGGAAAGTTACCAATATTTTGCAGACATTATGTTTCTTTTGTTAATATGAAATTGTTTCTTCAACATAAGAGTCTTAACTACAATTTAGAAAGATTTCAGAAATGTACAGTAATTTTAACCCTTTGAAAACACAACTTTTATTTAGTGTCCTCTGTAGTGGACAGCGGGACTTACTACCGCCAGTTTTTAACCACTTTCCATGAGTGAGGCAGAAAAGATATTACTAAGAATTGATGCAGGGGAGTCAGACTTAGAGCTGTCAGGAGATGAGGTGGAGGAGGGCCTGGCAGTTGAGCTGGAAGGTGAAAGCTCAGAGGAGGACATATCAGCTTTGGAGGAGACTGAGCAGGGAGAAAGAGACACCGACAGTCCATTATGTGTTTTTAGTTGTGTTATTGTATGTCATTTTCTTAAATGATGTTCCAGTTTTCAGATATGTTTCCTCCAATGAACTAGTTCTTTATTTTGATGAAATGAAAATACATTTTAACCAAAAAACATACGAGAATTGCTTACATTTTGCGATCAAGCAAGACCCGATGTCCACTAGAAGGGACAGATGATACAAAATATATAAATACATTGTTTTATTTTTCTTTATTTTTTGTAATATGCTTCTTTCAGCCACAATACTTAAATTATCCCCAAAAAAATCTGAATGTCAAAACCTTTTTTCCTCCGGGTCTCAGGAGGAAAATAAAATAAATAATGATGGAGCTTGTAGGCCTAAGGTATGATATAACATCACCAACTAACCAACAAATCCGGAATTAAACATTAATAAAACTAAGCAAAAAGTTTTTACTAGCAATGCGATATTTGTGTTAGTGAAACATGTGATTGCCTATATTTTGCCTATGGCGCAGTCATCCCCCGGTAACCACCAGCGTTAGTAGTCTTCTCCACCACTTCTAAGAAAAACCTTGGGATAGAACCTTGGGATGGGAGTGAATTTCAATCATCAGAATGATGACACGTCTAAAAGTAGGACCAAAAGGATGTCATTGTGATGACCCCATTTTTTTGGAGTCCCTGTAATACAACCATTTAGGCTATTTTGTACTTTATTTCCTATTTGCCAGAGGCAGGTTGGCAGGAAAACGTATCCTTCAGAGAAATTAGTGTATGCATTTGGGAGAATTATCATTTAAAGTATTGTTTCTTATGGAAGCCCAAAGATACCATCTGTTTACATTTATTTTATACCCTATTTTCTCAAACTCTCAACTTATTTATGTCATGATCTCAAGATAACACAACTTTGTTTCCCTGAGAAAACTACATTTATAATTGTTACCTCATATCTTGGGGAAATTATACATAATGAAGAGGACAGCAAGCTCCACCGGCAGGGCATCAACATGAGCTTGATGTTGTGGAGACTATACTGCTGATCAGTTTGGCAACCAAGCTTTGGGAGACTTGGTTTTCTGATGAATGAAGTAGTAGTAGTAGTAGTGTTATTGTCAATTTCTTCACATGTCAAGACATACAAAGGAATCGATAGGACGTTTCCCACTCTCCCACGGTGAAACAAATAAAATGCACAGGCACAACAGATAAGACAAGACATTGCCTAATACTAAGTAAACATACAGATTCACGTACAAGATTCTGTAAAGTGTAAACGTAATGCAAGTGGTAAAAGTGCAATAGACAGTTTGTTGCAGAGTCCTGAGTGATATTAGGATGTTATGATAGTTTTTTTTGTTCCTGCTATAACAATTATCTTGAATCTTACTGTTTTCATCCTTAAAGGTGCATTAAGGCTTAATAGCTATTCGCTAAAGGTATGCTAGCAGCTAAAACTAACGAAATCTCTTGAAATGTGCTGACTTTGACATTATGACAAACTAATTACTCAACGACTGTCCTTACACAGTCAAACATCAATCATGTGCAACACAAGACTAAGCAAGACGGCAAATAAGCTACTTACTAGATCGGCAGAAGGTAATCAAAGTCAGGTCGGCGGGCATCGGCAGGCAAAACTACAGAAGGCAGTTATATGCCTATCGACCCTGCTATGCCATTGGCACGGACGCAATTCTCCATATTAAAAGTCATTGTAGGGCCCCAATTTTTTTTAAGCTGTTATTTTAAGGTTAAACTGCTTATCCTAACCCTAATCCTGAAGCATAATTGTTGCATATTGTGCCTTTAAAGTAAAAGCATGCAATGCGGCTGGTGTTTGACTGGGTCGATGTGAAGCCTAGCAAATAGGTTGACATACCCTAAAATTATGATGTAGGATATTTATTTTATTTTTATTTTTTTACAAATTATGAGGTATATATTTGCAAAAAGACAATAATTTGTACAAATCATAGTAAGTTTATTCAAATGATAACTTATAGACACAAGTAAGGAGTTCTGTATTTGTGGATAGAAAAACACATTTGCGAACTGTGGCTTATTTGTGGATCATGGTACATGCATTTTCTCTCCATATTGATCAATGTAGGCTACTCCTGCGCCATATGCTACAAGGACGCTACATGAACTAGCCTATTTTCTAATACAATTCAATGTTTTCCTAAGATATCGAATTAATTATGTCATTATCTCTTGGGAAAATGTTTCGTTATCGAAAGATAATGACATGGATGAGTCGACATCTTGAGGAAACGAAGTAAAATAACTCAATATATCGTGAAAACAGAAACTAAATTAATGATGCAGCCTACAGAGCCCTTTCAGAGCCATGGTGATTTCCTTCTGTGCTTTTAGTTTTCCTCACAATAGTTTTGGATTCATACACAATACATTTTTCGTTATGTCGCAATATTTTTTGCATTCCCTTGCAATAATTGTTGCAGTGCCTCGAGATACCTGTTCTGAAGATAAGGCAAAAGTACTGCGAGGAACGCAAATATTGATCATAAAAATTAAAAAAAATCATCACTATGAGCCTTAGAGGGCTCTGTAGCCTTGGGGTTGCGTAGTTGCTTTTTTTGCCATATATACATTCGTTGTTTTTGTAAATAAAGAGTAGACTAAATCGACCGAGCTCTATCCGGTGCCCTACGCAGGCTACTATTTCCGTCATGTTTGGACATGATTTGTGATGTGTCAAAGTCGACCAGAGCTTATTGTCCTGGTGAATCGCAGAGGGAGTTCCCCGCCTGCAATGCACCCTGAAGGAGCTGAGGAGCGAGGCTTCCGAGCGCTCCCCGCCTCTCCCTGCCCTTTTCGTGGGTCTTAAGCCTCTCTCTGGGAAACGCTGGGGGATCCAATGACGTCACGGACGAAACACACTTACACACTCATACGATGTAGCAGACTTGCTATTCTGGGAAGTGAAGCCAGGAATAGGCCGACTCACCCTGTCTCTTTATCGCGAGTATTTCAACTTGTCTTCGCGTGTCCGGGGCACAAGAAACAGTAAAAGTCGTCAGATTGTGCAAGAATGGTTATGGAGAACATCGGTTTAAATTTTATTTGCGGAAAGTGAATGCCTCTTGCGTATGCTGTGATCCTTTGAGAGGTACGTACACGGCTCAGTATCATCTCTGGTAGTTTATGCTGTTAGACATTACATGCAGCGCACTTCAGATGTGGAACAGTAAGTGAATCGTTGAAGAATAACTACATAGATTGAGATGTCATTGAATTGGAAAAGTGTATAGGCCTATGCTTATGCACGACGTGTTGCTTATACTAGGGGAATACCCAGTTACTTGCATGAAGACTTGGAATGTTGCGTAATATCCTGTGGAATTTGCTCTATACATTCAGTAAACGAAGTGTTCCACATTGGTATTTGGGAACCAACCTTACGATCGATTGGGGTTCTATGTATACTGACAGTCCGCGTAACTTGAGGAAATTAGTATCTTCATTTTATGTGCGTGTTTGTGTATTTATGTGTGGGTGTGTGAACAAATAGGTGTATGTCTGCGTGCACTGTAGAGAGAGTGGGAGGGACGCTGGCTCGTTCCGGGAATGTTCCATGACGTGTTTGCCGTCAGGAAGGGCTGCGGAAGGGGGTTTTCAGCCAGGCGCCACTTTTTTCTCTGTTTTCAATAGACTGCAGTCTTGCTGTAGGCATCATTCTTAGTTGATTATTGAGCACATTTGACACACCACCTGAAAGAATGGCCGGTTCATTTAGATAGTAACCGAAGTTAAACTGCATTTCAAATTCTATTCTGTATTTTTGTAAGATGGTGTCAGATTTAGAGTAGAAGCCTGTCTCTGGATGCAAATATACAGCAAATTTCTCTCACGTCTCACATACCAAACTGTAGTGCACAATTCTAACGTGGTTACGTATGTCATTAATTAATTAATTTCAGATGCATCCATGTCAGACCTGTGAATGATCCATTAGTGAGAACTACTGCCTGGGTCAACATTAGTTATAGAATGATTTATGTCTCTGTGAATGTTGTTCCTTGTTGCCATATTTGTCCACCTCTCTCTACCTCTAAGAAGAAAGTAATAGGCGTGCTTGGTCATTGGCTTTCAAAACCCCACAAAGTTAACCACACTGATAGCTACAGCATTATTACCTCCATCAAGGTTGTTATGTTTTCAGTTTAGTTTGTGTGTCTATCTTTGTTTGTCTGTCAGCGTGGATCCAAGGGCTGGATCCACTTTTAACTTTCTTTTACATTGTTAGTTAGGGCAGTGGTTCTCAACCTTTTTTCAGTGATGTACCCCCTGTGAAATATTTTTTCAGCCAAGTACCCCCTAACCAGCGCAAAGCATTTTTTATTGAAAAAAAATATGTAATACATAGCGCTATGCCATCATTGTCTGATTTATTAAACTGTCAACACTGAAGATTGAACTGAGAGCATTTGCAATTACATTTTAGTAAGAAACTTGTGCTTGTGCTTTACTGAAAATCTTTGTCAGTTTTGGTGGCAGGGAGGAAACTGCTGTGATCAAGCTCTTCTCCAGGCACAGTCTGTTTCTCTGCTTTGTTTTGATCACAGACAGTCATTGCAGAGAAGGAGGCCTCACATACATATGTGGAGGGAAAGGGTAGTAGCTGCTCCAAAGCTTTCTCTCCCAGGTAAAGGTGCTCATGCTTCACACACATCCAAAACTGTGAGTGTGGATGTGGCAAACTTCATCTGGAGGCCACGGTCAGCTGACACTTCCAGGAGTGTTTCCTGATTAGTGACAGGTAGCTTGCTTCCATACGCATCGGACAAGAGAAATGGGTTTCTCACCCAATCCAGCAGTGATTTCTCCTCCATGTCAGGAAAGTAGGAAATACATTTATTTTTATTTTGAATCAATTGGTCAAATGTCCCAAGATGAGCAACTTGACTGGAGCTCTGTCCACATCCTCATTAGAGAGAAAATCATCCACCTGAGGAAAGCAGGTGAAATCCCACTGTGCAGAGGCTCTTCTCCGAAGCTCTGCTTTCTTCAGGAAGCCTCCCACATTGTCATACAGGTTTAAAATACTGGTGTCCTTTCCCTGCAGACATATTCAGTTCTTTCAGTTTGCTGAATATATCTGCACATATTTGCAAGGCAGTCTGTGCGGCATGGCAATCTGTGCTCAATCAGAAAGGTGTGTAATTCAGAGCGTAATTCCAACAGCCGGTTGAGTATTCTCCCTCGAGAGAGTCTGTTGCAAACACTTTGTGGCATTACTTTATTTAGTTGAGTATTCTCCCTCGAGAGAGTCTGTGTGCAGCAGCAGTTGTGTGTGTTCAGCTCCCATATTTTCGCGAAAAAACTTATTATACAGTTACTTGACAAAACGATAGAAGACATTCCTCTAGAATACCTCTTTTTAATGAGTTTGTTGCCGTTTCGTGATTTCCACTAAGAAAAAAATAGTTTTCCACACAAATGCGTAGCAACCCACCTTCTGACTGACAAGAAATTACAAACCTGCGAAAGCAGACATTTAACCAACATATGGCCCTTACAAATCAACGAAATTTTGGAACATTCTGAAGAGCCGTATAATAACTATTTTAAATATATCTTTAAAAAATCTCACGTACTACCCCCTGGACTACCTTCACGTACCTTCAAGGGAACGCATACCCCCGGTTGAGAACCACTGAGTTAGGGCATATCGGCCTTGGTGGAGGTCTCGGTATCTGAGTGTCATATTCAGGCTATAAGGTTGATATGGTCATATGTCACTTAAATAACCATCTGTTTCCAGCTGTGAATAATACATTCATGTGAGTGTATCGAACAGGGTCAGTACTTACATTGGTAGTGTGCTGAAAGTAGTCAATAAGTGGCTATGTAATAGGCCTGTCTTTTAAACCTCATCCTGAAGTGTAACCTAGCAGCCGTGTATATGTAGGCATGGTTACCCAAAAGATAGTTCTCCAAATGGTGTCGGCTAGGTTTAAGCAGTAATGTGTCTCCTGGCACTTTCTAGGAGTGTGAATGTAGTGTGATGTCAGCACTGATCTTAGCTGCACAGTAAAAACAGCCTCCCCTCTCTCCTGGGCTCAAAAGAGGTCTGATCTAAGTGTAG
Organism: Sprattus sprattus; assembly: GCF_963457725.1. Classification (NCBI taxonomy): domain Eukaryota; kingdom Metazoa; phylum Chordata; class Actinopteri; order Clupeiformes; family Clupeidae; genus Sprattus; species Sprattus sprattus. The sequence continues at coordinate 59,939,595 of NC_137921.1, read as the reverse complement.
CACCGTAACTTCACATCCTTACTTCTTTGTAACCTCTCATTTTTTGTCTGCAAGTGGAGCTAATTGTAGAGAGAGTGAGAGTGACAGAGAGAAACTGTGAGCAGGCTGTCCACTGTCCAGATTCTGAAGAGTGAAAAGAATAGGAGGGATATGGTATCACTGACAGCAGGCTTGCACAATGATGCTACTTAAAAGACACAAAGTGGAATGCTGTGTGTATTGCTAGAGTCAGCACATCTGATCATTTTAACAGACCTTGGTTCAGATTTTAGCACAAAAGCAGTTTCCTTTGAATAGCATCTTTCCACTGTAGGGATTTTCAAGTGGCTTGAATGTTTACAAGTAGCCATATATTTTGCTCTTCGATTGGAACGTCAATTCCGAGCATAACTAAATAATTATATATTTCTCCAGCGGCAGCACTAAGATAAGACCGTTAAACCAGAGATGCTTTAAAGTTGCAAACACATTACTTTATTTAGTTTAGTATTACTTTATAAATCGATATAACAGTACCGCTATGATTAATTAAAGGCTACATTTTAGTGGACATTTTGCTTGTGTTCATTCAGTGACTCCTCAACAAGCTAAATATGTAAGCTATAATTTATTTTGCAGTGTTCACCGTGTGACCTTGGGTAAATCTTGGTTTTAAACAAATAAGCATCAACCATCGCTCCAAGCACTACCCAGCAGTTTCTGGGCATCACAGAAGTATCTTCCCCAGAGTGGGTACTTATTTCGCCCCTGAAAACAGCCCTGAAAAAGGTCCTACAGGGGCGGTTTCTCCAGTGGAAAACTGCCTTAAGGTGCCGGCCCCCCTAAAACAGCCTGTGAGTTCCTGAAGTGGAAAAGTGCCTCATTAAACCAGAGAATCTGTAGATAGGATTAAACCCACGGTCGAGTTGACAGTTGAATTTTGCCTTAAGGTTGGTAAAGCTTGATTTAAATGGCTTCATGGCAGCTGTTATATACATATAAGCGTGTATTTAATCTGATGTTTTGTTTGTGTTAATTCAGCGTTACAAGGTAACTAATTCCTTTTGCTGTATTCTCCTCATAACCTCTGGTGAAAATATGCTTGCTGGTTTTAAAAACCCTTGTTATTGTCTTTCACTCATGTATTGTTTAACCAATAAGCACCAATCATCACTGAATGTCAGTTTCTGTTTAGGTAAATAAAAACAGAAGAGAGTGTACATGACTATGGCAGTTGTTGTGATGTTTGTCATCTATGCCCATGTGCAACCTAAAGGCTCTTGCACTGCTACTGAGGGCCATAATGACAACTTCACATATTGTTGGTGTGAGATATGTAACATTATTGGATTGGCACAGAATTTGAATGACCTAAGATTTCCTTTTGTCTTTTCCATTTCTGAAAACTAGTTGCTCTTCCAGTGTTTACCAGGTTTGCAAGAATATAATATGTTTTATGAACAGCTTTTACACAGTATAGAATAAATAGTAGTTGGTGGAGATTTTCTCTTGGGGTAGTAAAAAAAGAGAGGGATTAAAAGACACATATGCTCCCATATAAAAACAAAACAAACTGACAATACACAATTGCAAAACTGCATGTCAAAGCATGTGTGTCTTTCGGGCTCTCACTCCTGGTCTCTGCTGGAAAACAGAATGACTCTGCCATGATTTTCCTCACCCTCTTCCTTATCTTAGACTGAAGCCAACCAGTTTTACTGCACAATGCAGAATTATTTCATTGTGTTGCTTACTGCAGTTTTCACGTATGAAATTGTTTTGTGCACATTTAAAATGTTGCCATTATGAAAGGTTTAAACACAAAATGTAGTCTTATTATTTTCTCTGCAAATGTCCATGTCAATCATAGGCTTACAACAAAATTGATAATTTCACAGATAGTTCTCCCTATCCTAATCAGTGTCGTGTTTTGTGACAATTATTACAGTAAAGCACAGAAAACAAATATTCCTCGTGTACAAGATGCTAGTCATGTAGTCCAATGTGTTCTTCAAGTGAGTTGGGTGTGGTGATGACGTAACCACATAGCAGGACTACTGCATGGCTCTGACATTCTTTGTGGTAGAAGAGTTTGCTATCTATCCAGTCTGTCAAGTCATGTGAGGGCAAGAAACACCTAAAACTCAACCTTTTGCAAAGACATTTGTTTCCTGTTTCCATTGTGTTTCAATTCCTTAAATATCAGAAAATGATTGTTATGCTGGCTTGGTTCAAAGCATTGTTACATAAAGGGAAGCCACATATAGTTTGCAAATAGTAAAGTACATTTAATAAAGAAAAGTAAGGACGAAAGCATAGTGAATGATCAAGCAGAAATCTGTGTAGGGGAGTCAAAACTGTAAAATGGAAGTGGAAAGTGTAGATCAGAGTGTAGAGTCAGCCTGAGTGGGGAGAGCAGGCCTCTCATCCAGAGTGGAGAGAGCAGGCCTCTGATCCAGAGTGGGGAGAGCAGGCCTGTCATCTCCCTGCCTATAAGGGGAGGAACCACCCTATAGCCATATGATTTGAAATGCGGAAATATAGAAATAGTTATGAAGGAGCATAAGGTCCTAATATTGATTCATAAAATTACAAAAACCATGGCAAGACAAATAAATTGATCAATTGTTGCTGTATTGAATATCACAATGAGCTCTCAGAGTTTGCCTTTGAGTCCCATAGATTGAAGTAGATCTATTCACCGTTGTGCTCTCGGCTGCATCAGCTACCCAGAATTGATTTGGTAAGCTTGTGTTGATATGCAAAACACATGAAAAGCAGTCTCAGGAGCAGGAAGTGAGTATAGTCAGCCGTCAGACAGCATAAGTGCAAAGCAAAGAGTACTTTCATTTTTCCATTTCCCCTTTGGTGCTCATGCAAATGATAGACTGAGAAACTTGCCTGCTGTGTGCACTTCCTCTTCACATGTGTGCACATTTGAGTGTGTGGCCTACATGCATGCACACACCACATTCACACTGGCTTTCCAATGCAGGTGACTAACTGCTCAGAGGCTTTGATGACTGATGTGCCTGACTGTTGTGGTCTGAAAGTTGGTATGAGTATGTGGATACAATTCAAAATGGCCTTTTTTAATGCGGATGGCATAACAGATAGTAGCACACTGCATGGTTTAACAGGAGCACAAAATACTGTAAAAATTACACTTTATTTAAACACAGAAACTCAACATCAACATATATTCGACTATATCATATTGGACTTGGACACACGTGGATGCTTCACTGGGAGAGGGCATTTTGAGAATGCAAAGCTTGGTAACTAACTCAAACTAGCTAGGCTTGCTTTCAGTGGGAGAGTTGGCTGACACAGGCAAGATCAGTTTATGGATTTTTGGTGTGGGGAAAACAACAGCTCAATTGTGCTTCTCCTGTGTTCAAAAGGAACAGCTGCCACTTAGGAAGTGTTTGGGTGTAGTTTGCTGTTTTTTCAACCTATTCTTACAGACAGACACACAAACATATAGAAGGGAAAGACAAACAGACACATAGACACATAAACCCACTACACATGTCAGATACTGTGTTGGAAGATATAGCCTCTGTTAATGTGATTTGTTTGGCACATCCTGGGGGGACTGACTTTACTGAGTTTACCTCAAGTAGTACAATGCCTTCACTGACTGGATTGGAAAATCTCAAAAGCATGCATTATTATTCAGTCTTTATTATAGCTGTTTGACTCTATTTCCATCAAGCTTGTGTGTACTATTCCCACTATGCCACTCTATATAACCTCCCTTATTATCTCTATTATCTTCCTGGATTGGCTTTTAGTGATGGCATGAAAAACAGAATGAATATGTGTTGGCATATTGGCAAGGGTTCTGACTGGCAGTGTTATATGGAATGATTTCTTGAGATTAGATGAGTGGTGGGGTGATGTACGTCTTACCAAACACATGCCAAAGAAAACATAAATGTGCGCATGTATGCACGCATGTTAACATAGCAAACACAAAATTTGCACAGACATATATCTCTGTTTTCTCCTTTCCTGAGGCAGTGAAGCTGTAGGAGAACAGGTGGTAAGGTTCCTGAAGCACCAGTTGGTATCCGCAGAGCCTTGAGTTGTGCCAGGCAGTGACTAAAGCGCTAACTCAGTCCACCCACACACAGAAAAGAGCGAATGGCGAGAGAGTCACTAAGCTTGTGCTGACGGATGTTGCCTTTGAGTGCAAAGGCACAAGAGGAAATAGAAAGGGCAAGAGAGGCACTTATCAAGATAGTGCTGGAAGAGGAGTCTGTGGAGAAGTATATGGAAGTTAGTATAGAAAGAAAGAGGGGAAGAGAGAGAGAGATTTTTCTTTGTTTCTTCCATAGTCATTAAGTTGGTTTCTGAAAATATTTGTAATATGGGGGAAAAGCAAGAATAGTGTCTATGTGTAACTTAAATATAGTCTGTGGTCAGAGTTCCTGGAGTGTGTCATCATGTGATGGAAAATAATATACAGACACAGTATAATATTCAGACACAATATACAATATACAGACGCATAAGACTACGCACAACACAACCATAGACTAAAGATATACATGCAATATGCCTAATATGGATATACATTTAATTCAACTGAAAGGAATGTGTATAATAGACAAAACTGTACAAAAGCTGCTTCTTTATAATACATTTAGTTGTCAATGGGGTGTGACCAAAGTTAGTGAAGGCTCTGAGCCTTGTTAATAGTATTGACTGCGCTTAGGATCAGATCTGTTCTATTGGTTTTGGTCCTGATGGAGAGTTAAAAAAAAAAATATTGTCTGGGTTGGGAGGGGTCAGCCATAAACTTTACTGCTACTTGTGCAGGTTATGAAACTATGGCATACTGCATCCAATCACCCTCTCAACAGTGCAAATGATCCGCTCCACTCTTATCTTTGACAGTGGAAGCAGTGTACCAGATGGCGATGGAGCAAGTCAAGATGGACTCAGTGATTGCAGTGTAGAGGTACACCATCATTCCCTTTGGCAGGCTACACTTCTTCAGCTGCTATGCCTTTTTTCTTAGGGATGTAATGGTTAGCTCCAACTTCAGATCCTGGGTGATTGTGGTGCTCAGGATGTGGAAAGACTCCACAGTGCTTATTGGAGAGACAGGGCAGGTGGGCCTAAGCTCTTCCTGAAATCCACAAGCCCCACTCCACTTTAAGAGTATGGAGACCCATGTTGTTTTTGCCACACCAGGTTACCAGATGGTCAGTTTCCTCCTGTAGGCACTCAGCCCCACCAGAAATGAGCCAATTGATGGTTGTGAAATCTGCACACTTCAGGAGGTTGGCAGTCTAATGAATGGAGGTGCAGCTATTTGTGTACAGGGAGAACCATAGAGGGGACAGAACACAGCCTTGCGGGAAATCGGTGTTATTGGTTAGGGGGTTGTAGATGTGTTCATGTGTTCTGCTTCCTGACAGTCAGGAAGTCTGTGCTTCATCTTCAGGTGGGGTGAACATACCTGCCTCCTCTGTCCGAACACTGCTTGATAATGTAAACGGACTTGTCAGATTTCTCTACTGCTTGAAACGGTCATGTACTGGAATATAAATTAATTTAGCAAACAATAACACAGGTAGTCTGCCATCGGCTCTTACATAAGCTAGCTATACTGTAGGTATAGTTCAGATAGCAAGTCACTCTCAATTGTTTACATAAGTGCAGTTAACGTTAGCTTGTAAAGCACACAGTGGCTAGCATATCATGCTAATAGTTTCTTTCAATAAATAAGTTTTAACCATCATGCAATAAATGTTTATTAAATATCCATATTTCATTATCACATATCCATGTGTTCATTTGAAGCAATAGTTCATGTATTGAAATATGTTGAGATTAGATCCAAGTTGTGGATAATGACATGCACCCTGGTAGTCGTGCAACTTGACATTTCTTAGCTTTTATACCCATCAAACAAGTCAAAATGGGCTCCTATCAAAAGTATTACTATCATGTTTGTTGTTCTACCTTACCTGATGGGGGTAGACAGTGGTACAGGGGCTTAAGGAGTTGTTTAGTATTTACATGGTTGCTATTTCAATTCCCCACTCCTTCTTACCAAGTGTGGAAGTGTCCTTGAGCAAGACACTGAACCCCTAAAACTGCTCCTGATGTATTAATGCAATTTCCTTGTAAGTCGCTTTGGATAAAAGCGTCTGCTAAATGTAAGTGTAATGATCATTTTTATTATCCTAAATATCAAGCAGAGCCCAGATTTTGCGTGTTCCAACAATTCTCCATGTTTTATTATCTGGTTATTTAGTAGCATGCAGGTTATTTTATATTTATCTTGTATCTTAGTTATCTCTAATATAGCAGCGATGGTAATCTTGAATCTTAGTTACAGTATCTCTAATATAGCAGTGATGGTTATCTTAAATCATAGTTACAGTATCTCTAATATTATAGCAGCGTTGGTTATCTTGAATCTTAGATACAGTATCTCTTATATAGAAGCGATGGTTATCTTGAATCTTAGTTATTAAATCTCTAATAGAGCAGCGTTGGTTACCTTGTATCTTAGTTATCTTTAATATACACAACTCAATTCATCAAGTGAAAAAGAAAACCAATGTCTGCTTCTCCTCATACGCAATTCCGAGTTTGTTTGTTTCTAAGCATCCAGAATACCTCCTGACATTGGTGAGTTAGTAATACTACTAACATGTTGTGCAGGCATAAACAAACATGGCTGTGAAAAAGGAGACCCTTCCTTTTCACCTGGCCTCACTCCCAATGTTCTAGAACTGTTCAGGGACTTCCATTCCCATTCCCATCCTTAGCTGCTCCTTTACATTACTTCCTGCTATTCATGTGTCACGACTTGTATCACCCCCCCCCCCCCCCCCATCCAAAGCTAGCTTTATGGGTACCTCCAGCAAGGTGGTTCTGTTTTCAGTTTGTTGATCTGTAAGCAGGTTTACGCAAAAACTACTGTTTCAAATTTTTTCAAAGTACCACAGTGTTTTAATTATTATATTTTATACTGAAGGTGAGCAGTAGTTTCTGGCAATAGACAACAACCTCTTGTGTGGAAGGAGCAAGTGCAACAGTAAAACAGCTTAATTAGGAAAATGTAATTAGGACAAGTAAAGGCTAAGTTTCAAACATACCCAACGGCTGGCAGCACCACAGCGGAGCCCTGGAAAGGCATGGATGATGGACTGAAATTTACTTAATTTACTTTTTCACTTCAGGCTGTAAGAGTGTTGGTCTGCCTGTATCTTGTGTCTTTGTTGCCTTTTGGGTTACCTTTTTATTGGTCATGTTGTGTAAGGTTTGCAAGGTAAAGCAATTAGTATAAAGTGTTCTAATGACTACCTGACCAAGAGGTCTTTGCCTCAAGCTTTGTTTGGTGGAACAATATTTATGTTTCTCCCTAGTTGCTTAGTGCCTGGGTGCCTTCACTGATTCAACAGCTCTTTTTTTTAAGCTAGTGATTACAGGCTTCTTAGTTCATGCATTTTCAATAAGGGATCATGTTTTATTACATAATTATTTGCAATTTTAAATATGCAATTGATGACTTTATTTGTGGTCATATCTAAAAAACGTAATACTGGCTATTTCACTATAGTGGAAAGGAAAAAAATACTTTGTTTACTCTGCAAAAATGGAGCACAACAGGCAGCAAGACTGCTAGCTGTAGGGCTGCTGGAAATGCCTCTAAATGTAGTCTGTTGTATAATCCCTCTAGGGGCCCTTTTGCTATTTTTGTTCCTGGATATGCGTCAGGACTGGGTATTTTCTCTGGTGACTAGCTTACATCTGTAGCCTAGGTTTCCTAGCATATGCTCAGTGAGTGGCCTTTGATTGATGGGACTTTCTCCTGTTATCTGGTTTGTTAGTGACCTCAGAGAATGTACACAGTGAAATTTGGCTTGACGGAATGCCATGGACAAGAGGGATCATGTAAAGCAGGTTGGAAATTAAATCATTTTCTTTCTATCTCCCCTTGTTTTCTGTCTTTTTTCTGTTGATCACCAGAACCTATTTTTGTATGTGTTAACATAGAGGTAACATAATCTGTAGGAATATGTGCACTTTGCTTTCTGTATAGTGTGTTGTTTTTGGGTGTATAGATGATGTTGATGTATCTCTGAAGTTGAGTTACAGATTGTGAGTTTCTAGTTTTAGTGGTTATCTGACGGCTTTCCTCTTGTGGTTACCTCAGCCTTGGACACATACATACAATACTGGAATCAGTGGTGACATAATCAGGCACAGTTGTTTACTGTTTACTGTCTGTCAAATGGAGTTTCTCTTTTTCCCTGGATCTAAAATTGTTTTGCTAACACATGGTTTTTGTGAACGAGTGGCTGTATTTTGAATGCCCCCCCCCCCCCCCCCCAACAGCTAGGAGACGTTGCAGAAATGTTGTTATTTTCCATGCAGATGTCCAGCTCCAGCTGGGATCTGTTACAACTTGATCTTTAACTGTAATGCTTTTGATCTTTGGCCAAGGACACAAACAATAACATGTTTATTGACCATGTGTCAGTTACTACAGTTATAAGATCCCACCCTCACATAAACATTCAAAGGTGAGGACATTTCTGAAGCATAAATTGTACTGACACCACAGATGACACTGGATAATAGTTAATGGCCTGTTTTTTTTTTTTAAATGTAGTGTGCTGGAGGTGGCATGATGACAACTTATAAATGACTTAGTTATGTATGGTGGTTTCAGGGGAGCTGGTCCTGTTAGAGGTGGTGTCTTAAGTAGTCAGTTGTGTATGTCGGTAAAATCCTCAGGTCAGTCTTAGGATTCCCAAAACCTCAGAATTCTATACCATCCGCCTGAGAGTCTGTTTTTGCACAGGTGCCCTCGCAGACCCATGCAGTCATGCTGGGGAAAAGGTTTCAATCCTACTTAATTCAAATGTGTTGTTTTCTTTACACTGGTTAGTCAGAGGATCATGCACAGGCCTTGATGAACCCCTCACACAGAGCCTGTCCGATTGCTTGAGTTCTTCACTATTCCTCTCAGAACTGATGCAAAGATTAGAAAGCAGAAATAAAACCAGACAGCATGGAGTCATCGTTGTCTAGTATGTCCACTGGTGAAGCAATAGGCGCTTTTCCACTGCACTTCCACCGTCACCTTTAAGGAGTTAACCACTGAAGGAAACCCCCCCTGTAGGACGCTAATTGGTTAATGCAATGTCAGTTTAAGACAGCAAAATGTACTAGATTTACTAATGTGGTGAATACAGCCCAATACATTATAGCTTTTATAGTTAGCTTGTTGAGGTTACCATATATTAAAGCTTATATAGTTAGCCTGTTTAGGTTACAGTAACTGAATGAACACCAGCATAACGTCAGCTCAATTAGATGTTGTGGGATGGCATATGAGCGTATAATGTGCCAAACTCTGTGGATGCTATCAGACGCCTTTTTAAAGCCTATGAAACTGATATTTAGTTGTCTTTGTCATTCTGTGCACTGTGCAGGGATATTCTGCAGTGTAAAAACTTGGTCAATGCATCCTCTGCTGGGGCAGAATCCAGCCAGTGGACAGTATAGTAATGCCAGGCCAGTTGTTGCAGTCTGATGCTGAGATCAGTCTTTAAAGATTGGATGGTGAATGTTTGCTGTCAAAGCCGCTGGTTCTGCTGTAAAAAGCTCAGCATTTAGATTGAGAAATCTTTCCATTTTGTTTGGTGGTTCAGTGCTTTTTAATTTGATGTAGTGAATTCAGTTCTTACTGGCATGCTTCATTTTTTTAATATCGTATTGTTTCTGTGGTGTTCGGTTCGGTCCTGTTCATTTCTTCTGAGCTTAGACTTATTAAGAGCTGTCACTAGTTGGAGATAGCTTTCAACATACGCTCCTCTTTTAACACTCACATTCAACAGGGATCGTCTCCATTTTCCAGTGAAAACAATGTGATCTATCTGGTTCTTGTCTCTCAGGTGTAGAAAGTACAATGTCAAATTATAATCTCCTACGACGCAGTTGTTTGTCATACACATCATTTTCATCCATGCTACCACACCCATTGTTTCCAGTTACTCTTTCAAAGTTTGTGTTATTTGGTGTCACACAGGTGTTGGCATCTTGGAGGGTGTCATTTGGTGGGGCATAGCATTGGAAAATTGTCATATTGACTTGCTTTCCTTTTAGTCTTCCCATAATGTTTTTTCACTCCTTCTTAAATCCTTTCTTCAATATGACGGCTACACCTTTGTAATGTTGTCTTCATCATCACATCAACCTGGCGGTTTTCTAGTGCTGGATGCTGGACATGCTCTTCTGTCGCTGTTTCTGTATCAAAAGGTTTTTCCAAGTCTGGGTTGCCCTTAACTCAACCCCCTAAAACCTGGAGGACCAGTGAATTTCCTGTCGCAGTATTCCTCCCCTTATCCGCATATCCCAGTTATTGGTAGGCTCTGGAGGCTTGCCTTTGGCCAATAGACTCTCACCTATAAAAGTGTTTCCAGGTTGAACAAACATGTAGGTGTCACAGTTTTGGTGGTGAAACTTAGTGGCGACAGTTGCACCCCTCTAGACCATCACCAGCATTTGACCCCTATCCGAACAGAAATTCATGGTCATTTGTATCTAACGATAGCGGCCCTTACAGTAGCCATTTTGTCCACCGTGCCACTACAAAACAACTGACCTGTTTCATTATCAAGAGCCACTTGAACAACAAATTTGGCCCCATCCGCCAATAAGATTTTCAGATTTATTTACTATTGTGAATGGCCGATTTTCATTCAATTTGGACCGCTCAGACTGAGGGCATATAGGGACTATGTACTAGGTCTTGTTAAGTGGGGGTCTTATATCTGACACATTTCACATTTCTAAACCTCAACAAGCAAAGCTGCCATGTGTTGTATGTTTACATGGCCACATTTAGTAACATTTCCTAAAATGTCATTTGTTTCATTTTACCTATTGCATTGTTGAATCATTCATTCATTGTTTAATAATTTAGAAATCTGCCATTTGCTACAACTAAACCTTCTGATAGACTCTACTGATTGTCACTTGCAGCTATGTTGGTCTAACTATTTTCACTGTTTATTCCTCAAAGTTTTTGTAACAAACAATCTAACATCTAGTCATCCAGTCACTGCTATGTCTATCTACAACATTTTCAGTTTTATGAACTGTATGTGACTTGAACACCATATATACTATTCCCCTCTCATTGTCTTTCATATGTTGACTGGAACACCATAGATACTATTCCACTCTCCTTGTCTTTCATATGTTGACTGGAACACCATAGATACTATTCCACTCTCATTGTCTTTAATATGTTGTCATTGCTGATTCATAGCCTCCTCTGTTGTAACATGTTAATGTGCAAATGTACAAATAGGAAAAAGCACATGCCTTTTATGTGCTAAAGAAAACATGAAGAGAGAAACTTTCCTGAGGTCTAAAACTACATGTTTAGTGTGTCTGCCTGGCTTTTGGAGAGGGAGGAATGTGGGAGTTGCATTGAAAGTCTGATTTTCCATTCCTGCTGAGTGCACATCCCATTATCAGTTTATATGAAAGTAGGTTCATTATAGTTGCCTGAGGGAGCACTCATTGAAGGGGCAATGCCTGCTTGGCATGCATGGCCCTGTGTTGTCCAAAAGAGCCAGTTTAATTGTCATATAAAACTGGTATGTTACTACACCCAGAGCTATGCTGCAAAACAACTGCACTAGTGTTGATAATGCAGCTCTGGTGATCATGCAGTTCAACTGCACTAGTGTTGATAATGCAGCGCTGGTGATCATGCAGTTCAACTGCACTAGTGTTGATAATGCAGCGCTGGTGATCATGCAGTTCAACTGCACAAGTGTTGATAATGCAGCTCTGATGATCATGCAGTTCAACTGCACTAGAGTTGAGAATGCAGCTCTGATGATCATGCAGTTCAACTGCACTAGAGTTGAGAATGCAGCGCTGGTGATCATGCAGTTCAACTGCACTAGAGTTGATAATGCAGCTCTGGTGATCATGCAGTTCATGTGGTATTTAAACTTGACTCTCTTGTCCTTGGATCAATAATATTGTTGAGGTGGTGCTGGAAGACTTCTGATTTCTGTTAAATAATTAAATGTAGAGCATCTATGTAAAAGTGTTCCTAAATTCCAAAAGTATGGCACAGCATACAAAAATGTTTTCTAAGTCAGTGCAATGGAATTTATGTTGATTTTAGTGGACTCTAAACTTAACTATGGACTCTCTGTTTTCTACTTTAGAAGACAAGTCAAAATTCATAAAGCAGCATGGAAACAAACTACCTACTTCATTCAAAGCAACTAACATGTGAGGCATAGTGCAACACAAGCATTGGCAAAGTGAGGAGAAATCATGAAGAACTGTGTTGTGTTAAAACAAATGTTGGGAAACTAAATGTAGACATAGCTGCATATGCACAAGGATATATGTAATAAGTGCATAAGGAGACATGGTATTGTGTGACGAAAATCTTTTTCTTGGAGAAATTTTGTTAATGAAGAACTCCTTCAGTGTTGCTTTATTGTCAGCCTCAACATAGCCAACCATTGAGTCTCCAAGAAGTCTTCTTCATTGAAGTGTGGATTGTTTATTTGCAGACACTCCATACCTATCTTTCTGGGTGTTCTTCCAGACACATAGATGTGCCCACAAAACACACTTAGACACATACAGTATGTAGGTTATGTGGGCTGTTTGTCTGTATAGGCAGTGACTTCAGTGTGCCTCCACCCTGGTGAGACAGCAGCTGTTGCAGTTACGTAACCTCAGTTAGGTCACTTGTGCGACACACATGCGTGCACACGTATACATGCACACTCACGCACACACACACACACACACACACACACACACACACACACACTCATAGACAGACACTTATGTCTCCATCTGGTTTAGGATGAGCATATTGTACTTACTCATAGCATTCTGAATTAGACTCAGTTCTAGTCAAAACAAGTAAGTTATATGTATGTATAACACAGCCAATACTATGCATTGAATTGTGTACTTATGTAATCTCAGTATTTTTACATACAGTGAGGGAATGTATTGGCACCACTTTGTCTATGCATACATCATTTGTAATTCTCTGAAGAAAACAAAAGGAGGTGAACTTAGAAATGTCTTCTTACACCAGCCCCTCACTCAGTACCCAGTAAGATTTATAGGTTTTTATAGTCATGATTCTTTTTTAAAGAATCCTCTGTTGTGTGCTCTCCTCAATCTCTTTTTGTCAAGTTCCAAGAGGGCCTGAATTAGGGATAGTCTTATCTTCTGATTTGTTACAGGCTGAGGCACGAAGGGAAGTGTCATAAGGGGGTATCTCTGTAATGCTGCCCATATTGTTGAATGACACACGTCAGCCTACCGGCTGCCTTAGGCTTTGAGGACATCATTCTGATCTCATTCAAACAAATATGCTTGGATGTTGTGTCTTTTCCTCTACTATTTACTAATTCTCTATTCACCACAGTTCTATTATCATGTTCACAAGAATTGAAGCTCCGTACACAGTGAGTAGTAAATAACATGATTAGTAGCCTCTCTATAATTCTCATTAAATGATGAAACTGACTGAAGGGTGCATGGAATAAAGCTTTTGTTATTGGTTAGCTCTGACCATCGTAGTTGTCATAGTGATCCAGGCTCATAAAGTGCCCTATCCTCAAGTAAGGGATAATGGATGATACTTACAAGAAATAATGCTAATTCAAGAGGGAATTACTCATTATTTTCTGCTACCCGAACACCATGTCTACCACTGTCTAATATCTCACTTCTACCACGGTTGCCACACCTCTGTCACATTTATGTTAATTTGTGGATATCTTTTTCATATTGTGAGCTTCTCTTAAGTTACTGGCTAAACTGCTAAAAGAAGTTGTAAATAGATGGTTGCTATGGCTATATTCCAGTTTTTGTTATACATTTAAAGTTTGCACCGTTTAAGCCATGGAAGCCATTTCCATGGGAGCATAGAAAACTGAAAGCTGCCTCTCCATGTCTCTTTGTCCTGGGCTTTGGAACAGATAAGAGTTCAGTGCCAGAAGATTCAGGGATCTACTGGGTCTGTACCTTGAGAGGATGTTTGACATTTATTTAGGTGCATGACTGTGGAGTGATTTAGAGACTAGTAAAATAATCTTGAAATCTATTCTAAAACTAACAGGTAACCGGTGCAATGATTTTAAGACTGGTGTGATGTGCACCTTCTGTCTTGTTCTGGTGAGGACTTGTGCTGCTGAATTCTGTATTATTTGTAATTGACTAATGGCTTTTTTTGGCAGACCAGACAAAAGAGAGTTACAGTAGCCTGCTCGTGATAAAAGCATGACGTGCATCAGTCATTAAGTGTTAGCCTGAGAGAAAAAACGGTTGCACTGTTGTTATTATTACATAAAGATAATAAATCACCTACTAGTTAGTGTTGCCCGTTGTGTTTTTTTCCAACTTGGTTAGCCAATTTCAACTGCTTTTTGCCATGCGGTTCCAGAGGAGTCAGATGAGACGAATGTCCACCATATATAATTAGGATGATGGATAAAATGGTTCAAGTTCCATGTGACTAACTGAATGGGTTTTGGTATTGTGATAAATGCATCAGTGTTCTAGAAGATGCCCCACCATGCATTTCTGGCATTAGTCCCCAGATTCCCTGGGTTGTGCCTTTGGCTTGATTATCAAGTGCTAGTTGAGTAAACTGCATGTGGCCTTGGCTGATGAGAAACTAAAGTCCCATGTAGTGGTTGCCCATTAAATTATCTTTTGGTTAGATTGATGTTGCCCTACTTTGGCTGTTGTTGCAGGAAATGGATCAACTACAAGAGATTGAACACTGGACTTAGAGCTCTCTGCAGGACTGGGAAATGCCATTGAAGTTGTGAGGAAGGCATAAGCCGATTTCTAAGCCATTGACTCTTGACACCAATGCGTATGGCTCTGCAGCAGAATTGGACGGTGGAGCCTGAGGTGTTGAAGTACAAGTCTGTAGATAATGAGTTGTCTTGGGATGTCTAGGGCTTCGCCTTACTATGTGCAGTGTTCAATGTTGCAGTGATATAAGTCATGGTTCTCTGTGTGCTAATGTGGAATAACCTTTTCTCGACAAACTCAGTGGTAAAAACACATACAGAAAATCTAGGCTCTTTCCTTGTTTCCACCTCCTGTTTGGTGACTTCAAATTTGTAAGACTGTATCGGGTGAACGGTTTTGAAAAATAAAGAAAATCAGTGTGATAGCTTTTGTGAGGCTTTGTCAAAAGATCATCTGTGCTAATTTGGGGAAAGATTGGACAAAATATGTGGCCTATGAAATCTGTTTAAACCTTTCAATAAAATACAATTTGGTGGACGCATCCATGAGATTGTCAAGTTGGCATGTCTCAAACTTGAGACCTTTCACGGTAGTGCAATAGTTATTTTTTTAATGCAAACTCATCGATAGTTATTAGCCAAAATGCATTTTTCCTTATTTGATGACATGAAACGAATCAGAGGGCTGTCCTCAGGAGATGTGTCAATTTACAAAACATTTTACCATATGGTTCAAGGGGCTGCCTTTGAATCCAATGGCAGAAGAACAAAGAAGAGATCAAAAAGAAAAAGTAGGAAACAACGGCAGGCAGCCCAGCAGGGCATGGTTGTCACTATGTCAAGGGCATTGGTGTAAGTACTCACAGCAAGTTTATTTCAGTTGACCAAAGACAAGCAAAGATATAAGCTCACTTCCTGTCTGATCAAATTCTATATGCTGTATTGCAGCGTCCTCAGTAGTTTACTGGTGTCATTTTTGTGCACAACCTCAGGATGGAATATCCAATGATACATATGTTGTTTTTTTTGTCAATTCATGATAGAGCTGCTAAGACATGACCAAGAAACAGCACCTTATTTTAGAAAATTTTGGACATACGGTTAAAAAGTTACTTGCATTAACGCGCCTCCAAATTTGACCTGTTGGTAGCGCTGGAGTGCCAGAGGCGCAAACTTGTTCAAAAGAATTTTAGGGCACTGTCTCCAATCAGTGTGCCACATTTCTAAATGTTTTACCATACAGTTCTAGGAGAAGAAGAAAGAAGGAGAACATGGTAATAATGCGGTTCTTCACTGCTTGGTCCCCAATAGGAAAAAGTAGAAACACTCTGGACCCCAGATATTATCAGTAACTGCTGTACACCTCCTCTTGCACTTCCGTAAATGCAGACAGCTGTTCAATCAGCTGTCAAGGGGCAATAAATGGTGTGCCAACAGCACTAATGAAATGGCTATGTGAGTGAGAATAATCTGTTACACCAGTATATTCTGTTATTCTGACTTGTTAAAATCCATGTGTCATAGCCCCAAATGCTAACTACCCACATGATACTTATGCAGTTATGGAATTATCGAGCACTATTTCTCTTTTCTTTATTGCTTATTTGGAAACATTTCAGATGGATTCAGCAAAGGCTGGAATAAAAAGAGTGTGGGTGGTCTTTTCCAGAAAGAAAATCACTGCTAACCTTTAGAAGTCTGCAGATTAATATGAATATTGTGTAATGCCTTTAAGAGGCTCTGATTTTAAAATAGGTTTATTTGATCATGATTTTGGTCTGCCATGTTCTGTTCGCCACTTGTTGTTTGGGAACAATACCAGCTGCACCTCATGCATGTATTGAGTGCAGATTGATGATGGGCAAAATTCATTAAAATCAGTAATAGGGCTGCAACATAACAACATGTGAATAGATGAAAGTCTGAATACTTTGAATGCTCTGTACTTTGGAGTGGATGGTCTTTGTCATTGTACTCGAACAAGACATTTCAAGCACACAATGTCCATGCTTTTTACCGTCATCAGGAGAAAAGTCAGTTATGCATTTTCCCCAACATGTTGCGTTTCTGGGGCATGTGATTTCACAGGAGGG
Source organism: Sprattus sprattus (assembly GCF_963457725.1). Classification (NCBI taxonomy): domain Eukaryota; kingdom Metazoa; phylum Chordata; class Actinopteri; order Clupeiformes; family Clupeidae; genus Sprattus; species Sprattus sprattus. Next base: position 59,922,719 of record NC_137921.1, on the reverse strand, counting down.
GCTCTGGCCAGATCTATGTAACACAGAGAAGGGTCAAACTGTGGTCCATTCCATGGAATGTTTAACCGTGTAATGTAATGAGGCGGCATTTTGTAATAACTCTTTTAAAATGAAATACGATTTTACTTTATTATCCTGCATTTTGTAAGAACAGGATGCATTTTCTAACCACATGTAACCAATGTTTTACATTTTTCTGAGACTCCAAATGACACTTTTGTAGCACTGTTTTGTTTGTCATGATTATTGACAACCTTATCAATCAGTATCTATGAGATGTTTATGATCAATGACAGAGAAGCCAATTCTTTTTCAAGCTTCTTTTCAATATTTGATGGTGGCCATTGGTGTACTTATATGTGAATCTGTACTATGTGCATTCTTCACCATAAAATTGGTCTTTAGAGTTTGTGTATCAGTAAACAACAATCTCATTTAGATATTTCTGCAGACCTACACATTACTTTCAAACTGCTTTTGTAAGGAGTTGTGTATTTGGCCTGTCGGATACCCATGGTCTTACAAGGGAAAGGGAATAGAGAAAGGGACATACATTTACATTGATCATTATCGGAACGGAGGTGTCAGGTTACAGCAGATGGAGATGACAGGACTGTTGTTGGTTCCCATGGTTTCACCCTTGTTGAGAAGAACAGAACTGTTTTGAGAACTCCACAGCCCTTAGGCCTTACCCCGATCACTGCTCCCCGGGCGCTCAAAAGCAGCTCACTGCTCCTGGTTAGTGTGCTTCACTGTGTGTATCACTACCCTGGATGGGTCAAATGCAGAGATCGAATTCAGAATGTGTGTGTGTCACTATCTATGCCATAACATAGTCACTAGTCACTAGTCACTCATTTCCTTGTGTGGTCCTCAGCTCGGACATATGTAAAGGGGAACATCATCGACCTGGTCCTTTGTCCACTTTCTTCAAACATGATTTCAGTGTAGCAGTGCTTGGTGAAAAACAATTGTACTTCCGGATGAATCTGTGCTTCTCAACAGTTTTAGATTTTTGTGTGCTCTGACATGTGGAGTGAAGATAATTAATTAATTGCACTTCAGATGGTGGCACCATCTGGCTGAAACTTTGTGCCTATGGCCCAGTATCACAGTATTTAGAACACAGAAGTACCCTAAACTATGACACATACCCTAAACTGTCTGGTTTAGGTTGAAGTACATCACAGCTGGAAGGAAAAAAGGTTGGCCTTTAATGAAATAAAGATCGGATAGTCAACTGTTGGCTCCGTAGACTCCCAGGTTACTCTGAAGAACGTGGTTTGAATAATAATGGGCTTAACAAGCTGACTATGTTGATACTCCAGTCTGGTCTGATGACAATGCCTAGAATTATGTCTCAATGAAATTTCAAAGTTCATAGAATCATGCATTAAAATGCTCTGTTTCAGCTGTTGTTGTTATTATGTATAAAGTTTATTTGCCACTATAATTAGATATGGTGGTATAACACACATTATGCACAAATATCAAAAACTTACCTCTTAGGTTTGGTCCCGTCCTTATGGTGCAGCAGAACCAGTTCACATTAGGAAGGACACAATTATGCAATTATTCCAAATTGTTTTTCATACTTTGACCTGACTAAGTCTACAATCATTTACCCAGACAGGATGAAAAACATGTGTTCATTTCCATTGCAGAGGATATGATGATCATAATTGGAGTGATCTTTGCATTTTAAAAGAAGGTGTTCTTTTTTGTGTATTCCCAGTGGTCTGCATCGTCTTTGAATTTTGGCCAAGGAATGTCTGAACACGGGATGCAAAAACTTCAAAAAGAAGAAATAGCCTCGGACTACAGACCTGTCCTACCGTTCCCCCTGTGCCACTGACCTCCTCTAATCAGGTCACCCACAGCCCTAGTTACAGGTAAGCTCACTGACAGTTCACTGCATTATACATTTAACCTAACGAATGTTAAGTTCATCACATTACACTAGAGACGATCTAAAATGGTCTGTAATTGGAACATTTGTTTGAATCTGGGGGTTAAATTATCAAACTGTAATGACCTGGTCTAAGTTTACAGTCATGAGTGCTTCAGATAATTTCAAGAAGTTCACTTTGTGGTTCAGCAATGGGTGCTCTTAAATTCAATATCAGGTGGACGTATTGTCGCCTCGCTGTACAACAAGAAATCTGAGAACTCACCTATTAGGGGTCGTATTACAGCCTGCAACACATCATAGTCTTGGGGGAAAACAATTCCAAGTGTTGTGCACAGCTCAATGTGCACAGCTCAAATGCATGAAACATAAAGGGGAGGCCACGCAGAATTTATAATAATAACACGTTATTTATTAAATAAGACAAGGTTTATATTTATATAATAACTATAACAAAACATGTGGTGAATGTCAGTGTTGTGAATAGAAACCAAAGATGTAATGTAAAGTCATTTCTAGGCTAATACAAAACAAACAAAGACGACGACAATCCAAAATCCAAACGAGTATCCACAATCCAATCACTATCCACGACCAACGATAACCAAATGCAGGGAGGACCAAAGCTCTCCCGACTGCCGTCTTATCAGGGCTTTTGCAGCCAATCAAGGACACACCTGTCCTCCATCACCTGCTGTAGAGAGAGAGAGAGAGAACAGGCATGCAAATATCACAGGGCCTAGACCCGCCAGGGTCGTCACACAAGAGAGGCTTGCTGTTCCATTCTCTCAGTATATTCTCATCCAACACACACCTGATGAGAAAGTGTGACACCTAACTTAATTGGACACTTCCAGGGTGGATTCCTTCCTTTGCATTATGTCTACTTGCCATTACTAACTTAGCCAGTTAGCTGGTGTGAACTAACTAAAGTTACAAATTTGGGTTCATCTTCTCTAGTGATTTATAGGAGTTATAGGGGTTGTGTATTAAGATTACATTTGATACAGAGAGAGTAAATTAGGGGGCTGCTTTTGGAGTCTTGGGCCTAGCACCATAGAACAGCAGTCATCTATCACTTTTAAACAAGACTCTGGGATAGCTAGCAGATCAAGGTTAGAGGACCAAAAAATACTTAATGGATACAAATCACTGATGTAAGATCCCATATGAACAACGTGTGCACAATTCATATATGATTTTATCAGCACATTTATGTAGTTTAAATATATGATATAAGAATGTTCATTTTGAAGTTGTCTACAATATCAGTGTATCATCACACATTCATATATTGCCACTTTCATATACATATAAAACATGGAAAAAATTAATGAGACAAATGTACAGCAAATGTGTGATCACATTTCTAAGCAAACAAGTAAAGAACAAACTAAGAATGTCTTAAAAAATCTGCACACTTTTTAAGGAGGAGTGGGGAATGGAACTAGCAACCTTCAAATTACAATATGACTCCTCTATACAACACCTCCACCCCCTGTACCACTGTCAGACATGTTGTAATACATACATACATACTGTACATACATACTGATCTGCCCTTTCACAGATTCGCACACACATATTCAAACTCCTACTTCTATATGGTCATCTACACATACATGTATAGTACATGATACATAAGCGCGTACAGTACATATATCCTCATAAGTATCCATTCATTCGTATCAATTAGATACTCTTTGGCCTTGTTTTTATCTACTTATTCATTTGATAATTCATTCCATTGAGTTTACTGCCAGAAGGCACATTTCAAGAAATATGATCTGATTCAACGAGGCACTTAAAATTAGCCTATACATTTTCCCAACACTTATGCATTTAACTTGTCGGCGATATTTTGCCATGCTTCTTGTCTTGCTCTCATAGTGGTGGCGGTGTAGGATTTTGCCATGATTATGATCTTCTTTTCTACATAATGGTTCATTATCATCTGCTCACAAGCGGGGAAAAAGAAAGCTCTTTCTTTAAGTTTAGTAGCCATTGTACTGTTAGAAAAATCATGGTTCTGGTGATCGACGTTTCCCCCTTTTGAAGTAGGACGGGCACACGCAATTACCCTGATAACAGAAGTCTTTTTTGAATTAACAAAATAGTTTGAGCGTGGATCAGCCTTGGAGGAACCGAGATAGCCTGTCTTCATTGCGTTAATTTAAGCTGGCTAATAAGACATTTGATAGACTTAGTTAAACCACGTTTGAGGAATGGGGCCCAGGACTAAAGGCGGCTGCTTGCTTCTGCGTTGGGGTTAATTGTTGCGCAAAATTTACTCATAGCAGTTCATGCTCCCAAAGGTTGTGCGTGTTGTCATGAGCCTGCCATTTGCTTGGCAGATAGAAAGCTGTTTCCCTAACAGAAAGTCTGAGGCTTGAAGTTCTTTTCAAACCTTTGCTTGGGTAGCACTGTTAAAATGAGCAGACATGCAGACTACATTTTAGTAATCTCATCACATAACATTCGTTTTCTAAAATCAATCACATAGTATTGCATGTTTTACTGTGGTAGAAAATACGTTAGCTTAATGCTAACGTATATGGGAAATCCTAAAGACACCGCGCTAGGTATTAGCATCAATAATTCACGTTTATGTTTTTGTATGAGCCTGACATTTGCTCTGCAGATAGATAACAGGTTCCCTAACAGAAAGTCTGAAGCTTGAAGTTCTTTTCAAACCTTTACTTGGGAAGCACTGTAAAACTGAGTAGACATGCAGAATATTTTAGTAACCTCATCTCGTAACATTCGTTGATAGAATGCAGGCTACGAGGCTCGCGTTAGAGCTTACGTAAAAAATGACGCAAGTCTAGAAAAAGGGGCCGACGCACGCAAGACGTGAAAAGTCGCGCAAGGGCTCGCACGGCCTCTTGCGCTTACGCTTATGTCTCTGAGCATAAATCAGCCTTAAAGCACATGGACAAAAAAAACAAACACAGATCACACAGTGATAACAAAACAGGTAGAGAGTCCTTGGCAGGCTCTAAACTCCTGACACCATGACCCTAAAGCTAACATGTTCATGTGGGGTAAGTATAAGGTAAATTAAATAAACTCTTTATAAATTGGTGTAGCCATGAACAATAACTATATAAGAGTAATTTTGTAATTTATTGGAAAGCTACACTTAATCAATCAATTAAGCAATCTTAATTTCTAGATAGTACAAAATTAATCTTGGACTGTTCCCAACATTAACCTTGGATAACAACCATTGAAACTTGAATTGATGGGTAATGAAGGTGACTCTAAGAATTTGTTGCCCACTTTCCTTGGAAGTACACAATTACATCGAAGTTATTGCAAACCTTAACCGGTCACAACTACATGGTACTTAGTTGAGTAGATGGTAATAGTGGAGGTTTGCTCGCCAAATAAATATGGGTGCAATTGTGCATAAATAATGATACTCTCCCACCAACAAAACGTTGGTACTATCCTGATAACAGCACCAATAAAATGTTGGTGATCTCACCCGACTGGATAGGCATCAACTATTCAACACAAAAGCAGATCAGTTGAACACATGGGGGAGCCACACATAATATCTACAATCAAAAGTACCATATCAATAGCTAGTAAGGGTTGAAGGTCTTTGTAGTTCTGAATAGTAGAATTTGGCAGCATTCACTCTTGTGCCTCAGTAAATAGACCAGCATATATAATCAAAAGTATTTATTTACAAAATGATCAGAATTAAAACACACAATATGTAATCTGACTTTATGTACCTAACTAGTGCGCAAGCTGGAGTGTGCTCTGTACCATAAAGAATGTGTGCATGTTTCTCTGTTTGGTCTCCATATGTTCTATGTGCATGTGTGGTCGCGAGCACATGGTGAGGTGAGACAAAGAAGTAGCCGATGTGGAGCCTATCTTTGAGTGTTCACACCGCGTGTGGAGCTATGTTTAAGGCCAATGTATGTGAGTGATAACGGTGTCAAGTTAGAAGAGAAAAAAGGTTAGTAAGGCATGCAAGACTCTGTCGATGGGGAGCATAACTAACATTAACCCTTGCATGGTCTGGCAAAGCCAACTACCTAACAACCTAACCATGAAAATATAACTAGCGGTAATGTTCAATTAACAAAGCAAATAAATGATCTTCTTCTGCCTAGCTATGTAGCGATTTCTGTTAGCTAGCTAGATGTGCCCAGTTATTGTTTTCCAGTTAATGAAAGGGAAGCGGTTCCTTGATATGCTTCTCCTGTTGGCCTTTTACCTAAAACAATTATCTTTACCACAGATACATCATGCAAGTATAGTATAAGGCTGCTTCCGAGTACCACTTGCCCATATGAAAGCCCCTCTGCTGTCTGGCCCACATGATCATGAGCAGTGGATGTTGCTCAGGCTCAACTGCCACCTGGCCATGTGATTCAGTGATTCGGTGTTTAATAGTGTTTCGATAGTACTGCTGCTGTTTGTTCTGCAGTCTTCTGATTGCCATTACCATAGAAACAAAGACGACAGAGGAAATTCTCGTCTATGTTGTTTGTTTCAGTGTTTTTTATGCCAATAAATGATTCCGCCCTTTGCGGTTGACTGTCAGCGTCACTCTATCTGACTCTCAAATAAATGATTTCGCCCTCTGCTGTCGACAGTCTGCGTCACTATACTGTATCTGACTCTCGGTTATTTCTTCACTGAAGCTTTTTTGCAGACAAGCATACATCCAGACAGGCCTTATCACTCATTCACGACATACACATACGCATACACATAAATATGCAGGCCTAAAATAGGTATGCCTGTGTACATACAGTTCTGGTGAAAAAATAAATGGTTGTGTTTGTTCACCTGTTTGGAACCTCTCTTGATCCTACCTGATCCATGTTCTCAAGATATATAGTGAAGAAATAGCTGTCATTTGGACTAGAACACTTAGTATTGATGAGGGGATTATTGCCCGGACTGAGGGACTCTACCACCAGAAAAACACAATACAGTTGTATATGATCATAGAATGCCCACGGAGACACAGGTTCGTTTCCGGCCAACTGTCATTTCCTGATCCTCTCCCCACCTCTTCATTCCTCCTCACTTCCTGTCCAAATACTTCACTGTCCTATCCAAATAAAGGCTTAAAAGACCATAAAAAAAATATAAAAAGGAGTTTCTTTCAAAGAGTGAATCGAGTTGTTGCACTGAACCGTTAGCTATCTTGCCAAAATGTTTCTTGATCAGAGCCGTATGACGTCCTTATACGCAGTTACGTATGACAATAGCTCAGTGGGCCGAGCCCTCCCGGACGCCATAGAGATTGCATTGAGAGCCCTGTTTTGTGAAAATGATGGATTTATCATGAGAGTCTATAAGAGAGGTCTTGGGCGATTTTCATTTCGCCCAGAATCACCCCCATAAGGGCAGGGACCATTTGAAGCACGACTTTAGCCTGATTGGACAATGACATTCAGAGGCAGATAAGACGGTCTAGTGTTAGAATCGGACAGAAGAAAAATATCTCCTTTTCTCGTTTGGCAGTGCGTCGCCCAAATCACCCTTATGGACAAACCGCCCCTGGCCTGGTGATATACTAATGCTCAGTGAGATACCAACTGCCAGACAGCATGTGTGTGAAAAGCCCACGCCTGGGTTGAGATAGAACCTCAACAATACCTTGGGCCTGCCTGTCGACTATCCGGTGGTATTTGCTCCTCTCTAATCCCGTTGACTCTGTTGGGAATGGTGCTCCTGACCAGTGCAGAACCATGTCAGGGTTTTGATAATAGTCTCACTGGGCCATCTGTGACAGGCACCACATAGTGAGAGTCAAGACAAGACTGTCAAGACCAGCATCCTATTTGAGACCCACCTGTAGCTCCTACATTTCCCTTTCCTTTTAGCCAAAGATGTTCAATTCCCCTTCAAGGCCTGGCCTGCCATCGGGAAGTGTTTGGGTTGATTTACAAATGTTTTAATAATTCAATTGCATAATCATTCCCACCAACATTTAGTCCATATTTCACCATGGTTGTCTTCAGATGCTCTCTGTAGAAGTTGACAGGGTGGCTCACTGACCGAGAAGGAATCATCAAGATGGAAATAAAGGAAAAAAATACACAATCTGGTGTTTTTAAACTCAATTAGTCGATAGTATAACTGTTCCATAAAAGCAAATGATTGGAAAAAGATGTCCTTACAGCTGGGGTTGGGCTGGGGCACTCATGCTATATTGCTTAATAAGCAATGCAATTCTTAAGTTATCATTTGATAATAGTTTAATATTCATAGGCAGTCCACATAATACCCTGCTAACAGACTAACATCACTTTTATCCTCTCTGTGTAGATTTTATCTTTCACGCTGGTCTCCCTGTACTCGTTCAATCAATATAATGTATTATTTTGATCATTCACACTGGTCTCCCTATACTCGTTCAATCAATATAATGTATTGATTTAATCATTCACACTGGTCTCCCTATACTCGTTCAATCAATATAAAGTATTGATTTGATCATTCACGCTGGTCTCCCTATACTCTTTCAATCAATATAATGTATTGATTTGATCTTTCACACTGGTCTCCCTATACTCGTTTCTATCAATATAATGTATTGATTTGATCATTCACACTGGTCTGCCTATACTCTTTTAATCAATGTTACGTATTGCCAATTGACAATAGACATTTTCTCAAAGAGCATTTGGTGACAGTGGCAAGGGAAAACTCCCTTCTGACAGGAAGAAACCTTGAGCAGAACCAAGCACAGAAGTGGGGGGGCATCTGCTTATAATGAGCAGATAATTCATACATCATATTAGCATACACAAAGCCATTGTGCATAATTCATACATTGCATTGTTGAGAAATAGAATCTTTGGTATTATATGCTGTATGTCTGTTTCAGTCAGACGTATCATATTAGCTACAATATGAAGTATGCTATAAATAATAGTGTGTGTAGATGACTTTAACTGTATATCAACTACAGCTTATATTTTCATGACAATTCTCCAGTGTCATTGTCAATTTAACTTACAATTGTCTTACGTTCATCATTTAGAAGACTCTAAGATAATGTAAAGTTTGTAAAGAATGTATCCATATGGCAACCTCAAAACTTTTTGTGAGCTTTTCTTTCTGTTTTTTTTTTTAACAGATAATACGGGGATCACACCATAGTGGACACACTGGAAAGACCAGGACAACATCAAGCTAATCATCAAGGAGTTTTTCTAGTGCGAGGTGTGACAGAAAAGAAATTAACTGATGGGAAAGGATTTTATATCAGTGAAATATGGAACAACCTGAAAAGGATGTATCTCTTCTAATGTTTGGCACATCTGTGAAATCAATTTAACAAGCATCATAACACCATAGAAGAAAGGGGACAATGGAGCATCATGAATCTGCTGCAGAACAGAAATGCAACAAAGAGACTAGAGAGAAGATTCTCCAGAGGAAGTGGGTTTCTGAGCCATCGCCTGATATAAGACTGTATCCTGATCAAGATGGGAAAAGTAATATAGAACCTGAAGGTCTACAGGGTGGGGTGAGTGGGAGCAGCTCTACTGGGTTGGGACAAAAGTATCACCATGGGAAAGTTCTGTCATCATCAGTGAGTCAGTCATATCAGAGCAACCAGTATCCACAGGTCAACCCCAACGCTTACTCCCAAAAGTTACCACATTCACATCCACAACAGCTTATGCCAGATTCTGTTTTGCCTGGCACAAAGCCACAGCCTGGTCTGGATACCTGGCACCTGAAGTGTACCACCTCAGATGACATGTTCCTTGAACACACCCATAGCCATGGAGCCTTCCCACGACAGAAGTCTCCAGGTTCACCTATGTTATTTGTACAGTATTCTCAGCCGGGATCTGAGCAATATGAGGAAACACATAAAAAGGAACTGAAACCCAAAAAGCCAGGAAAATATATCTGCAACTACTGTGGCAGGGCTTGTGCTAAACCCAGTGTGTTGAAGAAACACATTCGTTCGCATACTGGAGAACGGCCCTATCCCTGCGGCCCGTGTGGCTTCTCCTTCAAAACCAAGAGTAATTTGTATAAACACAGAAAATCCCATGCCCATGCTATTAAAGCAGGACTTGTTCCATTTTCTGAACAGGCAGCTGCACGTGCAGACATGGACCAGGCCTCCTTAGTGGGAGAAGCAGACATACATTCAGACGGAGAACAAAGTACAGACACAGAAGAAGAAACCACAGAGGGTATTTTATTCCAGGACAAAAGTTGCCAAATTCCACAAATATCATTTGAGTCAAGCACGAGGGGAAAGATTGGACAACCAGCATATCTAGACTCAGCTGAGGAGTTTTCAATGGCATCTATGAAAGTACCTATCTTAATTATTCCCAAACAGGGGATCCCATCAACAGCAATGGAGTGCACCAACTTTCAAGTTGGTCAAGGTGATGAGTCTCACGCTATCAAACAGAGGCTTGCTTTGAGACTTACTGAGAAAAAAGGCCAGGATTCGGAACAGTCTCTTAATCTTTTGAGCCCACATAGCAAAGGCAGTACAGATTCAGGATATTTCTCGAGGTCTGAGAGTGCAGAGCAACAAATTAGCCCACCCAACACCAACGCAAAGTCCTACGAGGAGATAATGTTTGGAAGAACCTGGCCAAATTCCAGACAGAGACAGTCCATCACTGTAGGTATGGCAACCAGCCAAGACAATAATATCATCGGCATGAATGAGTCTGAAGCCATGCTGGACATGGGAATGAGCTCACAGGAACATAGGTTCTTGTCAGGTGATAGTTCAGAGTTGCAAATGCTACCCCAATGTGACGTAAAAGTATATGCCACTGATCCTCATTGCAACAGTAGTCTTTTAGAAGCTCCTTCTGATTCAGGCCCTCTGACGCGTAGCAACTCAATGCCAACATCATCTTTCACAAACCTTAATGTTCCACCAGGCCTAAGAGGGAGTCACTCATTTGATGAGATGATGACCCCAGATGATGTCTTTTACCCTGGTGCAGCTGGTTTACGAAGACTAAGGAGACAAGCTGCTTTTGAACATTCAGCACATGAGGGACATGCTGATTCAGAAAACTGTAGTATACTTGCTAAGAATGCAGTTCCACCAGTACAGTTTTGGGAACAAGGCCATCTGATTCAAGATTTCAGGACCTCGGGAAAAGAAGGTGTTGGTCCTGAAATAGAGAGAGCCCCTTTTGTCTCACATAGTTATAAATTTGGTATTGTTGAAAGCACCAACAGAAAACGCAGAAAAGAAAAAAGTGTTGGAGATGAGGAAGACTCTGTGGGACACTATGACAATAGTCCAAGTGGTTGTACAATTGTTGGTGATTATGATTCAAATATGGGTCAGAATGCTTCCAGAGGTACATCCACTGGAATGGGAGCCATCTGTAGTTCACATAGCCAGTCAGACAGTTTTGATAACGGGGTTGTGATTAGTTCTGAGGATTTAGTTATTGTTCCAGATCTTGACAGGAAGACAACAGGTCATGTGATCTCTGTAATACAGCACACCAACTCATTGAGTAGGCCAAACTCATTTGAGAAGTCTGAGTCCATTGATCTTCCATCTAATCAAGACAAGCCAGCCAGAAAGGTCTCAGAGCACTCTGACGTGGATAACATTGAGAATTGTAAAAGCCCTGAGTTTGTATTTAGATCTGAAAGCATGGAGCGACAGCCACCAAGTGACAGTGAGCTCCCTGGTCCATCACCAAACCAGCAGTATCATATGCCTCATAAACTTGTGAGGCAGCCAAACATTCAAGTGCCTGAAATCAGAGTGACAGAGGAACCAGACAAACCAGAGAGAGAGCCAGAGGCAGCGACTAAGGAGCCAGAGAAGCAACACGTGGAAGAGTTCCAGTGGCCTCAAAGAAGTGAGACTCTGTCTCAGCTCCCTGCAGAAAAGCTGCCTCCCAAGAAAAAGCGCCTTCGTCTGGCAGATATGGAGTACTCTTCTGGTGAATCTAGTTTTGAGTCCGCGTGCACCAGCCTGTCAAGGAGTCCCAGTCAGGACAGCAATCTGTCTCATAGCTCAAGTTTCTCTATGTCATTTGAAAAAGAGGAAAGTATAAAATCCATGTCCCCAACCAAACTGGATGATTTCTGCAAACAATCAGAGTTTTTAACTGTTCCAGGAAGTGGGCATTCCCTCTCTATACCAGGTCATCACCAGAGGGAAATGCGACGTTCCTCATCAGAACAGGCTCCTTGCACATTACCTGCAGAGGTACCAGACATTCGTAGTAAGTCATTTGATTATGGAAGTCTTTCCACCTCTTCAAGGCAAGGGGAGCTATATGCAAGTCCTTCATCTTTAAAAGAACGAAGACGGGGTTACCTTGTCAGGCAAGCATCCTTAAGTGTGTACCCTGAGACTGCTTTGCAAGAACAGAGTGTAGATATAAGTATGAAGCAAGAACATTCTGAGATTGTTCCCCATCTCTCAAGCTTAGGTTGGCATAATGGTTCCCTTACAACCTCTCATGGTGCAACCACTAGTCAAGAAGCCAAATCAAAGAGAGCACAAGAATCATCAGACTGTGAGCATTCCACACAAGAGTTCATACATCAAGAGGGATCCCTGACATTTCAGTACTGGGATAATTCCCCCACACAAAGGCAACCGCAGTACCTGTCTTACAGTAAACATCACCTGCCTAAAATACGTATCAGACATCCCAGTTTGCTGCCAATTCAACAGCAGCTTCCCCAAACTCTTCACCAAGAGCAGTGTGATTCCGAGAAAGATAAAGGTTGTGGTCAGAGCTATTGTTATCTTCATCATCTTCACTCACATTCCTCTCAAACACCCACCATGAGTTCAGCTACCCTGCAGCACATCCGGCCAGTTGTTTCCAGTCTGAATGTAAGTTCACTGTCATCTCCCCCAGGACTGCTGGTCCCTGTCAGAATCCAGACTCATATGCCATCATACAGTAGTGTCATGTACACAAGTGTGGCAGAGATCTTGGCTACACATGCACGGTGCACAACCTCACGGGTTATACCGGCAGAAAAAACATTGCCAATTTCAATGACAGGAATTGCTTCAAAGCATGACACAGTGCTCCACTTATCACACCTGTTTGGACATCCAGATGTATCTGTGCAATATCCAATCTTGAAATTTCCAGAGTCATCGTCTGGAAGATTAAACACAGGGATTCCCTTGTCGTTGACCTCTGGAACAATCTCAACTACAGATGCTTCATCTGGCATCGGAGCAAGCAAACGTATGTTATCACCATCTAATAGCCTAGAACTCTTTATTGAGACCAAAACGCAGAAACGGGTCAAAGAGGAGAGAATGTATGGGCAAATAGTGAAGGAACTTAGTGCTGTTGAGCTTAGCAACACAGGTGAAAAGGAAAAGGTCAAAATCACATTACCCCCAACATCTAAATTTCCTCTCACAAAGGGACCTGTTCATTTGACTGCACTACTGCCATCTGTTGAAAGTTTAACTCCATCCTTGCCAACTTTGCCAGACACTCAGGATAGAACACAGTCGCCAGAGCAGTTGGATGTTGATGAATGTGCTTCAGAGGCCCACTGTCAGAAGGCAGTGTTCCTCTCCATAGATGCTCAAGGTGAGGGCAAGCAGGACATGGGGAGTAAAAGGCCTGTGAACATGCTCATACAACTTGTTGCTAATCAAGTAGGTGTGGGTCCTGGGAGCAATTTTCTGCTCACTGATCTAGCAGACGCACAACAGTTGATTCGGTTTCCAACTCTTCGGACGACGACAAGTGTGAGCTGGTGCTTTCTTAATTACACCAAGCCAAACCATTCTCAAACAACGCCCATAAGTTCTGTCTATGGCTCCTGGTGTGTTAGCTCCTACAATCCAAACCCATTTAGCCTTACCACAAAGGCCACCTTAGCACTACTTTGCTCAAAGCAGAGTAAGAACACTGAAACCTATACGACTGCTGATATGCATCATCTTGGGTCTGGAAAACTTGTGCCATCTCTCATGTGGAAGCAGAGGTTTGACCAGGTACAAAGTGTGAATGTGTGTGTGAATGAGTGTGACCACATTGCACTGATGTTTTAGTATATTTTGTACATGTACTGTTCAGTTGACTGATTTACTGTGTGTTGTAGATGAGAAGTGTTAAGAACATGGTAATATAATGAGTGTAACTCACTCTTTTTGTTCATTTGTATAACTGTGTAGGTTAATATGTTACATTATGTCATAACTAACTTCCTTTCTATATTCCATCTCTATCATTTCAGCTGAAGTCAGAGGTCATGCAGCCAGATTCGGGCAAATATGGTCATCAAAAGAAGAGTCTTAGCACAAGAGAGAATGGAAATAATGACCGCGGAGATAAAGAGCTCTCAAAGCAAGCTGAGCCACCTCGCATAAAAATCTTTGAAGGAGGGTACGTGAAAGTGGATATTATACCTTTTAAACAAACTGCCTTATGATTTGACTTTACCATCATAAGTGATTTTGGTTGTGAGAATAATTAAATAACACACAATGACAGATAAATAATAACAGCTGACAATTTTGTCTTGTGGGTATGTTGACAGAGTTTTTATGGAAAATTCTGTTCAATTTTATTACTCTATTATAGCGCACGTACAGTATACAAACTGCCAATGGGTCAAATTGGAGGATAGTGAGTAACTAGGATTCAAAATATCATACAACAACTTAGTGTGTGCATATTTTGCTCATAAGGTTACTTTTATAAGTTAAGGTGGGGTGATTAACCTCAGAACCATGACAGTGAAAGCATTCGTTTGTATAGTTATGTGTACATAGGCTGTCACTAAATATAAACATATACAGTATATGAGGAGAGTAGAACAATCTTAATAAAAGTTTGGTTAGAATGGGCAGCCAACCACTCAGCACAAGCCACTCACACAAGCCTGGACTAAGGTAAGGGTTGAGATTGGATACAAACCCAGCCTAGAGTAAAGGAAAGGCTTGAAGGTTGGCCCCCCAGAGATCAGAAAGCACACCAGGATAAAATTGAAGGACATGCAGGCCTCTCCTTCACTGCTTAATGTTAGTCTTGCTCAAATTGTTTCCTTTGCTGAAGACTACCTGGATGTGCCAAAAAGGCTCAGGACCAGGGGGAATACACTTCAGACAGTTACCATTGGCTATTTTGGTGCCAAGGTTTGTTCCCCATAGAATGTTTTCAGTCATGCAAAAATGTGGTCAACCAGTGTAGTGTTGGTTACTGTGGTCATCAGTCATGTGCAGCTGGCTGTTACAGAAATTGGCTGTTCAAATTTTGGTGCCAAAATTAAGCACCTTGAAAAAAAAGATGACTTTCATAGCATTGGCCATGGAAATTAATTGGAGTGGTAATCAGCCACTTTTTCCATGTTTGTATTACATAATCCATTCTCATGCCCAAGACGGATTGTAATCATTGAAAGGAACTTTCAAAACTGTATCGTTCCAGGAAATTCTTCAGAATGTCAGGGTGTCCATCCATGAACCCCTCAATATGAGGTGGGTTTTCCTACAAGACAACAATACTAAACATAAAATTTGGTCTACGAAAACATGGTTAAGACAAGAAATTTTGAATTGACCGAGCAGAAGGTTGGACCTTCAAGGTCATGCATGGGACAGGTCACTAGCTGCAAAAAACATGAACTTGCTCTATCCATGCTCCTTAAGAAAGGGGTGTTAGATAGGCGTTTCTGATACCCAAATATGATTGCATAGACTATTGACCATGTTTAACATATTCACATATGCAAAATTAGAACCTAAACCGTTGTCGGGCATTAAGTGACATTTTATGCTGTAGTTAAAAGTTTAAAACAATACAAAAATTGAAAATTGAAAACAAAATACCTGCGCAAAGGCAAGTCAGAGGCCAAATTATGCAACTACCATACAGATAGTACAGATACCATACTACCATACAGATATTGAATACAATAATTCACCCTACCCTATCGTTCATGTGGGCCTCAAATCTTAACAAAAAGTGAAAATTTGATGAGTTAAATGATTAGAGATTAGACGGAGAGGCCCTAGGACAATAGCCCCGGTCGGCCCAAAGATGGCCATTAGCCCCGGTAGGCCCAAAGGTGGCTCTGGCTCGCACTGGCCCAATAGTGGAATTACAGCTACTGAACGTCTTTTCATGAACTGAAATATGAAAAGTAAAGGAGTCATTTTCTAGCAACCAAAATGATGAGCAGCTTGTCATCACAGCACATGTCAGAAGTCGTGTTGATATGACTGGCTCGAAAGACACAAATTCCATGGCACATCCACAAATGAATATGCTGTGTCCTGTCCCGTTCTATCATCCTATGAGTGCATTCATGCAAATAACAGTGCCTCTCAGGTCCTACTTTTGATGTGCCATTTGCAGACTAACATCATGTCACATGCGTAACGCATAGCTCGTTGCCCTATAAAATTAGGGCCCCTTCTTTCATACTTCTACATGTGCTTACTTACAAGATACACAATTCAATATAATAGATAGTGGACCCCTCTTATGGTTGCATGTATAGTCTACATACTTTCTATTGACTTAAGTAAAACCAGCCTGCTTTTCATTTCAGGTATAAATCTAGTGAGGACTATGTCTATGTGCGGGGTAGAGGAAGAGGGAAGTACATCTGTGAAGAGTGTGGAATCCGCTGTAAAAAGCCAAGTATGCTGAAAAAACACATCCGCACACATACTGATGTGAGGCCGTATGTCTGCAAATTCTGCAACTTTGCTTTTAAAACTAAAGGTGAGTCTCCAGCTCCAAAATAAATTAATACATAATAATAAAATATATAACAATGTATTATATAATAATATATATAAATACATTATATATATGGAAAAATCTCCCTTCCTGAATGTGAAAAAAATATAACTTTTTTATCACAGATCCAAATTTGTTCAGTGAAGGCTCTAGTGTTGTTTTTGGATAATGACTAAAACTATTCAATTTTGGTTTCAGGAAATCTCACAAAACACATGAAATCCAAAGCCCACATGAAGAAGTGCTTGGAGCTGGGGGTGTCAGTGACATGCATTGATGATGTGGAAGCAGAGGAAGCAGGTGTGAAATAGAATCCTTTCGTGCAGACAAATAATTGTTATCTCCATTTTACCAATAATATGCAGTAAAATCCTATGTTTCATTAAATTCAGTTGTGTAAATACAAATAGTGATTAAAACAGGTTCATTGGTCAAAAATATATAAGGTGTATATTTGTAAAATGTGTGTTTGTTCTCTAATTGACCAGATACTGCTGAGGAAAACCCCAGAGATTCTGGGCAATTTGACATGGCTGACCATCAGTTCTCTGATGCAGATGACTCAGATGGGCAAGAGGATGATGGAGAGGACATAGATGAGGCTGAAGAGGATGAGGAGGAATATGATGGTGATTCAACACCAAAAACATGTTCTAGAAGCACAAGCCCTCAGCCCCATAGCCTTGCTTTGCTTGCCGCTACTGTGGTTACTGCTTCCCAAGGGTCTTCTGCTGACTTCTTGCACTCTGGCTCCAAACCTCCACTGTTCAGTTACTTAACAAGCCTGCCCAGCATCCAGGTCCATTTGCCAGAGTATCAGAATCTCTTGCCAGGGACCTTAGCAGAAAACTACAGGAATCAACTGAGGGTGCCCAATTCTATGGATGAAGACTCCAGCCCGTCACCAGAGCATATCTCCCCCTTGTTTGACCTTTCCCCATCCTGTCTATCCTCTCCAGGGTGTGACTCCTCTCCTCTTAGAGAGCCTTCTCCCACATCCCAGAGATATCTCTCACCAAGGGGGGACCTCTCACCCCGTAGACGCCTGTCCCCCAGAAGAGAGGCTTACCATGTCCGGCATCTATCTCCTAGGAGGGACATGTTACATCGAGATGTGTCCCCCAGGGGTGACCACTCTCCTACAAACCTCCTATTGCCCATCTCTAACACGGGGAGACCCTCATCTCCAGGCCGTGAGCTGAGTGCTAGAAGAGATGTGTCCCCAAGGAGCCGCTATAGAGTGAGACCTGTGTCCCCAAGGAGGGGTGCCCATCATCACAGCTCCTCATGGAGCCCGGGGCAGAACCTACAGGCAGAGATGGTATCCCTGGCCCAAAAGACAAGGAGTCCATCTGAAACAGAAACAGTGAGTCATGTTTTATTTTGTCTCAATATTTTCAGTCACTTTATCTTATATTTAGTTACTGATTCTACACTTACTTTATATTTTGTACTAATTACATTAAGTCAAACTGATTTGTCAGCCATACTACAGAAAAAGAGATTTGAGAAAAGCGTGCCAAAAGGGAAGTATTTTATTGTACTTGTAATGTCCATACCTACATAACAGGTTTAAACTGAGAATTTAACACATATGTAAGAAACTTTTTCAGTCATTAAGCCATATTTTGGTGCTCCAACTCCTATGTAATATGTCTGAAATATTATGAAGGAAAACACTTGCTAGCCAAGTATAGCTACAATTCCAATCAAAATGATCCAGCTCCTGAGCTGTGGGTCTGCTGTTCCTGGTGAATCTTTGATGAAACGCCAAAGTTGTTTCCTTGGTTCAAGTTAGCTGATAGTGAGTAAGAGAACTCGCGAAGGCGGCTTAGCGAAATAATCAATTTATATTCCAATAAAGTGTTACAAGTACTCTTTGTGGCATACAAAATGACCCACAGGTGTTCATCTGGGCAGGACGTTTTTAGGAGATCTACAAATCTAGCTTACCTTTTGGCAGGAAAGGATGTTGCAGATGTGTCACTCTTTCTGTGGGGTAATAGAATGTGGACAATTGGTCTACTCGAGGGGAGTTTGATATATGTTACGGTGTTGTCAAGGGCTCGTCACAGTAACAACATTCAAAACACAAACAATAATGTACTGATACAAATTACAAAGTTACAAATCTCTATTCATAATTATATATTGTACTTGAATACTTATTGTCAACAAATATGCCGGTAGCAGTATGACATTGGCGATGTAGGCATAACATGTTTTACTTCTTAAATATTCCAAAATAATATTTCAATCACTGGATGGCCCTCCTATTGTTAGTTGAATCTATGCAAGCAAAACATGATGCATCAGGTTTTGGGTCATCAGCCATTTGCAGTAGCTACCCTTTAGCCTTTCATGACATTTCTGTTGTCTAGTTCACATAAGTTGGTCCTTTCTTAAGAAACAAAATAAAGCATTGCTCACTGGTTGTGTTGTCTTTTATATCAAATTCAACTTATTTGTTGAATATAATAAGTGATTTTTCTCATATAAATGTAGCCTTTTAAATTTAGCATCAGCTTTAACAAGAGACAGAAGAATACTGTGGCTGCCCTCTCTATTACTTAAATTGAGAAAACAATGGCTGAAGTGCTTGAACCATGCAACACAGACACAGACTGAGTAACCATGCAAGATAGACACAGACTGAGGAACCATGCAACACAGGCACAGACTGAGTAACCATGCAAGATAGGCACAGACTGAGTAACCATACAAGACAGGCACAGACTTAATAACTAATGCTTGACTTTTTTTACAGCTAGATAAACCTATCACATATTATTTGTTTCAGGAGCAGATGAAGAAGCTGGATTTTGTCAGAAACAGCAGCAGTACAGGAACAGCCTCCTCCCACCATGGCCTGTTCAGCCACCTGCCCTTACACTCCCAACAGCACATCCACACACCTTTCCCCATGATCCCTATTGGGGGGATCCAGATTGTGCACACTGTCAGACCCTCCATTGCAGGCCTTATCCATCCTGCCCACCTGCCCTTACAGAAGACCACATCAGAGGAGTCCAATGCTAATGAAGTGTTCATCCAAGTGGCAGATGGCAAGGTGCCCAGTGGCAGATATGTGGAGGACTCCCCTCAGACCCAGGGAAACATATTGTTTTCCCCAAGGGGAGAGCAATCACTGCCTTCAGCTAGCATGCCTTCTGAAAAATCTGAAAGGGATGAGGATGAAATCTCAGATAAGGATATCAAACAGGAAGAGAGCATACAGACTTGTACCAAGGCCATTGCTTCTCTCCGGATCGTCTCAGAGGAGCCCCTAGAGAAATCCCTGTCCACTGATACTCCACCATATCAGAAGCCACACACATCTGCTCATTCTCCCTTACACCTTGACAACAAGTTAGACATCAGGCAGTCACTGAAAAGCTCTGCCATGCCTCTCCACTCCGGTATGGAACAGGTGTTAACTTACTCTCCTCTCCGCAGTCAAAGGAGTGAGGACAAACTCCCACTTTTACAAAGCCAAGGGGAATCGTCGTTAAACACAAAGAGGGTAAACAACTGTACAGAAAATGGTTAAATGTGGCTACAAAGGGAAATTCAGCACAAACATTATATCTAAATGTTTACACATGCAGAATACATGCAAACATCCATATCATAATTCATTAAGCAACACAATACATTTGATTTTTGAAGTTGAAATGTATGTGCATAGCATGCCTTTTTGAAAAATGTTTCCTGTTTTGAACATTTACTTATTTAAAGATGAAGAAAATATACATAAACCTATAAATGAACTTGACCAAACATGCTAATTGACATTTGCCTGGTACTCTTAAGTAAACAATATGTGTGCCTTTTCTTTACTTTCTGCGTATAGTCTTACTAGTATCTGAAGCAGGAAGGCATGTACATTACCATGTGTTTGTGTCTGCTATGTAATAATGCAATATTCTGTGTTATTTGGACGACAGAGATTGAATGATGTGATTTACCAGTGTATGTAAGGTTGCACTAAAACATATTTTTATATGATACAAATGAAATTGCTTTTCTGTATAATAATTCTATAATACTATTTATTGTATCATGTTTCTTACTTTGTACAAAGTTCTTAATGTTGTGGATGCCTTTTCTATGTAAAGCATGGGTTTTGCAATTTTTTTCATTAGAGCTACAACTGTGCTCTGTAGATAAGCTTTATATATGCATACACAGTAATAATATAAAAATACATTTTGATTTCCCTATATGTACTATACATATGTGCATGGCTACCCATGTTTCAGATATATTGGCATATAATGTAGTATGATGATTATCTTTATTTTTGACATATTCTCGCCTTTTTGGATTGCCTACAGCAGTCGTGACAGTTGTAGTATCTCATTTTGCTCATGTATCTTACATTTTTAGTCTCTACATAAAGCATTAAGTGAATTGACCTGAATCAACACAAGCCCTTGTGCATTTTGTATTTTTGCTTTCAACTCAAGCTTGCTGCACTAGTAGTGAAGTATTAAACACATTTTGAACTTCCGTGAATAATGTGATGTACTTGATTCATTGATTAGCGTAGAAAGCATTCCAGCAGTAGCACATATATAATTCCTTAGTAAATAATGTACACATATACTCATAATTATGGGCATGTCCTCAAGGCCATGCCCTTGTAAAAAGCACTAGTACATATCTACTTCAATCTAAACTCTAAAAATGCACCTTAAATTTCAAATCAATTGAGGTAGTTTCCCATGCGATGTCATATTTTGAAATACATTTTCAGATGATTTCGACACCTCTTCAGCAACGAAGTTTATCTTACTGTATTATTGAGTGGTTTCTTGTATTGCATCCACATTTGTCATTGCTTTCATTATAACTGTATAATTGCCCTTGGGCTTTTTCTTAGTCGTAATTGCTGCATAACTGTTTTAACATTACCTTAAATTCTGAGGTGTCAAAGCACAAATCACTGTATACAAATGGGAGACTACATAAAAGGGTTCAAAGCGATGTTTGGTGGAAAAATGAAATACAATGTTTCTGGTATGTATTTCCGTACAGGTGAAAAAAAATGGTTATTTCAAAATAAATAAAGCAACAATACCTTTCAGTCTCTTTTCTTTGATTCCTGTTTAAATAATTTGATGTCATTCTCAGTTTTTGTGTACATTCCCTACATTGTAAGTATGGTAATTGCTAAACCACATCCTTTTGGTTTAAGTGCAGTTCAAGGAAATGTTTTACACCCATCAATTCTTGCAGAGATGCCTATGAAACAGCAACATGTGTAGTCATTTGCAAAGCATGCAAACACTACAACAACCTGATGGAAGAAACCAATAGGTAAAGTAAAAACAGCTTGAGGTAGGATGTTTCAAGAACGAACTTGCAGAATGTAGATGTGTCCATTCTATTCCACTATGGCTATATCCACGTGATTTCAGAATCAGAATCAGAAAGGTTTTTACTGCCAACAATTCACATATTAAGTTATTATACACATATTAAGTTATTAAACATAGGAATAACTAAATATAAAATATATTTAAAAAAATGTACAGAATATGTGAAATGGAAAATGCAGGAGTGTGCAATTAAGAGTTCAGGATTAGAGTCCATGTTGGGGGGCTGGTGTCCCGGGCCTTGTTGATGAGGCCAGCCGCAGACGGGAAGAAGCTGCTCTGGTGGCGTGAGGTTTTGGTCCTGATGGACCGCAGCCTTCTGCCGGAGGGGAGGGTCACAAAGAGTTTGTGACCAGGGTGGGAGGGGTCAGCCATAATCTTCCCCGCACGCCACAGGGTCCTGGATCCATTCAGGTCCTGAAGAGATGGCAAATTGCAGCCAATCACCTTCTCCGCTGAACGAATGACACGCTGCAGCCTGCCTTTGTCCTTGGCAGTGGCAGCAGCATACCAGATAGTGATGGAGGAGGTAAGGATGGACTGAATGATGGAGGTGTAAAAGTTCAACATCATTGATCTTTGGCAGGTTGAATTTCTTCAGCTGCCGCAGGAAGTACATCCTCTGATGTGCCTTTTTGGTGAGGGAGATGATGTTTAGCTCCCACTTGAGGTCCTGGGAGATGATGGTGCCCAGGAAGCGGATGGACTCAACACTGTCAACTGGGGCGTCACTCAGGGTGATGGGGGTGGGTGAGGCTGGGTTCTTCCTGAAATCTACAATCATCTCCACTGTTTTCGGCGCATTGAGCTCCAGATTGTTCTGTCCACACCAGGTCACCAGATGGTCAATCTCCCACCTGTAGGCAGACTCATCCCCAGCAGAGGTGAGCCCAATGAGCGTGGTGTCGTCCGCGAACTTGAGGAGCTTGACGGACTGGTGACTGGAAGTGCAGCTGTTGGTGTACAGGAAGAATAGTAGAGGGGAAAGAACGCAACCTTGAGGGGAACCGGTGCTGATGGTCCGGGGGTCAGAGACATGTTTTCCCAGCCGCACGTACTGCCTCCGGTCAGGGAGGAAGTCTAGATGGAGTCAAGCACACTCAGCCGTAGAAGCTTGTCATGTAGCAGAGCCGGGATGATAGTATTAAAGGCACAGCTAAAGTCCACAAACAGGATCCTGGCATAGGTTCCTGAGGTGTCCAGGTGCTGGAGGATGGAGTGAAGGGCCATATTTACTGCATCGTCTACAGACCTGTTAGCTCTGTAGGCAAACTGCAGGGGATCCAGTAGAGTGTCAGTGATGGCTTTGAGATGCCGCAACACAAGCCGCTCAAATTACTTTATCACAACAGAGGTCAGAGCTACGGGTCTATAGTCATTAAGTCCTGTGATCTTAGTTTTTTTTGGGGACGGGGATGATGGTTGAGGTTTTGAAACAGGCTGGTACGTGGCATGACTTCAGTGAGGAGTTAAAAATGTCTGTAAACACCGGTGACAGCTGTTCAGCACAGTGCTTTAGGATGGATGGAGAGACAGAGTCTGGCCCGGTTGCTTTGCGGGGGTTCTGTCTCCTAAAGATTCTGAAGACGTCCCTCTCCATAATGGATAGAGTCTTCGCCGTGGTGGGGGAGAAGGGGGGGTGCTCTGAGGCGGGCAGCTGTGGAGAGGCGCAGGCCTCTGCTGTGGTGGGGAAGGTGACGCTGATGGGCTGGAGCTGTTGGGTGGTGTCACAGGGTATGGTATCAGGACTGTCCCACTGTCTTTCAAAACAACAGTAAAACTCGTTCAAGTCGTTGGCCAGGCATGAGTCGTTAGTGGAGTGGGGGGCTCTGGGCTTGAAGTTTGTTGTCTGCCTAAGCCCTTTCCAGACAGAAGCAGAGTCGTTGGCTGAGAACTGGTGTTGGAGTTTCTCAGAGTAAAGACGTTTAGCATCTCGCACCTCCTTGCTAAAAATGTATTTTGTCACAATAAACCTGTCTCTGTCCCCACTCCTGAATGCCTCTTCCTTCTCCAACCTTGACTTTCTGAGTTTAGCTGTGAACCAGGGTTTGTCATTGTTATAACTCACCCTGGTGCGTGATGGTAAACAGCTGTCTTCACAGAAGCTGATGATGTCACAGCTTCTGTGTACTCATCCAGACTGTTGGTAGCGGACCTGAAGACCAGTCCAAGCACGCCTGAAGATCCTCCACAGCTTTACTGGTCCACTGCTTAGATGCCTTCACAACAGGTTTGCAGAGTTTTCATTTCTGCCTGTATGCAGGGATCAAATGGACCATGACGTGATCAGAGTGTCCCAGTGCAGCCCGGGGGACGGCAAGCTAGGTACTGCTAACTGTGGTGTAGCAGTGATCCAGAATGTTCTCCTCACTGGTCGGGCATTTAATAAATTGTCTGTATTTGGGGAGTTCGCTGGTGAGATTTCCTTTGTTAAAGTCGCAGAGGACAATAACTAAGCTGTCCGGGTTAGTCCTCTCCACACACAGTATCGGCGAGCAGGCGCTGTGCAACCTGCACGTTGGCTTGCGGTGGAATGTAAACACCAACCAGAATGAATGAAACAAACTCACGGGGGGGAGTAGAAGGGTTTACAATTGATAAAAAATGATTCCAGATCAGGTGAACAGTACTCTTGAATGACTGTCACATCCTTGCACCAGCCACTGTTAGTGTAGAAACAGATTCCCCCACCTTTCGTCATGCCGAAAAGTTCTGTTTGGCGGTCCGCTCTGAAGAGTTGGAAGCCTGCCAGCTGCATCGCAGAGTCCGGTATTAATCCACACAACCACGTCTCAGTGAAGCACAAAACAGAAGAAAGAGAAAAGTCCCTAATAGTCCTGATCAGAAGGCACAATTCATCCATTTTGTTGCTAAGTGAGCGGACGTTGGAGAGGAGTATACCGACCGAATGCCTCTCCTCCACCAGGGCTCCAGCGCGTTGACCTCTCCGTCTCCGTCTCTCTGTGTGTCCAAGGCCTTTGATTTGTACGTCTGATAAATCCACGGAGGAGGAGAGAAAGTTGGGACATAAAACAGATGTTGTTGAGTCCCTGATATTTAGTAGCTCTTCTCTCGTGAAAATAATCTGCGATGTTATTGCATAGCAACACAATAACAAAATAAGAAAAAAGTTGAGTTGTAATATACAGAGTTAAAGACTCAAAACAATACAGTTTGTGACAATACAGCAAAATAATCCGAGTTGATTCGCAATAAACAGAATTACATTTTAATTAGAGACAAAAAAACAAACACAGAAGTGTGCACCAACATACCAAGGCAGCCATACGAGGCGCCATCACCATGACAACAATTTAGTTACATTTACATTTACATTTAGCAGACGCTTTTGTCCAAAGCGACGTACAAGGGAGAGAACAGTCAAGCTAAGAGCAATAAAAACCTGGTGTAACAATAAATACTGCTTTTTTTTTTTCAAGAAATAGAAAACAAGATAGAAAGAGTGCGGGACTGTCACTGCTTAAGTGCAAGTTAAGCCAAGGTGCCAGTTAGGAAGGGAGGTGCTCTCTGAAGAGTTGGGTCTTCAAGAGCTTCTTGAAGGTAGAGAGGGACGCCCCTGCTCTGGTAGTGCTAGGCAGGTCGTTCCACCAACGTGGAACTACAACTGAGAATAGTCTGGATTGCCGTGCTTGCACAGGCGGCAGTGCCAGACGACGCTCACTGGATGAGCGCAGCGTCCTGGGTGTAACATTTGCCCTTCCAAGAGCATTTAGGTAGGTGGGAGCAGAACCAGTTAGCACTCTGTAGGCAAGCATAAGTGACTTGAACTTAATGCGAGCAGCTACCGGCAGCCATTGGAGCTCAATGAGTAGCGGGGTGACATGTGCCCGCTTTGGTTGGTTGAATACCAGACATGCAGCCGCGTTCTGGATCATCTGTAGTGGTTTCACCACGCAAGCCGGCAGGCCCGTTAGGAGGGCGTTGCAGTAGTCGAGACGTGAACTCACCAAGGTTTGCACCAGCAGCTGGGTGGCTTACTGGGTTAGGTACGGCCTGATTTTGCAGATGTTGTATAGCGCAAAGTGGTGACAGAGGCATTGTGGGCTGTGAATGTTAGTTAGTTGGTCATTAATAATGACCCCGAGGTTTCTTGCTGTTTTGGATGGAGCACGAGATAAAGAGTCAGTATTGATATTGACGTTGTGGTGGATGAACTGTTTGCCTGGGAAGACCATCAGTTCTGTTTTGGCCAGGTTCAGCTGAAGGTGGCGGTTTTTCATCCATGTGAATATATCAGCAAGACAGTCAGAGATCAGTGCCGAAACAGTGTTGTCCTCAGGAGGAAAAGACAGCACCAGTTGAGTATCATCGACATAATGATGAGCCATTGATGGAGACAGTTGTTTCCCAATGGCTGCCACTTTCTCTGTGAAAAAGGAAGCAAAGTTATCAGCTGTGAGGTTAGTAGCTGGGGAGGAGGAGGAGGGTAGATCAGAGTTTTGAAGGTGGAGAATAGTTTCCGAGCATCAGTTGCACTGTTGATCTTGTCATTGAAAAAAGTTTTCTAAGCAGCAGTGATGCTGGATGAGAAGGAGGCCAGCAGTGTCTGGTAGCTTGCAAGATCGTCCTGTGCTGCAGATTTGTGCCACTTTCTCTCAGCCGCTCTGAGATTGGAGCGCTGCGTTCGGAGGGTATGACTCAGCCATGAATGAGACTGGGTAGATCGAGCAGGTCTGGTAAGAAAGTGGACACAAACTGTCCAGGCATGAGCTCAGAGTGGAGCAGAGAGATTCTGTGGCATCATTGACACCTAGTGAGGAGAAGGTGGATAAAGGTGGAAGAAACCAGGGAGGAAAAGTGGGTGGGAGAGAGGTTGTGGAGGTTGCGCCGGAACGAGACCATAGGAGGAGGGACAGAGGGTTGCTCAATGAGCCGAACATCAAAGCGAATGAAGAAATGGTCTGAGAGATGCAGAGGGGTTACGGTTAGGTTGTCCGTGGTGCACTGCTTTGTGAGTTGGAGGAGTGGGTACCTGTTGTAAGTCGAACGAGTGAACCAGGGTCCGAAAGTCCGCCGAGTTTTGTCGATTGTCTAGGTGGATGTTCATGTCGCCAAGGATGAGTGTTGGACACTCATGGTCAGGGATGGATGACAGCAGGGTGACCAATTCATGGACGAAATCACCCTGGTGTCCTGGTGGCCGGTAGATAACAATCACATACGTTTTAACAGGAGCAGTTACCATAATTGCATGATATTCAAAGGAGACATACCTGTTTGAGGAATTTCCAGTTGTCCGAGATCAGCAGCCCAGTCCCACCTCCACGACCAGATGGCCGAGAAGTATGGGAGAAGGCATAGTTAGTGGAGAGTGCTGCCGGGATAGCAGTGTTTTCAGGTTTGATCCATGTCTCAGTGAGAGCTCAGAGCCCTAGTGAGAGGTGGTTGGCATAACCTAAAATGAAGTTGGCTTTGTTGCCTGAAGCTCTTGAAGACCCAACTCTTCAGAGAGCACCTCCCTTCCTAACTGGCACCTTGGCTTAACTTACACTTAAGCAGTGACAGTCCCGCACTCTTTCTATGTTGTTTTCCATTTTTTTGAAGAAAAAAAAACAGTATTTATTGTTACCAGGTTACCCAGGTTGCGCTGCCTTCTGATGCGCTGGGATCTCTTGTCGCAGTGAGTGACAACAGAGATGCTACTGTGACACATGGCTAGGGAAAGTTTTTAAGTTTACCTTGTTCGTGTCCTTTCTTCGGTGGACTTGCACAGGTAGACTTGCATTTCCAAACATCTGGGAGCGAGAGAGGTCTAGGGAGTTTTTTTAATTTGGTGAAGGCCCACTTCACTGATTAGCTTTGGGTCGAAAACTTCAGGCAAACCAGGTCAGGATTTGAAGAATTGTGCCAACTGATAAGCCTTGCAGTGTCGCCTGCAAGCGTTTGCTGCCGAAAGCCCGTCCCCACAGACGAGCGCATTGCTATAGCGCTTTATAAACTCGCAACACGTGCAGAATACCGTGTTGTGGGATAAACTTTTGGCGTAAGCAGGACTACTGGCCATAGATGTGTGTGTGCAGTATGCTTTGCATCCATGAACAAGCCAAACAAAGTACAAAGTTACCCGACCTAGGCGAGGCGCAAGAGATTGCTGACCGCAACAAACGTTAAACAATAAAGTTTGCACGTAAATCTATTTAAAAGGTTAGCCTACAATAATCTAGGTGTCCATGGGCAACGAGGGGAAACACCACACAGAACCATACATATATGATACTACTATATAACAGCTACTGCATATGCATATAAAATGTGCATTTAAACATGGGTTTGAAACCCACCTACTGTGTGTTTTCTTTCGCGCTGCGCACCGTTACGGGTTAGTCCATTTCATTGTGAAAGTAGGGGGTTTAGGGATACGACAAATAACCATGAACATGACATTTTAGCTACTACTTCAAAGTTTCAACGTATTTCTTAAGAATACTAATACAATGCACCATGCTTTTGAAGCGTTCATGATATTAAGGGGCTTTTTGTCACGAATTCCCCTGAATTCTAGTTTGTTTTCATCTCGTTGTGTTCTTGTATTTACTATCTCCTGTCATTTCAGGTCCGGCCACTCCCACTTGCCTGTTAATCTCCTCATCACGCTCACCTGGCATTCTCCGCCCATCTATGCACCTGCAGCTCATCTCCTCATTAGGTTCTGTGTATTTATACCTGTCTGCTCACACTTGCTCTTCGCCAGATTGTCTTGTGTTTTTGCCAAGCTTTCCCGCGATTACATTGAATAACTAGAATGCGTTTCGTGAACGAACTGCGAGAGTGTGCTTGCTCTGTGACAGAGAGAACAAGTGCCTATGAATTAACATGTATTTACATCTACTCAATCAGTGTAGTGGGGCCTTCTTCCAATATATTTTAGCAAGCAACCAAGCTCAACCATTATATTTTGGCTCCACTGACGTTTAGACATATGAGGGTATCTCAGAGTTTCGTTATACTGACTTACTGAGCTAAGTGAATTGTTGAAATTGCTATCTTGGTAAAAGGAAACATCTCTGCAACAATATTAGAATGAATGCGGTTACATAGCCAGCTTTACTTAAAGTTTATTGTAAGATAGGCCTATATGTTAGACTTAATGCAGTTAGAGTTAGTCTGTAGGTGTAGTATCAAACGTAAGCAACACTTTTACTGTATAGATAGAGAGCACGTGTATCACATTGGTTTATAGTCTGTCAAATTAGTTCTAGTTATTGGTGTTCGTTGCCATACAAAGTTAGTCTTCTCTTATAAGCCTAGGTAGTACATCTGATTAGAGCTAGCAACCATGAATTGCAGATTAAGGGGTCCCCTATCTCAGTGTTCATTTTGGCAGCTATTTTTAGATTCAGTCTTAAGACAAAAATGCATATTAGTTTTAGTCACATTTAGTCATAGTTATCCTTCTTAGTTTCAGTCTAGTTTTCGAAAACTCATTACAATTTAGTCTAGTTTTAGGCACATTTAAAATTCCATATTATAGCCACATTAAACTCATTCCCTTCCCTTCTCAGGCCCAGGGACCTCCTGTGTTGTGTCAACTGCATAGTAGTCTAGCTTGCAGTACTTACATTGTGGATGCAATTAGTCTCCAAGATACAGATCTCATGCCTACAGCTGAATTCGAATTTGTTTGTAATAAATAATCGAATGTGATGATGAAGTACGGTACGCAGCGTCTTAACTGAAGCTCAACTCAACTATTACAGTAGCTAGCTTGCCGCTAACGCTAACTGAAAACACATCGGAACACAGTGGCTAGCTAGGTAGCTAGCTGCTAATAAGTAACATATATAAGTAACACATCAGCAGTAATGAATCAAGTGTACTGATATTAAATGTACTACTAAATGTACTACTAACATGCCATTCTTAAATTAAAGCCAGTGACATGATGGTTAACGATTAACGAGTTAACGATGGATACCGACAATTAGCATACCTAGCTAGGTAGCATTACCATTGGATTTCAATGGCAGTTATGCTAGCTCTGGCTATCCAGTCAAAGGAGCCTTGTTTCTGGACACGTATCACTTGACGAGCGAGGGCAATACAGTCATCTGGAAAGTTTAAAATGATACTAAACGAAGGGAAATCTACTGTATGGAGAATTTTCTGCTCAGTAGACAAAGCAGATTCTAATTAGGCTGGTGGATATGTCCAATGTAAGAAGTGTGAAGTTTTAATGAAATATGATTGATGCAACTGTCGTTCTCCATAACAACTTGGATTAACCTGGAAGGCTGGATGAAGTTTCAGACCGAACGTCAAAGATCTTCAATGGTAAGACTTGTCGGTTGTGCCTCTGTTGGTGTCTCGTAAAACGTGAATTTTATTAAAGCATAGCGTGTGTATTGTGTAGCTATTTCATTCCGAGATTGCAGGGGAGTGAAATGCTCCGCTCTGCTGCTGGTATACAGACAGCCGGAAAGGTTAACAAACGGAATGAAATAGCTACACATTACACACGCTATGCCTTAATAAAACCCACGTTACTCACATACTGGTTAACACTGTTAGAGCGGGTGTATAAACTGTACCTGAAACTGTTGCCACTACATTCGTTTTAATATTTTGCACTCTCTATCTAACCACTTCTGGCATTTAAGAGAGCTTCTCCTATGTCAACTGATCTAATGTCAGTTGGCTAGAGTGCGTGACGTCACAATGGCTCAACCTTCCCCATGTTAGTCAATGAGAGAAAAAGGGGATGAAAAAGAGGGATAAAAAAGGAGTGGCAAAGAGTATCGCCACGAAAAGTCATAGCAACCTGCACCGGATCGGGCCGGACATTTTGGTGTTTGAATGGCGTCTCTAGCTCAAACGGGCGAGGAGGAGTTAGCTGCAAGAAAAACGGGGAGAATAAATAAATAAATAAAGAAAACTTGACGATAACAATACTGTGCTTCCCTTCGGGCAAGCACACTAATAACCTGACTACCTTTGTTTAGACCTCGGACTGTTTTCTGGACCTCGATTACCCTGCCTGCCCCTTGTCGGATATTCTGCTGTCTTGTTTTGATCTCCCGGTTTTGACCCTGCCTGCCTGTCCCTCGGATCTGATTCTTCTGCCTGCTCCTCGTCGGATTTTCTGCTGGACTACGTGATCACCCGGTTTTGACCCTGCCTGCCCTCGGTTCCTGTTTACCTGCCTATCCCCTGGATTATACGCTGGACTGTTTTCCGGTGATCCACACTGTATTGACTTTACTAGTAAAAGAAACTTATACTACACTGTGTCCGTTGTCGTGCATTTGGGTTCCGCTGTGTCTGTATCAGAAACCGTTACACTTTTTCTTTCTTTTTGTCTTTTTTTTTAGGTTGGTTGGGGCCCCTGCAGCTGCCTACCTTGCCTCTATGTTAAGACCGCCTCGTATAAAGCATGAAGAACATACCTGAGGAGGTTGAAGGTCCCTCAGCTTGACTGGCTGTTGCTGCTGGCTGTGGTGGTTGTGGTGGTGTGTGTTTGGTGATAATGTAGGCACACGCAGAGATGAGTCTCTTTACTGCCTCATTGGCCTTGGTCTGGCTGAGGAAGCCTAGTGACATTTATCGTGGGTCCAGCAGCGTTGGCAGTGTCATGATGCTCATTGACTGCAAATGATGCAGTTTTTCTCAGAGTTGTCTGAACATATTGTCTGCCAGCTGCTGGGCAATCATACATTTTTAAGTAGGCATTTCCTCAGCCAATGCATTGTTTAGCATGGTTAAGCATTTTTAGCAGTGAAATTATCTTTAAAGAAGACACCAGCTTCTCCCCGGACAGCTCCACTGTGACATCATTAAAGGGTGATAGGACATGCAGGCACTCCTCTGGAGCCAGAGGACATGGAGTCAACATAGAGGAGGTGTTGTTACTGTAACTCAGCTGTTTTTCGCAGACCACACATTTCACCTAAGAATATAAAAAGATACTCATTAAAACTAAAGGTACAGAATGTACTGTAGAGAATACATATGGGACATTTTAAGGGCTGAATTTGTGAGAAATCGTTGGTGATTGCGTTAACATCAACTCAACAGACATCCCCGGTTTACATAATTATTATAATAATAAATACGAGAACATTTGAATTATTAACAATTACGTTTCACATTTGAAGTCATGATTCAACGAGTCAACGGGATGTCCTAAAATAAATAATCACTAAACTCAATCGAGTGGATATACCCATAGTGGAATAGAATGGACACGTCTACATTCTGCAACAGTACTTCCACCTCTGCACCGGTGGAGATAGTTCTGCGATTACTCGACCGGTGCTCGCTTTCCGCTTTGACGTGACTGTCACTATCGAGTTGCTTTCGAGTGGATTCTGTCGATTCTGACTGCACACGTCACTCCGGTTGCGTGTCCTTATAAGAACTGGCGGGGCGTGTATGTATGCAAATCCAGGTGCATGAGAACAGGCGTTCAATTTAAGAATCCTAATTAGGGGGAGCACAGCTAAGAACACTTCGGCTGTGTACGAACCCATATCGGGCGTTCATGAATAAGGCGGAGATATTTTCTTACGTTGGACTCCGAAGTCCATAAGAAAACATTTCAGAAGACACTTCAGAAAATGTTCGAGAATGAGTGTCACACAAACACTCCACTGCCCAGATACACAAATAACTTTCACCCCCTTTCCTTTGAAAAACCCCATCACTGCCCTGCACTTTCACTCACTAGTTGTCAAAAAGCACACTCCCAGTAGCCCCAGTAGCTTTCCTTAAAGACCATTCCACTGATAGTTTGTTCTTAAGTGCAGAAGTGATGTCATTTTTTACATTTTAAATAAGAATCAAACTGTTAGTCTCAAAAGAACAGACTATAGTTATTGGCCAGTAGGGCAACAGTTGTCACTAAGATTATCACCTTTATACAGTGGCAGCGTCCATACTTTCAGAGCTCTTCTAAATAGGTTCAAGGTTAAAAATGTACATTCAATGAACCACTAAAATGTTATTGAAATGTTACAGACAACCGTATTAATGTCTGCTGAGGCATCTATTTAATCTCACCAGACTGGTTCTTTACTTCAAATGGAAAGCACGATATGCTTCTTTTCTTCTTCTCATTTTATTCCTACAGTTTTGTTCTTATTCACAACAAAGTTGTTCTGCTCTCAAAAGTGTTCTTTTGCTTTTTTGCCTTGCTTGTATTTATTTCAGTTTTTTGTTCTGTTTCCTCTGTGTTTATTTCTGTTACCCTTTTTTTATCTATTCTTGTTTGACATGTTTCAAATGTAAAGCACTTTGAGCGGCATTCTGTGTATTAAAGGTGCTATACAAATAAAGATATTTATTATTATTATTATTATTACTTTTATTGTCAATAGTTAGAGCCCAAAATTCAAACCATTTTCCCCAGCTGACTTGTGATATCAATAGCAAGTTTAGAGTTTTCTTTCACTATATAGCTAAAAAGAAAGTTTTTGATTAATATTCTTTCTGGTAACATGTGAGTATAGTTATTGATTTCTATTCAATTAAGTTATACTTACTGCCACTTATATCTGAAAGTTCCATAGTTACATTTACTGAGTCCCTGCCAGACTCATCACGTCCTTCCCACAGGATGTTGTCGCATAAACTGCTTCCATTCCTCTGATGTGTTCTCAACGCCCACCCACCCTCCCCCTTTCTCAAATGTATGGTAGCTGTAGCCTGGGGTTCCATGACTAAAGATGTTTTGTGTTTTCCCAAGTCTTTAATTATCCCTCTTGAATGCAAACGTAAATTTAATTTCATCTAATGAGAAGTCAGAAAGTAAGCAAAATAGGACTGAGGTGAGACTATACTGGCTTTGTGGTTTAGCTTGAAATACTGTACTTCTAAACGCACCTACTGTGATTAAATTACAGGCTCCATTTAGAACTGATCCAACAACATACAGGATAAACTGTGTTGTTTTTTTCATCATTTATTTAAACGTATAAATCCATACACTATCATATGACTGTGAATGAAATGACCTCTGTGTATAAATCATACACAGAGAGGTATTAGATAGACTGTGTGCAGAAATAAAATCCATACAGAAAATCTGTTAGACAGATGTTTCAACTGAGATTTTCAAACAGGTCATTATTGCTTTAATTAAGATGTAGGTTTACCACAATGGGCTTCCCTTGGTTTTGTAAAAGGCATGGTGCTTCCCAGCTCTCCACTTTGAAGACAATAATCCCACAGTCTTTTCTCTCTGTTCAAGTTGTTCATTTCCAAACTTAGGATCAAAAAGCACAGTGTACCAAGCACTATACCATTTATCTCACTGTATGGGCAGCCAGTGTTTGTTTGTTTGTGATGAGGCTAAATAGAAAAGTCCTTTCTAACCCTTAAAAGAGAGGTGTAGACAGGCACATGGACGAACAGACAGAAAGGCACACTTAAAACATGAAGGATATGTTACCCAGGGACTACCCAGGGACTACAGAACTACAGAAAAACATTGTTTATAAATGCTTTTTGAGTTTTATCAATATACTTTGCTTCAGAGTAAGGTCTAGCACATTCACCTAATATAGGCTTCCAAAATGATTATGAAATTGTCTTGTATACCAACCACCAAGTTTTCCTGGAGAACTATGGGCATGAAAATAGTGAAACATGAGTTTGCCAGTGCATCAGATGACTTCATAAATTCAGCCATTACCTGGTAGCAATTATTTCTATACCTCTGTGTATACCGATAAGTACTTGTACATGTACCAACATGTACTGTTCATTCGCTTAACTAAAGGAGAAATGCAAACATGGACAGTAATATTCAACCATTCCACTACAAGTACAGATGTTGTAGCCACAGACAATTCTGGCTAGCATTCCTTGGATTGCACACAGACACACACATACACACACACACACACACACTCAACACATACCACACACACATCTGTGTATGGGTATTTAGTGAGTAGGAAATACTGAGAGTACATCTACGGACTCTGGGTATGAGGATGTGTTGGAACTCCAGGTGTAAGAAACATGGGGCGCAAACTCCGGATTCCCTTCTCCACTCCACACCTCCCTCCGACCAGGATTGCCTTCTGTCTGTGCCATACTGCTGATCATCGGATTGCAAGTTCCTCCAATTTTGTAGCCTTTTATCTGGAGGAAGTATGCATTTCACCACAGCTTACATCCTGATGAGCACTCTGGCTTTTATACTGGATCCAGCAGGTAAATTTGGAAGATTTTTTTATTTCAGATGGTTTTAATGTTATGGTGATAGCATTTTGAATGTGTTCAACATCATCTTGCTTGATTGTATGTACATATACACGCAAATGTAATTGTCTATGTCATATATACAACAACGTGTATATTTAGGGCACATGATGGTGTAGTGTGTAGTATAGTGTGATGGTTTGGATGAGTATAGATTTCAAAAGCACACCGTCTGCCCTGCTTTCACATTAAATGTTCCATACACATGAAAGAGTTTACATACAGAACCCTAACCAATAATAGCAAAATACAGGTTTCAGCTAAATAAGAAGACATACCAACAAAACAAAAAAGGACACATTTAAAAACAATGAAATGATTAAATTAAAAAGTGTTTTGATGGAGAACACTATCATATAAGTTTAGCAATGTGTAAGTGTGGTTGACATATTTATGAGATCACAGCCTCAGCTGTACACATCCAAAGCTGAAAAAGAATAGTTTTGTGGTAAAAAAAAAAGATGATCTAGCTACATAGAAGTAGTACGTTTAATCAAAGTTGAAATTTGGTGGTATCAACGAACTGGAATTTATATTACATTTTTCATGAATTAAGCTTATAAACAATTAACAAAATAATAATTATTTGGACGTGCAATTCATTTCGACATTTTGAACAGTATTTTTCCGCAAATTATTATTTGCAAGCTAGTCTTGTGCCATAGAAGACAATGTAGCACAACCACTAACTGTTGTTTTGGACTCTTGGTTGTTACAGTACTTAATGATGAGATCAAATGTCTGGGGACAAGTTGTTTTAAATTCCAGTGTGGTACTGCACCAAAGGCCACCTCAAACAAAGTTGGCTGTGTCTCGAAAACCTAAATTTGACGGAAGCATAATTAACTGTTGCAATTTGCAATTCTAATCAGCATCATAACTTTAAAGCTGCAGTACGGAACTCAAATCAAAATAACTCTTTGTCATATTAACAGTAGTGCATGAGACAGATCCTCTGTCCTGGCTCCACCTGGTGCTCCTAATGCCATTACCAAAACTCCACTGCGACCGATTGAAAACAACCAATCAGAGCCAGGGGGAGTGTCTGACGGAGCGTGAGAGTTGGCAACTCTGCAGTGTGTGTGTGTGCCCATGTGAGAATTGTGTTAGGATCTTTGTTTCAGCACATTTCTTTGCAATAAATAACTATGCCTTACACCTCTGCCCTAGACCCTGCTAATATTTTTTGTCCTGGTCCGTATATTTTCACAAACCTACATACAGGTCATTGTTGATATTTTGAGTGCAAATCATAAAATTGGTGCAGGTTTCCTTTTTTTGGTTTGTGAACAAGTTCTTTAAATCAGCCTGATGCTGTATGTAGACAAAATTTGTGTTTGGAAATAATGCTGTGATAATGATAATAATGTAGATTGCCCAGCAGAGATGTGTTGGCCTACACCCTTCATGTAGATTCGGCAAAATGTCAGAGTGTATGGCCTTTAAACTGAGTTTTGTATTAAAGGCACCCAGTGCAACTTTATATAAACATTCAATGAAAAATAAACATTCAATTTCTAGTCTTTTTTACACGTAGTAAGTTTCAATAACTCCATACCATTACATATCGACATTCAAGGAGCAAAGATGAGACGTCCTTGTGTGGTAAGAACTGATAGAAAACCGTAAACAACAACAATCGCCGGTGGGGAGAGGCCATTTTTTCCATTGACTGGAATCCTGCTTTATTTATTGTAGGTTACAATGGAGTTATTGAAACTTACTACGTGTAAAAAAGACTAGAAATTGAATGTTTATTTTTAAGCCTCGAAAGTTGCACTGGGTGCCTTTAAGACTTCTCGCAATAGCAACAGTAGATGTTTTTCATTCTTTGTTTTGTAAAAACAGGACTATAAGTGTAAGCTATGAAGTTACTGTAACTAACGTTGGTTAGGTTGATTTTTCTGAACATTGAAATTAATGAAAGGTAGGAAGTAAATGTCAATGGCCTAAGACAAACCTCTTAGGTCAAAAATATACAGGGTATTACAGTATTATATCAAAACTGTCTCTGTTAATACTCACAAAGTACTTCATGAAGCAGGTTACCTGATGACAACACAATAAACAACACTGACGAAAATGGGTGAGATTTGGTGCACTGTCTCTGCTCTGTGATTGGCTGGGCGATACAACTACCTCTCCCATGATGCGTTTGTTGCACAATGTTAGGCTTTGAGCATGCACAGAGAAGAGACAGCAAGCAAGAGAGGAAGACGTTGTGTGAGGAAGTGAACATTGGAAGTAGAGTGCACATGGAATAGATATTTGTGCACTTAAAGCAAGTTTTTTTTTCGTGCTCAAAGCTGCCCACTGCGCGCTCAGCAATGAGGCCCAATGAAAAGTCGGAAGTTCTTCTTCGTACACGTCTTCTTCTTATTATTATTATTATTACAGAATGAATAGCTTGTACCACTTAACATCAACAGACATGTTCAAACTTTGTTGCATACGTCTTTCCGTTGCACAACTTGGAAGTAAAAGTATACTGGGCCATTGTGACATCATGATTGCTTGCACCTGTGCTTAACTGTCAACTTTCATCTGTGCTGGCTTCTTTTCTTTCTGTGTCTCTCAATATACCTCTGTAACTAGGATAAGAAGCACCTTCTATACTCTACTAATTTTTACTCAAGCCTGGGTATATCACATAAACTCTATGGCCCTGATTTACAAAGACCTACATTAAGGAGTAGTTGCTCACGCAGCAATATTGCAGCAGCAGTTCATTTAGGGCTAGCGGGTGTTCAAGTAACAATAGTTATGTAATTTACTTCAGGGTCAAAAGGTGCAAACTAGCTAGAGACAACCTCATTTAAATCAGGATTTTGCATGCTTTGTTGGAGAAGGCAAAGGAAAAACACGATACAGCTACAAAAATAAAACAAAATTTTAGTGCTATGTGAAGATCAAATTATAAACTGGGAGAGATGACATGTAATGTTGAGTGTAAATGGTTCTCATACCGTTTAAAAGAACTCTGGCAAAACATAACGCTGTGGTACAGTCACA
Organism: Sprattus sprattus; assembly: GCF_963457725.1. Classification (NCBI taxonomy): domain Eukaryota; kingdom Metazoa; phylum Chordata; class Actinopteri; order Clupeiformes; family Clupeidae; genus Sprattus; species Sprattus sprattus. Next base: position 59,884,452 of record NC_137921.1, on the reverse strand, counting down.
TTTTCTTTTAAGTGATTTTCTTCTACTTACTCTTTTAGGAAAGGACAAAAGCTGAAACAAGGTGATGGGATTGTATGGACAATTCAGCAAATGCCCTTTGCAACTCAGTGTTCAGGATTCCCCAGTCATGGAAATCCTGAAAAAGTCATGAAACGTTAAAATCCAATTTTCCAGGCTAATAAATTAAACCGAATGGTTTGGAAAAGTCATGAAATTTGATTATGTTGTTTGTAGGTCTAATGAAAGGAATTGTGTTATTGTTCCATGGGTAATATTTAGTTGCTTCTGCAGTTCAAGTTCTGAATATCTGGGTGGGAAATCTGAGTGTCGTGAGTGGATGACGCTTACGAAACTTCAAGCCAAGTTGTCAAGTTGAAGGACAATATGAAATTAAAGTAAACCTAGCAAATGTGGAAGTGTGTCTATCCGTAAGGGAAAGGTGGTGGCAGAAAACTTTATATTGATGGTGAGGTAATTACGTCTATTTAAGAGAAACTGGTGAAGAGTTCAGGCAGGTGGTACAATTCTACAATTCCACATCAGTGACTGATGCTAGGCTGCAGAGCTTACATTCTTAATATTATCAATACCATTGATAAAACCTTCTTGCCTAGTCAACTGAAATGGCAGTGGGTGAAGTTTTGGCTTTTACCACGCACAGGCCTTTGACTATATGAATTTGATAATTCAGAGGTGGAGTCATGAATAAGGCAGTTAGGAAATGACTTGGGTTGCCATGTTGTCTAAGTACAATAGCATTGTATGGGAAAATAATGTTGGCGTTAACAGTGAGTTATGGTCACTAGCTCTGTTCACAAGCAATAGGAAACTAGACAAAAAGGATTGGCCTCTTAAGCAAACCAAGGGCAATGGATGAACTGGAACGATATTGAGCAGAGGAGCATCAGCTAGAGAGAATGTGGGTTTTTGGATGTTAACTGCCACTCGATGTCCTTCAACCTCCAGTGTTGGCTCATTAAAACATATTCTGGCTGGCTGTAAAAGAAGTAAGACTCAGGGTTGCTACACGAGCAGACAAAATCAGGTTTTAAAACTGTAGTACCATGGCCGTGAGAGCTCAATTCTCTGCAGCTTCAGAAAACACATGCAAATAGACAAAACACAAGCAAATTAAGAAAAAATCTTCGTCAACAACACATGTGCAGCATTTAGAAAACACGTTGCAAATTCAGATAACACAACATTACATAAACAGACTGCAATTATACCAACGGACAACGGAAGGACAACGGAAGTTCAACACTTAAAAGTGATGAAAACATCTGGACATGCTTGTTGTTTTATTATTGCTGGAGAAGCAAGTATTAAAGCCAAATTCAAGCCTGTATATAAGCCAATATAGCATTACTTACTTGCTTATGACATATCTTGGTAATTTTCTGATTTAGTACAGGAAATGTATTTCACCAGGGAGATGGATATTAGAGGCTTTGTAGCCAAATCAACCACATAGCTTCTGTTGCATTTTGCATTTGTCGAGAGTGGTCACCCAAAGTAGTTTTAAATTAGTTGTTGGAGGCTGCTGAAAGAGCTAGCCAGTGCTGATAGCTGTGGTGCTCAAAGACTACTTGGGGACGTGTGAGAGAACCATTATTACCTGAAGAAGCCTGCCATTGCAAGATGATCTGGAAGTTGGCATGCTGGCATACTTTGCAAGATGTTCTGGATTTCTTAAAGCCTGTCAGCGAACCAGGCTTTATTTCTAGACTAAGCCAGTCATATCACCATGCCACTTGACTAGAATCCATCAGTATGGAGGTTGTGGTGCACCCTGGAATGGGTATGGTTACTTGCATGTGACATTGAGGGGTTTAGCTGCTATTGGAAGTCTCCACAAGTAATTCAACATTTTCTCCTTTGTATAACTGAAATGAAATTACTTACTTAAAATCATAAATCTTATAAAATGCATTTTTCTGGATTTTTTTGTTGATATTGCTTCTCACTGTTAAAATACACCTACCATTACAATTCTAGATCACACATTTCTTTGCAAGTGGCCAAACTTGCGAAATCGGCAGGGGTTCAAATACTTATTTTCCCCACTGTATATTATCTGAAGAGGAAGCGACTGATTTCACTTGATTCTGTGACATGACCTTGACCACTGCCTTTTTCTGATGATCCTGTCACTTTGGAAAGTATACCATTGTGTGTTAACCACAGTAACTGGGGTGGGGTGTGTAACTCCTATTTAAATGGCACAAACACTGGCATGTTAATTATAGCTGCTTACCATTTGCAAGATACATTTAGTTAACATCTGATGGAAGAATCACACATATACCAACCTAACACAGGGTTTACATTTTACCTGGTTAAGACACAACCTACACTGAAAATACATATCAACAAAATTGAACAAATTAAGGAGAAATACGCAATCTTAGTGGAATTTCATAATGCTGCCATGTTCTCTTTTTCAGTATCTGTTGATGCTATCTCTGCCCCTGATGTCCAGAAGAAGCCATCCCCAGACATACTGCACCATCTCCAGGCCATCCACAGAGAAAAGCGCTGCTCTTGTGAGAATCTGAAAGATAAGGAGTGTGTATACTTCTGCCACATTGGGATTGTGTGGATCAATACACCAAGGTAATTTCAGAGCATGGATTTATATCTGTGCTTAGTTGTACTTAATGTTACATGCTGCTGTGGTGTTAGAAGGGTTGTGAACAACTTAGAGATTTCTGGAAATGTGCATCAATCTGACATGAAGTCGTCATAAAAATGGATAAACAGTCACTGCTGGAACATTTATTCACAACAAAACTGTGTACTTATTCTTTCATTGATTAACCAAATGAGCCTACAGTCCTGCTCTTCTCAGCCATTTAAGCATGTCACCAACAACATTGTAGGGGAAACGGGGTTAGTTGTACCATGGGTAAGTTGTCACACTCATTATATCTAGCCACTATAAGGCGCTGTCTCCAGAATTTTGGTATAGAAATGTACAGAATTGGGATCAGAGTTCACCTACATAGTTTTCTCTGGAGTGAGACAGCTGAATTTGAGGTGAGAGAACTTTTTGTGTTTTTATGTCAAATTGAAAATATTCAGCACCTCAGTATTTTTCTTCGTGGCTTTTACACAATGGGTCTATGACAAAACTATTGTTACCCTTAAAAAGTGTGAAGGGAAAGCTATAGTAGCCGCTAGTTTGTTGTTAGCCTTGATACTAGCCAAAAACTCCATTTCGGGTGTGTTGTCACGTTTTTTGGGGGGGTTGGTTGTCACATGTGAGAGAACTTTTTGTGTTTTTCATGTCAAATTGAAACTACTCAACTATACTCGGAAGACAGAGAAGGGCCTAACTCCACCAGATGTCCTGATGAGGGCAGTCAGAGAGGTGAAATTAAATAAGCAGTCCATCCGGAAATTAACCAAGGGCTTTGGAATTACAGAACACTCACTGCACGAAAAGCAAGATTATCGGGCCCGTAAACGCTGTGATACTGCCGCGAATGATAAGCATTCCTGTTTGATATCGGACATTCCCCCGGAATTTCCGTCTGTCGCAAATTCACGGAATTTCCCGCATACAGACCAAGAGGGGAGAGGGGGGCGATGTGTTAACTTCTCACCTCCCGCTGACAGAGGTGTGAAAGGCTCTTATTAGCATATTGACTGTCAGCAGTCTAGCCACACACACCCTGCTGCAGCCATTGGTTGAAAACGACAAGGAATTGAATTAAAACGTCTTGTGATGAGACGGACTGAGATTCTGTCTATTGGTCAGCTTTCAACTGACAAAACGTATCCCCTCCCATTTACAGCTATTGCCCCATAAAAACGAAATTAAAATGTACTCGATAATAATTTAATTAATATTTTGTGTTTGGCTCCGAGGTTATCACATTTCTTGATTCGCCTTCCGTTTTCAGAGTTCTGTCTTTAGGGTTTTGATTTCGGGGATATCACGATTTTTGTGTTGCCTTTCATTTTCAGAGTTCGAGGGTTGCAACGTACTTTGGAGGCTGTTCTTCTCATATTCCGAAGCTTCCTCTCTGTAATGTTCTTGACATTTACTTATACAGAGTCAGGCTTACTCTGATATTGAGATAGTCATTTCGCAACTTGGGACATGTTTGCCACTCGTGAATATCTATCCTGTGTCTTTTCAGGTAGATTTTGAAATCTTGCGCGAGCTTCGAAGCTGCCCTCTTCAGGTTAATGGTACTGTGTGTCTAACCGCTTAGCCACGTTGCGTGTAAAGTATTTCGCTCGTCGGTGCGACCAAGTACCTAGTTTATCATTCCTTCCTCCTCTGGGGTATTTGTCTTCTGTTACTGGAGCGTGCGAATTGGGAATTGTTTAGTGGACTTATGTGACGTTTTAATTATGTTCACGTAAAGGCGCCCGAGGCAACATTAGAAACTTTAGACTCCAATAATAAACGTTCAATTTCTAGTCTTTTTTACACGTAGTAAGTTTCAATAAAACCATACCATTATCGACATTCACAGTGGTGTAGTGGTCCCTGGAGAAGTGGGTATACTTTTTATTTATTCATACAGCACAGGATAAACACCCTGTTTTGAGAAGTGGGTATACCCAATGCTGACTGAAAAATAAGTGGGTATACTTTGTATACCTGCGTATACACTGGACTACACCACTGGACATTCAAGGAGCAAAGATGAGACGTCGTTGTGTGGTGAGAACTGATAAAAAAAAATCGCCTGCCTTCTGTTTTCCACGGTAGATCGCATGTTATGCTAGAAATGGCTTAGCATGGGTGGGATGGGGAAAGATAACACCTTTCCATCCAGACGCAATTTTAGCTAATCGGAATCTGTAAGTGGTTTCCAGATACAGCCGCGGAAAAAATTAAGAGACCACTTCAAAATTATCAGTTTCTCTGGTTTTACTATTTATTGGTATGTGTTAAAGTAAAATGTACATTTTAGTTTTATTCTATAACCTACTGGCAACATTCCTACCAAATTTCAAATAAAAATATTGTCATTTAGATCATTTATTTGCAGAAAAATGACAATTGGTCAAAATAGCAAAAAAGATGCAGTGTCTTCAGATCTCGAATAATGCAAAGAAAACAAGCTCATATTCATTTTTAAACTACACAATACTAATGCTTTAACTTAGGAAGAGTTCAGAAATCAATATTTGGTGGAATAACCTTGATTTCAACTCACAACTTTCATGTGTCTTGGCATGCTCTCCACCAGTCTTTCACATTGCCGTTGGGTGACTTTATGCTACTCCTGGCGCAAGAATTCAAGCAGCTCGGCTTCTTTTCATGGCTTGTGACCATCCATCTTCCTCTTGATCACATTTCAGAGTTTTTTTTATGGGATTCAGGTCTCGAAATTGGGCTGGCCATGACAGGGTCCTGATCTGGTGATACTCCATCCACACCTTTACTGGCCTGGCTGTGTGGCATGGAGCATTGCCCTGCTGGAAAAAAAACACTTCTCAAAGTTGGGGAACATTGTCAGAGCAAAAGGAGGCAAGTTTTTCTTCCGGGACAACGTTGTACTTTGCCTGGCTGAGGTTTGTAAAAGACCATAAGGATTGAACCAAAGCGGACTGGAGGGTCTCCTAGTTCGTCTTCTCTGATGAGTCCAATTTTCAGCTTTGCCCAACACATGGTCATCTGATGGTTAGACGAAGACCTGGAGAGGCCTACAAGCCACAGAGTCTTGCACCTACTGTGAAATTGGACTCATCAGAGAAGACGAACTAGGAGACCCTCCAGTTGGCTTTGGTTCAATCCTTATGGTCTTTTACAAACCTCAGCCAGGCAAAGTACAACGTTGTCCCGGAAGAAAAACTTGCTTCCTTTTGCTCTGACAATGTTCCCCAACTCTGAGAAGTGTTTTTTTCAGCAGGGCAATGCTCCATGCCACACAGCCAGGCCAGTAAAGGTGTGGATGGAGTATCACCAGATCAGGACCCTGTCATGGCCAGCCCAATTTCGAGACCTGAATCCCATAAAAAAAACTCTGAAATGTGATCAAGAGGAAGATGGATGGTCACAAGCCATGAAAAGAAGCCGAGCTGCTTGAATTCTTGCGCCAGGAGTAGCATAAAGTCACCCAACGGCAATGTGAAAGACTGGTGGAGAGCATGCCAAGACACATGAAAGTTGTGATTTTAAATCAAGGTTATTCCACCAAATATTGATTTCTGAACTCTTCCTAAGTTAAAGTATTAGTATAGTGTAGTTTAAAAATGAATATGAGCTTGTTTTCTTTGCATTATTCGAGATCTGAAGACACTGCATCTTTTTTGCTATTTTGACCAATTGTCATTTTTCTGCAAATAAATGATCTAAATGACAATATTTTTATTTGAAATTTGGTAGGAATGTTGCCAGTAGGTTATAGAATAAAACAAAAATGTACATTTTACTTTAACACATACCAATAAATAGTAAAACCAGAGAAACTGATAATTTTGAAGTGGTCTCTTAATTTTTTCCGCGGCTGTATATATATATAGTTGATCTCTCTTATTTGACGAAGCAGTGAGTTAGCTGTCTTTCAATGTCTCTTGTCGAATTATCTCACATGTTTATGGTGGTATGTGTTTAAAAGTTTTAACTTAGGCTATGTGTAATGTTCCTAACTTATATATTATTATTTCACCTTAATGTTCTTGAGATTCGTTTCTGGCATGTAATTATACAGTCAGGCTTACTCTGATAACAGTCATTAAGAGTTGTTAACAGTCGTTAAGCAACTTGGGGATCGAACCTGTGACTTTCAGGTTTTTTAAATCAGTGAAGCAGTGACGGGGTGCCTCCCTGTCACTGGGGGGGGGGGGTTGTTTTCAATCCAGGTCAATTCAATTAACATAACAAAGCCTAGGCCTGGTCAAGGGGAAGGGGTGGGGGGGCTTTCACACCAATGTGGGCTTCTACGGCAATACACAGGGTCGAAAACTGTCGTAAATCCCACATTTCATGCAGTGCTGGCAAGATATTGCTTAAAAATAAATGATCAAGAGGTTGCTGGAGAAGAAGTCCACCCATCAGTGCCAGTAGGCTATGCTAAAAGCCGCCTAGTTTTCAGTGAGGAGCAGGAGTGTCTGCTGGAGGAATATATAATAACTGCCTCAGATATTTATTTTGGCCTTTCTCCCATCCGCAAGTCCGCAAACTGTCATACAGCTTTGCAGTGCGCTATGTTGCTGTCCGCACAAACTGGACAGTGAATGAGATGGCAGGGGCAGACTGGTTCTCTGGGTTTCTGAAGAGACACCCATCGCTTTCCATCAGGACCCCCGAGGCCAATAGCCTGGCACATGCCAGTGCTTTTAATGAGCACAACGTGGGCCATTTCTTCACCAACTTGGAGGAGGTGATGGCTAGATACAAGTTTGAGCCCCAGTCGATGTGGAATATGGATGAAACAGGTATCACCACTGTCCACAAGCCGAACAAGGTGGTAGCCAGGAGAGGCTACAAACAAGTCGGGTCTTTGACCTCTTCAGAGAGAGGAACCCTGGTTACACTCTCCTGTGCCATCTCTGCAACCGGGCATAGTATCCCCCCATTCTTCATCTTCCCCCGGGTGAACTTCTACAACCACTTTCTACTTTCTGCCCCCACCGGAAGTGCAGGAGCAGTGAATCGAGTGGGTGGATGAAGGAGGAGCATTTTCTGGATTTTCTTAAGCATTTTGTGTCTCATACGAGATGCAGCAGGGAGATGCCATGCCTCCTGCTCCTAGATAATCACAGCTCCCACCAGTCGGTGGATGGGCTAAATTATGCCAAGGAGAATGGGGTTGTGCCGTTGTCTTTCCCTCCCCATTGCTCACACCGCCTGCAGCCCCTGGATGTGTCTGTCAATGGCACATTAAAGAGGAAAGTGAACACCGCTTGGATGCTGAACAACCCCGGGAAAACTATGACAATTTATGACATCCCCAAAGTGGTGGCTCCAGCCTTCCCACTTGCAGTTTCCCCAAGCAATATCCAAGCAGGATTCCGGGCAAGCGGAATTTATCCCTTCAACCGAGAGGTATTCTCGGAAATGGCATTTGCGCCTGCTTCAACAGCAGACCGAGAAGAGCCCATTTTGCCTTTTTTTAAAGATTTTTCCCATTGAAATAACATTGTGACAACCCCATAGTGTGTGACAACTATCCCCGTGATGGGGTTGGTTGTCACAATGTGTCAGAGTGTCTATGTTAGTTAATAACTTCTTTGTAACAATAAGTTGGAAAATGAGAGGGATATACATTTCAAGCCAACACCTTTTTACGTCAATTTTACGTTGGAATGACTATTGAAATATGTTTTGATGATGAGCAATTCACACTAGAGTAAAAAGTTTGTCAACTAACCCCGTTCTCCCCTATTGGATTACACTTACTCCACATTCAAATACTTGGATAACAATGTGTATGGGCTGAAAAAAACTTTTTTGGATGCTTCTTTGGCTTCTGCCATTGCATTTGCAGGTTCTGTATCCTTCAGCTTGAAAATAAAAACACTTCTACACTGTCCATTAAGGGTTCTCTAAGCATGATTTGTATTCACGACAGTGAAAAGTGAGATGCACGCCACACCTTTAGGAGTTCAGCAGCTAAAAATACTGTAATGGGGCTTTAAGATAGAGATAAATAAATAAAGAAACAGACAGTGATATAATGGTAGTTTGATAGAGTGACTGAGTGCGTGCATGTGTCCAGATTTCGGGCGTTGTCGGGTTTAAATCGAAGATCCATTTCATGTAACTCCCCAAATCTAGATTTGCTGTGTCCGACTGAAATCAGATTGACACCCTCAGAACAGTGATCGGATTTGGTTGGATATCGGACAACGCGTGCTTGTAACTTTTGAAACTAGATAACAACTGGAGATGACGTCTTTTGCGCATGGTTGAGATCCCGTCCATAGACATATACATGCATCATATATGTCTATGATATGATAATTGCTGCTAGACGCTCACTGTTCTTGTGCTCCCACATCTCATTCACTTTTAAATACTGAAACGAAATGTAAATTATCAAGATCATGCACCATTTTCTTTGCAATAAAACGCGATAAAAGATACTGCTCTACAGGGACGTGCACAGGAGTGTGCTAAGGTTGCTTGGGCAACTGCCCGTTTGCCCTCTTCGGCTGAAGTTGCCCCTCTGAAGGAAATAAGTTGCCCCTCCGAAGGAAATATATATATTTGCGATCAGATGATGGGGGAGCGGCAGCGGCAGTTAGTGAGAGTTTAAAATTATATTGTGAAAATGTGCGATTACATGACGGGGACGTGGCAGCCTTGGTTAGTGACAGTTGAAAATTATGTTGTGAAAATTTGCGATTACATGACGGGGGTGGGGCAGCTGCGGTTACTGAAAGTTGAAAATTATATTGTGAAAATTTGCGATTACATGACGGGGCGTGGCAGCGGCGGTGAAAACAATATTGTGTCGCCCCTTTTTTCCAGGGCAGAGCGACTGCCCTTCAAAATTCCTGTGCACGTCCCTGCTGCTCTATTCCCATTCCATACTGAATATTCTGTTTAGATCAAAGGTTTGTTGCGACATACCGGGATATTTCAGGTGATAGTTATGTGGTAGCCTATACCAATGTGTTGACATTAGAAAAACGTTGACTGCGACTGTTTTGGACAGAACGCGCTAATTCACTGAACAAATATTTTCATATTACTTTTCCACCACTTTTTAGTCATGTCATCCATTTATATCGATGTGAATCAATCAATACTAATACAACTTTAACTGTGATGTGTTTTTGTTTCATTTCACAACTTATTTACTGTATAATCAACGGTAGCAGATGCCCGCTTGTAAACATTCCACATTTGATTTGAACAGACGCGGCCAAGATCTGGATTTGTCACTGCCATGTTCCGTGAGATAAAGCAGTTAGCCCCCCATGGATAGAGAAGCTGGGCTTTAGCCAAAATCGGGTTAATGCCATCATGTAAACGTACTGACTGAGAGAGAAAGAGATGAAAGAGATCGAAAAGTTAGATATTTAATACTAAAACATTTTTTTGGATACAATTTGGATATGGATCTATGGATATGCCAAAAATCGGACTTGGGCTGGCAGTCGGAAAAAAGGCCTAAGGGTAAACCCTCATACAACCTAACTTGTATGCCCATTGACATTTACCTCAAGGTTCAATTTTGATTATCCCTTAAAATGGACCTGCACATTATTCACAGGACATAAAACCGCACTAGAATACTAGTCAGTGTTACCCCTGTTGCACTACTGTTTGCATTGTTTTTCACTTCTGGCGATTTGGGGTGTATGCTAAAATCCACAGTGTGCTTAAAAATATATCACATGGAAATATGACATCAGAACTGCAAGCCCACTCCATGCCACTGACAGAGTGTGTGTTATGCATGTGGAATTGTTTGGTGGGGACAAACTTCTGCTGTTATTTCACAAGACTGTCTTCCACCTCAGTCCACTGTAAGGGAGCCCAACAGACATCTTTAACTATTTTACAGGAGAGGTGTACTACTGTAAAATAACATAATGTCTGTCAATATCTTTAAAATTAACTTATTAATAAATGTCAGTTCAAGCATGCAGGACATCTGTATGTGCCAAAGTCCGCAATTCTGGTAAAAGGTTGTTGATATTTGATCTAAACAGTCCCCCCCCCCCCTCTGTGTTTCTGAAGCAATGTGTGATTGGCTGAAAATGTTTATGGCTCGGTCCGAGACACCATGTTTGTTTACATTCACGGTGCCAGGACTGTGTACAAACACCAGAGCGCACATATTGAACAGACAGCTAGAGGATTGTGAGGAGCAACTAGCTGAATTTGACAAAAAGTGTATTGAATGGACTGTACCCATAATGTGCTTTTCTATCATATTTAATGTGTTTAGAAAGTGTTTTGTGGTGTTTAATTCAATGAGAGGTATCCAGTGTTTAATTCTTACACGTAATTTACTTTTACATCTGGTCTCATGTAAAATGTTACTTCTTTTTCAGTCAGATTGCACCGTATGGAATGGGATCACCCCGCCTGAGGAGGAATGTTCAAAGATGCTTATGTGTTGAAAGGAATGATCAGGAGTGTAAGCAGTTCTGTTCACAAAGGCATCCTATGCAAACTAGTGGTACTTAGTGAAAGTGTAACCAATTAAGGATGTTTCTCTGAAAGTTTTTAATTTCAATCTAGATGAGAAATGTATTTACAAGGAGGGAATATTTAAGATTACATAAATCACGGCGTAGAGTTCATGGCATAATTGTTTGTAACTGTTTGGCTTCAAAGGCTCCATCACATTACTCACATTGGTACCCTCTGACCTCTGAAAAGCACCTTAAAGAGCAAGCACCAGTTATTTATTTGTAGTAATTAAGCCATTTAATTGTATGGGTAACTTTGTGACGTACATTATTCGTCTGAACCATTCAGAACCACTATAAAGGTCATAATCAGTGATGTAAGTGATGCTTGTACACCTTTTCACTATTAGCCTGTTAGCCTGTTAAATCAGTGTTGTAAGTGATGCTTGTACACCTTTTCACTATTAGCCTGCCCTGTTATATCAGTATTGTAAGTGATGCTTGTACACCTCCCTCTGTTAATTCCTTGTATGACTTGGGGAACCACTGTGAGCCGCCCAGTGTCCCTTTTAGATAAAATAAAATAATAAGATTGTAAATGCAGACACTTTTTAAAAGAAATAGCCAATGTTCATAATTTAGACATTTTTGTTTTTCAATGCCAAACTTAAAACTCTGTTTTAGCTCCACAAGGCTAACAATACACAACACAGAATGTTTAACCATGATTGGATGCTGTTGTTATCTTTGCTCCAAAGTCATGACCAGAGTTTACGTTTTTATACTGAGACACTGCGGAGGTAAAAATAAACAATCACAAAAAAGGCGGATTTTTTCCCCTATGCGTCTTTTCCGTGTAGAAAAAGAGAGAAAATTAGCGGGAAATCATTGAAACTCTGTGTGATTTCAAGATTATACATTTCTGGAGGGACCAAGGTAAAACAACACACCACACCCTGAAGTTGAATTATTTATTATGCAGTGCATCAACAAATGTGATTGGAGAAATAATGTTTTTTCCATGTTATTTTAGTCTTTCCCTTTAACAGCTCTGTCATGACCAAGGACATGTGGATTCAAACTATTCCTGTGTTCATTTAGCCAACGACAAAATAAATAAGTTTTGACTACCTAAAGAAATAGCTTTTCTCATATACCAACTGCTTAAATGTTCTTCTAGTATGGCCAGTAGTGACTAAATATGTTACATTAGATGTTTTAACTATGTTTCATCAGTAGCTTGTCATATGATCACAGTGAAAAAGGAGACATTTTATGGCACAATGAAAGGCTTATCGTGAAAACATGTCCTCTAGGATAGCATTACAACAACAATAAAATGGCAAATGAACAAAACCACATCAAAAGTGTTTTCAAAACGTGCTGATTATGATTAGAATGATCAAACAAAAAATGACACAGACATCAAAATAGAAATACATAACACAAACAGTAGGTATTCAGTTCACATCATCGTACATATATTCCATAGTCTCACTTCTCCCATTGTGAGCTGAATACAATTTTCTGAATTGTTCATAATAGAGCTTTTTCTCTGCTCTTTTGATTTGGCCCAAGGAAATTATATAACCCTACGTCATTCACTGCAAAGGGTTCGATTCTAGAACTTGGTGTTGTGGTTGTAGCTGTCAGACATGATGAAGTTCTTGTAGAAGTGATCTGAACGCACCGAACAGTACCCTTTGACTTTATCAATCACATGGTGAACTGGATTGATAGAGGAGGCCTCTCCATCAGAAGGGCATTTGGTAGGGCTGGAAGACATTTTGTCTGAAACAGGACAAAGAGAAATAGGCAAAACGGTTAAGATTTCAAACAACATATTTCAGAGCAAAAATGTTGACATTAAAATCACTATTTTAACTAAAAGGTTCCTGTTGGATACCCACAGGTCAAGGGTCCAAAGGCTTTTTGGCCCCAGAAACAGTTTCTGACAAAGAAATTCACACTACCTTTTCAACAGGTCTACATCTACTGTATGTATACCTTTTCAAAGGAATATATTGTTTTATAACACTTTGTTTTGTCCCACATAACCTTAGCTTAATGCTGAATCACTTTGATAAAACACTCCACTGAAACACATGGAAGATATGGGTGAACAGTGAGTCACCTATATATGTGACAGTGGTGACAAACTAAGCATTATTTATCTTTAGTTTCGTTCTTGTGTAACAAGCTACATTGGAAAACCATTGTTGTAGTACTATAGTACTCTCTACACAGTATTAATATCAAGCTCACATCAGCCTGAATGATGGCCTTGTGTGGTTTCTATGGGGAGCCTTGGATTACTGTACCCCAGAGCCATACTTTAGCAAACACATGACAGGGACTAGCTCCACCCACAAAACATGCCATGCAATCCCAGAATAAATATACGCTCTACTACAAAGTGTACCACATAGTGATTATTGTATTGTATTATGTATGTATGTATGTATGTATGTATGTATGTATGTATGTATGTATGTATGTATGTATGTATGTATGTATGTATGTATGTATGTATGTATATGAAAGTCGCTTAAAGGATACAAGTGTCTGCTAAATACTAGACCTTTTCAAATAGTTTGTACAAAGAGGTCATGAAAGTGCTTTCTTTTAACATAGGCAAATTATTTCTCCAATGGTGCCTTGCAAATTGTCCTTTAATTTTAACCTGATTAACAACATCGTATGGGAACTTGGGTACATGGCTGGCATACGGATCATCCCATCCCACAGAGTTGGCATGGCACGACTCATGACAGCTGGCCTGGTCCTGACTGCTCTGCCAATTCCCTCTGGAACGCCCCTGTTACCAAGAAGTCCAGTGTGGTAAGCACTTGTAAGGGAATGGCCAATATATGTCTCGTCGCCATGTCCCTCTCCAGAACCAGTTCAGATGGGCCTAATGACTGGACCTAATGGGCTAAGACCCTCTTTACCTAAACGTGCTGCAGAAAGGTTGGTGCATGCATTTGTCAGCTCTCGTCTTGACTATTGAAACTCTCTACTAGCAGGTCTACCACCCAAAACCATCTAGAGGTTACAGTACGTCCAAAATAGTGCTGCCCGGGTTCACACGTGGACACGGAAATCTGAGCATATCACCCCAGTCCTCCACTCCCTCCATTGGCTTCCAATTAACCAACACATCATAGTTCACAAGGCCATAAACTCTTCTGCGCCAACCTATCTCCAGGACCTCCTCACCCCTCACTCCTCACCCCGGACACTTAGGTCAGGAAATTCCAACCTCCCCGGACTAAGCTGGCCAACATGGGAGAACGTGCCATCTCTAGGGCCTTGCCTATGGAATAACCTCCCGAAGAGGATAAGGGCCTTAGATTCCCCCACTGACTGAGTGTAAACTAAAAACTCACCTTTTTATCTCTTCAACTAAGGTCTTGGTTCTTGTGTTTATTTTGATTTTGATTGCCTTTTTTTCCTTTTAACTGTCTTTGATTTATGATTTTGATTTATTATTATCAAATGTCTTTGGTTGTGACACTGTTTGATTGCATTGTAAAGCACCTTGAGACTTCTCTGTTTGTTAAAGTGTGCTATATAAATAAAATGTATTATTATTATTATTATTAATGCAGCACAGGGTTTAAGTGTATAGCTCATGGAAATCTGAAACGGCTGATAAAACATCTGCCTGGTCTGTAAATATCTGCTTCTGTCTAATTCTGCCACTGGAAGATTCAGAAGAAGAAGGCCAAAGCTGCCATTGTAATAACTTATATATTGCACCCTTTAGCATGCTTTTAAGCTTTTGTTTTTTTGTTCGTTATTATTTCCAATAAGGCCCATGTTTCATGTGACTATTGTTTTCCACCATTATAACTTAAGTTTACATGAACATATACAAGTCAATTAGAATACCTAATTCCATTATCTCATGATGTCTATTTTCCCTCACTTTAGACTGTCCACTGCAAGCTGTTGCTGCAGCCTGTCCACTGTTCCCTTTAAAAAGTGCCTAGCTTCCAGCTGGCCATTCATTCTCAACTTCCACATCCAGTGTTCTACCACACACTACTAATAATGAACCACACACACAGAACCACACACACAGAACCCCTCCAAAAGTCCCCTGCTTCCTGTTGACCATTACCACCTCACAAGCACATTCAAAGTTCAACTATACATTGCATACAATGCATCACACACACATTCTGATTGCCAGCCTACCTACCCATTTCTCTGCAAATAATCACACACATCCACTCATTCTAATGAAAGTATTTGGACATTATGACTCCAGATGTTGTTAGACCATGATAGTATATGCTGGCTTTACTCTCTACACTGACTTATCTGGTCTGGAGGCCTCCTTCATTGGCTGGCCTAGGCTGATTTGGGTTAACTGTTTTGCCAAGTAATAGTACAACTGTACAGTTGCAACTTTGTTTTCTTACTTGTGCCTGTGCTACAGGCTCTATCGAACGGTAAGATGTTATATAGATGGGGATATGGTCACAAATTCGATGATACATACCAGTTTACAAATATTTTGTTGTTAATATATTATCAGTCCATAACCAAACTACCATTCTGTGGATAACACAATGGGTATAACCTACTATCAACAAAATATGTTGTGCATTTCGGCTGGAAGATTCCAATGGAAAAAATGCTTTTTTCAGCAATGTCTGTTAGGTTTCGACGTCTCCATCTAGAAGTGCTCTTTATGATTTTTTATTCAGAATATGCAGGATTTTAATTATAGTGTGTGATATCTGAGTTTTCATTTTCAAGACAGAGAAGTCTAGATTCACAAAATGTGCTCATGTTCAAAGTAAACAACAATCAATTTAATGCTATATGAATGTATTAGCAGCTAGCTAGCTAGCCACTATGTGTTCCAATGGGTTTTCGGTTAAAGTTTTAGCGGCAAGCTAACAGTAATTGTTGAGAGTTCAGTTAAGATGTTGCCCTAATTACTTTAATTTATAATTTGTGTATTTATTCTATCTAAACCATATATATCAGCCAGTTTAATCACGAAAACGTTATACGTCACTTATTTAGCAGCTAGCTAGCTAGTTACAGTGTGTATCCAATGGGTTTTCGGTTAAAGTATTAGCGGCAAGCTAACAGTAATAGTTGAGAGCTTAATTTAAGACCTACAATATTCTGTTTGACCTTGCAGCATTCGTGTAGCATATAAACAACAAACCGAGTCGATTAGACATATAAAAAGTTGTGTAGATAACCTTAATTCACATAAAATATGTCCCAGTAACTGAGTCCCGCGACTCTGCCATCTTGTTTCGATATTTTTGATTACTCCCGCCCCTATGAGCTACGTTGACTTCCAAATCACACTGACGCCAAACTGATTGGCTCTCAGCAGGCAGCAAATCGCTCTCATTTGCATAGAGTTAAGAATACCCAACGAGTGACAATGCAGTTCATGACGGGAGTTGATTAGCTACTACTGATATATGCTTACTAGTTGCCATAACTGTAGCAATACCTCACGGCAGCTAGCTAGCAAGTGCTACATGAACTTGCTTGGTCAAGAGCAATTTTGTCTATGTTTTCAAGTGGCGCGTCTTCTACAGTACAAACAATACAAAATCAGCACTACATTACAGTCTCAGTTAATGATACAACTACGGGTTTTCTATATTTCCTCACATAGATCAAACGAGCAGGCAATACAGCTCATGATGGGAGTTGACTAGCTTAACAACTGTAGCAGTACCTCAAGGCAGCTAGTGCTAGTTAGCTAACTGCTACACAAACTTGCTAGGTCAACAGCTAATTTTAAGTGTGAGAACACACACAAAAAATAAGCCAGCTTGAAAAAGTTAATGTATACTAGGCAGACAAACCAAAACATTTTGATGAATGAAAGCTTTCTTTATTATTTTTTATTTGTTATTTGGTCTGTTGTCCTTTTGAACCCCGCCATCTACAACTCTTCCCCTATTTTCTCATATATTTTATCTTTCCTTACTGCCTTTTCAAGGTTGTCTTGCATTTCTATTGATGACCAAATCGTTTCTAGGTTTTTATATCATCCGTGATCTACTGCTGGATGGATTTTTCATTTATGTTTTCACCGTTTTCACTCATCATCTTGGTTGACGGTGGGGAAAAAATGGCGGCGGAAATTTCTGTTTCTGGTGTGGTAGCTCCGCCCATAACCTCGGGACGAACCCCAACGTCACCGGTTCTTGTTTCTGGCCCACCTTAAAGTTGGTGCTGAGTTGGAACCTGTTTTTTGGAATCCGGGAACCAGGTTTATTTTCGGTGGAAAACCAAAGAGCCCAGAACCAGCACAGGCCCGACTCTTTATATCTCCTAGTCTGGACTATCTTCGCTATAATACTGGCCTACACTTAGTCTACCCCATCCCCGATGCTGGCATTTATATGCAATATATACTATTGCCACTACCGACATGTTTTTCTGTTCCTACTCTCCTTACCCCTGTAACAGTAACCCTATGAGCACAGTGTATAGTAAGCTGTTTTTGTATGCATCATGTATATACCACCTGATGTCTGTATACAGTATATAAAATGTACATCTACCAAATGCATGCTGTGTAAAACACTTGTTGTTTCCCTCACCTTCTGCCACACAACCCTCCCCCCATTCCCCCCTTCCTATCTCCACCCGGCCGACCTCAAGCAGATGGGTCCCCCCTTCTGTGCCGTGGTTCTTCTTAAGGTTATTTCCTGACTTACAGGGAGTTTTTCCTTGCCTCTGCTGCCATTGTGCTGTCCAGGCTCTGGGCTCTGTAAAGCCCCTTGAAACAATTGTATTGTTATGGCGCTATATAAATAAAATTGAATTGAATTGAATTGATCATAGGTACTGAATGGGCTGAGATTGAGTGAAGTTAATTAGTGAAAGGTGTGGTTGAATCAAACAACAGCATTTCTGAACAAAAAGGTTCTGGGCTGTGTTATTCAGGAGTGCTTCTGCAAGGGAATAAAAACTGTAACCTCGTAAGGGAGGTACAGGCTCTTTACAGTAGGATATTAGGATGGCCAAGGTCAATCCTCCAAACACAGATGCCACCCTGAATGGAACAAAGCAAAACGTTTTTGGTGCCAATAGCTGTCCAGAAAGTTTGTTACGGCTAGTAACGGTGATGTGCCTGTGTGGCTAATCAGTGAAAGGTGTTGGTTACTGTGGTCATTGGTCATGTGCCTTTTCCAGGTCAGGCGACTGGCTCTTCATAGTTTTGGTGACTAAACTGAGCATCACATTTCCTTGGCTAAAGAAGCCAGCATTGCATTGGCCATTTTAATAAATGAGAATGATAATCAATCAGTTCTAGAGACTATAATCCCTTCATTGTCCACAGGTAAACTACATGCTAGATATGACATGCAATTGGAGTTAGCACATAATTGGAGTTAGTCAGACATACGTTTGTCTCTTCAGACTGGCTGTTATATTGTTCATCAAAGCATGTCGTTTTGAGTATCTGTAAAAAAGAATAGGTTATATTTTTAGAAGTCTCACCAAGAACTGGTCAAATTTCATAACAAGCTATTTCTGAAGGGATAATAATTAGCCAATGCATGCTCACACACATTCTATAGCAGCATAGTGGATACTTGTACTGTACCAGCATGCTTCAATGGCACATCTTATTAGGGCCACTAATGGCATTAAATAATTATTTGTATAATTCACTAATATCATAAATAAAGACACTTAAATAGTTCTTGTAAAGAACATTTCAGCAGAGTTGCTTTCATTTTCCTTCAATTTAAAAAATTCTCCCATAGACTTCCAATTGGCCATTGTGACATCATACTGATGGCTTGCACCTGTGCTTCACATTCACCTGCACCAATATGAAGGCTCCCTTTCTCTCAGTCTCTCTCAATATAATGGTATGACTAGTTTTTCTTTCCATCTCTCTATGCTTTTATCTTTCTGTCTACCTATCCCTCTACAACTCCTACTTTACACTCCAATTGCTCACATCACTCAATTTTCTCTTCACCCTGTCTATATGTTTATTCACTCTTCTTTCCATTTCTCTTTTATTATTGTTTGGTGTCCATCATTTCCCACTCTTTTTCTCCTTGTTCTTGTCAGGTTTCTTTGACTTTCAAGTTCCCTATACATCCTTCCATCTTTTTTTCTTCTTTCTTACATGCCATCTCTATGTCTCCCACTCTATCCTTATCATTCTAACCATCTCCTTCTTCCACCATGTCTTTTCTCTCTTTGCCACTTTCACATTTTGCCCCTCTCTCTCTCTCTCTCTCTCTCTCTCTCTCTCCAGAACCGATCTATCTATCTATTAACTCTCTGTCTATCTATCTATTAACTCTTTGTCTATTTATCCCTCTCCATTTTTCTTTCCTACACTCCATCTCCCTGTCAATCCTCCCCGGGGGCGACAATGGAACAGGAGGTAGAGAAGTTGTATAGTTATCAGAAGGTTGCTAGTTCGATTCCATGTCAAAGCGTCCTTGAGCAAGACACTGAACCCCTAATTGCTTCTGATGTGCAGTGTGCCATCAGTGTAAATGTAAAATCTGTATACATCCTTGTAAGTCGCTTTGGATAGAAGCATCTTAAATCTTCCATCCTCTCATTTTCAGTTGGGGGAAAGAAAAATGAGCACTGACATGGGGATTAAAAAAAAAGCTAAACCACCCTGGATAACATAATGGAGATGGCTTCCAAAGTAAACAAACTCTATGAATCACATTTATAGCACAGGACATTACTGCAGTCTTTTTGTTTTCATTTATCTTTTTTAAGAACACGGTGTGACTTGATAACTTGATCATGAACTTCATTACAGTGTAAAGCTCATTTTGTAAAGATTTAACATGATGTTTCTACCAACCAGCATTGATCGGATGGGGAATCCAACACAAAGATGGCAAAGTATTTTTTTCAATCAAACAATGAAAAAAGCTTACAAGGATGTGGCCTGTCACTGCAGATACAGAGGCACAGCAAAAGGGCTTGGGTATGAAAGAGAGGGGAATGTAGAGTCGAGAGAAGAGGCTGAAGAAGCGTTTTGTTGCCCTAATGGCAGCCACTAGTGACTCCCTGCAGAAAAAAGAAAAGTGACTTAGAGAAGACCTCTCCACAATTTAAGGAGTCTATAGCAGATGGTGCACAGTTTTCTCCTACTTTACATCAACTTTTAAAAAGGTAAGGTGAAAAAGGATTCTGTCGAAGGCTGCAAGACATTCAGAAAAATGTAATCTAAGGCCCTTATAGAGTACTCAAAACGGTCGTGTCGGATAGTCGGGCAGTGGGCGGGCGGCCGGATAGTACGTACTAGTTAGCATTTGTGTCCCTTTATAGTACTCCAACGGCTGTGGGTGCTGAAAACAATTCTCTTCCAGAACAGTAGGGGGAGTAACGGTTTAAGTGCCGAAAGACAAGCTACCCCATGACATTTCCGTGCGATGGAAATCGTTAGTTAGCTTTCCCTCTCGTCCACAACTTTTATTTACTTCCCTCTCACCAGCTGTCGCTACTGAAATGCAACAGGTGTCAGCAGACATACACCTTTCATGCTTTGTCTAATGTTACATATACACCTGAAAGGGCAAACTTATCTCTTTCATGGTAGGTATTTTTTGTGGGAGAAATAGTTGCAATCTACAACAAAATTATATGCTTATCTTACACTATAGAAACAGTTAAAAAACGATTAAATTAAATGAATACGTTCTTATTTTCCTTGGTATTTTCGTCATATTCAGATTTGCAATGATTTCTGGGTAATTTTTGTAATCTCTATTTGATCATGTGACGAGACGATACGATATAGGCACAACATCTGAAAGACTGACAGTGTTGTACAAGTCCACACCTTTCATGAAATAGTTAAAAGTTCATACAAGTAAACATGAACTATAGTAACTAGAATGCGTTTCGTGAACGAACTGCGAGAGTGTGCTTGCTCTGTGACAGAGAGAACAAGTGCCTATGAATTAACATGTATTTACATCTACTCAATCAGTGTATTGGGGCCTTCTTCCAATATATTTTAGAAAGAAACCAAGCTCAACCATTATTTTTTGGCTCCACTGACGTTTAGACATATGAGGGCATCTCAGAGTTTCGTTATACTGACTTACTGAGCTAAGTTAATTGTTGAAATTGCTATCTTGGTAAAAGGAAACATCTCTGCAACAATATTGGAAAGAATGCGGTTACATAGCCAGCTTTACTTAAAGTTTATTGTAAGATAGGCCTTTATGTTAGACTTCATGCAGTTAGAGTTAGACTGTAGGTCTAGTATCAAACGTAAGCAACACTTTTACTGTATAGATAGAGAGCACGTGTATCACATTGGTTTATAGTCTGTCAAATTAGTTCTAGTTATTGGTGTTCGTTGGCATAAAAAGTTAGTCTTCTCTTATAAGCCTAGGTAGTACATCTGATTAGAGCTAGCAACCATGAATTGCAGATTAAGGGGTCCCCTATCTCAGTGTTCATTTTGGCAGCTATTTTTAGATTCAGTCTTAAGACAAAAATGCATATTAGTTTTAGTCACATTTAGTCATAGTTATCCTTCTTAGTTTCAGTCTAGTTTTCGAAAACTCATTACAATTTAGTCTAGTTTTAGGCACATTTAAAATTCCATATTATGTAGTAACCTGACCAAAGACACGGACAACGGAGAACGATGTATCAACATGTAGCTTTATGTAGAATCTTAGAAGTGTCGCCATACAGAGTAGCCACAGGTCTTTTTACTCGTGCATTCACAGAACAAAGGAAATGCATAATGCCAGTGTCACTTTATAGTAGAGCCCCGCCTGGTGGTACAACAGAGAACTACTATCTTAAACATTACAACAGTTTTAGTCACATTCAGTCATAGTTATCCTTCTTAGTTTCAGTCTAGTTTTCGAAAACTCATTACAATTTAGTCTAGTTTTAGGCACATTTAAAATTCCATATTATAGCTACATTAAACTCCTTCCCTTCCCTTCTCAGGCCCAGGGACCTCCTGTGTTGTGTCAACTGCATAGTAGTCTAGCTTGCAGTACTTAAATTGTGGATGCAATTAGTCTCCAAGATACAGATCTCATGCCTACAGCTGAATTCGAATTTGTTTGTAATAAATAATCGAATGTGATGATGAAGTACGGTACGCAGCGTCTTAACTGAAGCTCAACTCAACTATTACAGCAGCTAGCTTGCTGCTAACGCTAACGCTAACTGAAAACACATCGGAACACATAGTGGCTAGCTAGGTAGCTAGCTGCTAATAAGTAACATATATAAGTAACACATCAGAAGTAATGAATCAAGTGTACTGATATTAAATGTACTACTAACATGCCATTCTTAAATTAAAGCCAGTGACATGATGGTTAACGATTAACGAGTTAACGATGGATACCGACAATTAGCATACCTAGCTAGGTAGCATTACCATTGGATTTCAATGGCAGTTATGCTAGCTCTGGCTATCCAGTCAAAGGAGCCTTGTTTCTGGACACGTATCACTTGACGAGCGGGGACAATACAGTCATCTGGAAAGTTTAAAATGATACTAAACGAAGGGAAATCTACTGTATGGAGATATTTCTGCCCAGTAGACAATGCAGATTCTAATTAGGCTGGTGGATATGTCCAATGTAAGAAGTGTGAAGTTTTAATGAAATATGATTGATGCAACTGTCGTTCTCCACAACAACTTGGATTAACCTGGATGGCTGTAGTTTCAGAACGAACGTCAATGGTAAGACTTGTCGGTTGTGCCTCTGTTGGTGTCTCGTAAAAGGTGAGTTTTATTAAAGCATAGCGTGTGTATTGTGTAGCTATTTCATTCCGAGATGGCATGGGAGTAAAATACTCCGCTCTGCTGCTGGTATACAGACAGCCGGAAAGGTTAACAAACGGAATGAAATAGCTACACATTACACACGCTATGCCTTAATAAAACCCACGTTACTCACATACTGGTTAACACTGTTAGAGCGGGTGTATAAACTGTACCTGAAACTGTTGCCACTTGCCACTACATTCGTTTTAATATTTTGCACTCTATCTAACCACTTATGGCATTTAAGAGAGCTTCGCCTTCTTCTATCTCAACTGATCTAATTTCAGTTGGCTAGAGCGTGTGACGTCACAATGGCTCAACCTTCCACCATGTTAGTCAATGAGAGAAAAAGGGGATGAAAAAGAGGGATAAAAAAGGAGTGGCATGGGGTACCGCCACGAAAAGTCATAGCAGCTTGCACCGGATCGGGCCGGGCGTTTTGGTGTTTGAATGGCGTCTCTAGCTCAATCGGGCGAGGAGTAGTTAGCTGCAAGAAAAACGTACGGAATAAATAAATAAATAAATAAAGAAAACTTGACGATAACAATACTGTGCTTCCCTTCGGGCAAGCACACTAATTATTTCCCCCAACGGCAGCGTGTCTCGAAGTGTGGTGGAAGCCCAACTTGTGGGTCGCAGAGACGTGACAGGTGGAGCACAAATGAGAAGAGATTCAGGAGATTTTCCCGTTGCAATGCCACACTCAAACAAAAGGAATATTGTAGGCCTATTGTTAGAACAATAGCAGGGCAGAGCACACGGATAATCCATATTCATCATCTTGGCAAATTGAGATACTGCGGCTGGCGCGATTAAGCATTGAACATTCCATATTTGAAATATCTTTATCAGTAGGCTAGTGAAGTCAACCTGTTGATAGTATTCCCAACTCATTTGTCCTTCATTCTATCACCGTGTTTGAAAGGTATTGGTTAGGTAATAGCCGAGTGACAGCTGTTTTCTTTCTGATTTGACAGTAGCCTATAGGATATACTTGTGTGTTTTAAGCAAATAAAATGTGTAGCAATGTTTTCGAAGGGGCAACTGCTATTGTGAATTATACAGTAAATTGTGAAATAAAAGGAAAACACATCACAGCGAGTGCAGTGCATCACAGCGAGTGTGAGTGCATGTAGTATATGTTGATGCCGGAGTTAAATAAAGGCAGGCTATTCATAAAATACGTCAATGTGTCAGTAGTATGAACAGTTGAGACATTGACTCCGTGGGGCTCAGGTCGTTTGGACAAATATTTTAATTGCTGTCGCTCGTGCTGGTTCTCTGGCTACTTGGGCCGGCTCATGGATTGTGATATACAGGGAATAGTTTTCAAGGAAAGGATCTGCACCTTTGACAGTGGCTGTTGTTCATATATATATATATGGATATAAAGGTAATGAAACAGGAAACGCTAGGTCCAGAAATGTTAGTTTCCGGAGTTGATGTCGTATGGAAATGATGTCGTAGTGGGCCAATCACGGCCAAGGAGGACACGGAGAGCTGTCCGACGGCTCTGGAGAGCACGGAGAGGGCGTTTCAGCTACCTGAGAAGGCGTGCCAGCTACCTGAAGGCGTTCCTATGTGCCCAAAAACGTCGTACGGAGTACCATAAAAAAGCCTTTAGAAGCTAAAAGACTACAGACTGTGAAATGTTTACAGATGACTTCCAAAGAAGGAGACTGTCACTCGTTCTCATACCTAAGCCACAACAGAAATGAGACACTTCTGCAACATTATGGAGATGAAGCCTCCTCCTTGTATGACTACAACAGAGGTACAACAGTCAGGCATCCGACTGACACCCCTTGTGGGCTTGCTTGATGTTTGGGTGTGTTAGGAAAGTATTTTAGTTCCCACGATGCAAAGTATTGGGAGAGTATCTCACTCTCACAACTCTCACATCCTACATACAGACACTACATTATAATCTACATACAGACAATCGGATGAAAAATGTTAAACCGCTGGATTTTTCCTTCAGCTGTATTTAGCATACAAATGTATTTTCAAACCTGAAAAAGGGGTCTGGACCTCTGTGACCTCAAAGCTGGTTATGGCTTGACAATGGCTTAACTTGACAATGGCTGGCGCTAACTAGACAGAGAGAAGCAAATTTGAAAAGGGACCATCTTTCAAATCCGCTGTGTTGGAACATTTTGGAATCAGCGTTCAATACGATGGCAAGAATAAGATGACTGTAATCAAACGAAGTAGAGTCTGCACGCATTACTTTGCCACTGTTGACTACTCGAGTGGAAGCAGTTCTTACATGATGTCTCATTTACAGTATGTTGCCATCACTCGGCACTATCCCAGGTAGAGCAAGGAGAGTCCACTCGTTAGTGAAAACACAACAATCTCTCGCCGTTGCCTTCCAACAATAATTTGTGACAAATAAAAACATGAAAAAAAAATGTACTCGAGGGGCACTCAAAGCGCAACGTTAGTGAAATTGAAACTAAATTTGTGGAGCAGCCCTTTGATTCGGAACCGCCACAAAAGCGGATAGGTAATTATGTGGCCCATGCTACACCGTTCATGTAAAAAGAGCCAGTAGTTTTTGCATAATCCCGCTTACAGACCGACAAACTAACTAGCAAACTGCACCGAAAACCTTGACAGAGGTAATAACAAAAGCAGTGGGAGTATTTATAGCCATAGATTTGGAGCCCTTTTTGTTGTTTACAGACGTGGGGTGATGTCACCTGATGAATGAACCATTTTACAATATCCCCTCCCACACACATTTCAGCAGTTAGGCCCTATGAAACATCAGTTATAGGAATTGAAAAATAATTGACTTAGACAGTCTTGCTCCCTCCATCTTATTCATTTCACAATAACATGATAGCTTTGTATGGCCTATACTATCACTGTCACTTAGCTGTACAGTATAGTGTAGTTAAATATAGTTTCAGTAAGAATTAATGTGTTATATTTTATATATATTTTTCATCAATGCAGATGTAGTTTTTTTTTTCAATGCCAAACTAGCTCCATATGTATGTGGCTGTTAAAGATCTGTTTGAGTAAGTTTAACTAATTTACAATGGTGAAAAGTATTCAGTAAAACATATAATTCCTCTAATTTACCAAATAACATGTTTACTTGAAACTTACTACAAACTTATTTTTGAAGGCAATCGGTTTGCATGCTTTTTAAAAGTGAAGTCAGCCAATTACATTTTACAATGTACAGGAAGCCTGGATGTATGGTTGAAAACTCTTTCAGAGGTCTGCTTGGGAAAATAAATTGAAGTTGTTGCATGACACAAATTCAATAAACTTCTGTTGAGAGAGACAGAGATTTTAAGCTTATGTGTGGGCCAAAGTTTACAAACCTGTCTTCACACATGAGCCTATTTAGTCCCTTATGACCAGTGTGTATTATGCAATAGTAAAAGTGTTTTACAGTTCACAATGTGTAAATGTTTCGACTCCCAAACGGCTTCTTTGGGAAGGGAAGAGTCTTTAATGGGGGGTAAGAGAAGTATGTGGTATATGTACGATACATTCATCTATTCAAGTATTATAAAAAAGGTACCTGCTTACCTGTACTGTTGTTATAGTTAGCAAAAGGGTTTAAGGAGGCTTTTGCTTTTGATGTCCAGTTAGCTGTACTTGAGCTGAAAGAGCTGGAGGACAGGGACTTTCCCAGATTGTCAGAGCTAACTTTTTTGGTGTTGTTAGGTGTTGTCTTGCTCCAGTCTGAAATGATAACATTGAATGCAGTTCAAGTTTTTTTTTTCACCTACTCAGGCTGCTATATGTCACATTTAATAATTGAAATTCATTGTTTATTAAATAAATCTGATTTTCCAAATGTAATTTAGTTCACTGATCAATTCAGTGTGCTCAGAGAGAGCTTCCATATGAGCACATATTGAACATTTGACCAGGACAGCCCAAATAAGTATATCAAATCGAAGTCTGAAATGTTGTGGGCTGTTCTAATTAAGATGGGATACCTGAGTTGTCAGCTAGACGTAGTTGTCCACAACATAAATATCTCCTCCACTGTTTTTGCACATTCTCTTTCAATGCACAGTGAAAAACAAATATGAACAGTCCTGTTGGAGGGGAGAATAAATAGTAAATAAGCAACTGAATAATGTTAGCATTTCTCATTTCAAATGATTTGAAAATAGCAAAAAAATATTAAAATCTGTATAAAGACTTAAAATGGATAGACAGTTATGTTCAGACAAAAAATGCACAAATATGTATTGGAAAAACTAGTATATTTGCCATGAAAACCTTTACAGCCCCATTTCAATGTTCTTGAAATACTGTCAAATCACTACTGTTTCCTTCAGTATATATAGTGTACTATGTTTCAGTTTTGAAAAGTTTATGATGGTGATATTTATTTATGTAGACTGACAATCTGAAATCTCGTTTTTGATGAATGAGACAGAGACTACAGATGGTTTGTTGAAATGCAATTTCAGTGCTTCTTATTGTTGACTGGACATCACCTTAACCAAACACTACCTTTAACTCTAACCTTGACCATAAATTGTGGTTAACAGAGTTTTAACGGATAGCTTTTTTTAATCTGAGCATCCATATTTTGAAAGTTCTGATGATGCAAATGTATCAATATTTAGAACAGGACAGAGATATACACTATCATAATATATATACGTTTAAATATAGCCGCAAACAGCCATTATCAGGGCCCGAGCAGAATTTCATTCAGTTTGAACCTTTAGATCACAGGCATGTATTGGCTGCTGAATTTTGATTGGCTGTTGACTACCATTTTGTTGAGCAAGCCAAATGGAACTTCAAGGGAATCAAATTTAAAAAATGGTAGCTTAGGCAGTTCTTGAGATATTGAAATGTGTTAATTGCAGCACCCCCTTTGAACAAAATTCCACATAATTTGTGAAAGCAGTCTACTGCTTTTAGGGGGTACATAATTGAACTCTTCAATAGGTTTTAGTATGCCTATAGATTTCTGTCATTGAAACATTAGCCAAGCAATAGCACCCTCAGCAGCCTAGACAATGAGAGAGACCAGGAGGAAGAGGCAGGGAAAGAGTGTGAAGGAGAGGTGGCTGTATGTGACTATGAAGAGGGGGCTGCAGTTAGTGAAGCACTCTTTTAGGACTACTTATGAAGGAAGGAGGAGTGAAGACATGCTGAGATAAAGGCATAATCCTTTTACTCTTTACAAATGATATACTTTACCTGAAATACTATACCTTAATCATTACAAGTACAATACCTTAAATACTATACTGTCATCATTCGGTAATCACTTCTCTTTCATATGCATTTAATAGCCTTACTTTCTGAAAACAACAACGGACTGACGAGTTTCTGAGGAAAGCTCTGACTTTCCAACCATTTCTAGCCCATAATCATATCCTGAAGTGCTGATGCTCCAGATAGCCCAAAGAAGGCCAGTTGTATTGCTTCCTTATAAAGGGCCACACCCACACAGATAAAATTGAAAAGGGGTTTTCTAATGTGAATTAGCCTTTTATACATGATAATTTAGGATTAGCTAACATAATGTGTCTTTTTACGTCTATGTAGATATTCCATTTAAAAACAACCGATTCCAGCTGTAATTGTCCTTTACATTAACAATATCTACACAGTATTTTTTGATTGATTTCAGGTTATTTGGATTAAAAAACATTCCTTCAAAACAAGGACAGCTCTCAGACTTCTCAAACTCCTGGTAGTGTATAACTTGCTTGATTGACCTTTTTGCTTTCTTAGACCCTTATATTTAATCTTTTTACTCACCTTGAAGTGAGTTGAAGATGGAGAAAAGGTACATGAAGGCCAGGTTGACAGGGCCCCAGGCAAAGAAGGCAAAGCCCCATGTCATACCAAGAAGGAAGGTCAGGCTGACCACACTACGCAGGTTACGTAGGATCTCTTCTCGCAATGTACGATTGCTACGCTTACCATTGCGACCACAAATCTGGATCATCACAACGATGAACATTGCCACATTCATGAGGAAGATAACGGAGAAGTAACCCACACAGGTCACATAGAACACTGTGTTGCTTCTGATCCAGCAACTATGGGAAAAGAGCATTTATAAAGTCATGGTCTATATCTGCCTTTCAGCAAAAGAACAGCATTGTGAAACATTTTACACATGAGCTATATTTTGTGTGACAACTCACAACTTGGATGATTCTTGTCCGATGTCACCCTTCCCATAAAATTCCAGCCCATAAGAGTGTCTGTCAACTGCTACTACAGTGCAGACGATGGCAGCAGGAAGCCCTGAGCAAAGGGATAGTTCAGTGTCACAGTTGTATTATATTAATGCACTGCATCATTATGACATATTTGACTTAAGAGGTGTAACTGTGAATTTGGTAGTACCCCATCCAACAAGGCAGAATTTCAGGATGTATCTCCTTATGTAGGTGTTGAAGACCTTGACCAAAGCAATGTACATGTGTATTGACTCTAGTCCCATCCAAGTAAAGGTGGACAGCAGGAAGAAGTGCATGAAGACAGCCACAGTAATACACAGGCCTTCCATGTCAAATGATGCCAGCCAACCATCAAGAAGAAAGACCATGTTAAGGAACAACAGTGATGTACTGAGGTTCATAAGGATCTTTGCTGGGTAGTCTCGGCGCAGCTTCCTGGAAAAAGACATTACCCAACAGACAAGACATTTCAATGCTGTGTGAATGGCGCAGCCAGCACTTTTTTTAAGCATACATTTTTTAAGCATACATTAAAGACAGGCATTACAAAGACATCTACGTGACATACTAAACAAGTGATGCCTCTGCAATAGAGCACAATGACACTTCAAACCTCTTCAAGTCAAGACACTCACTCAAATGTGATGTAGGTGAGAAGTGTAGCTGCCGAGAAGATAGCAGACACACCACATCCAATGTAAGTAATGAAAGTGAGAACCCTTGTGTTCTGGTAATCAATTTGTGCTGCAGTTCCTGATATGTCCTGCAAGAAAACAGATGAACTCTCTCAGTGTAGAGTGAAACACGTGGTCTCATCTTAACCATTATGAACACACAACACAATCACCTCACCATTAAAATCCCAAAGTGAGTCAGATGATTACACAGACAGACGGTCCTGTTGTCACTTGATTCAAGGCTCACTTGGCAACCCTCACTGTTCCATCCACCGGATCCATCTAGGTGAAAACAGAGTCAAATGTTTTCTCTCATGTTAAAAAATTAAAGTTGGCACACTCAGACAGACTGCGATGTGCTACAGAATATTGAATGTTGTGAGAATTGTGCCTGTAGGTTATTGCACACAATGCACCTATAAAAAGGTATGAATATGGGTGGGTACTTTTAATCACCTGAAGTTATGATGTCCAATGTTTTTTTAGGATTTGACTGAATGTTAAACATTCTCTGAAACTTCAGAAACTTTCTTTTAAGTATTTGTCATTCCTATGGCTAACACTTCATTAATCTGAACGATTATTTTTGCTGAAGATTTGCCCCTTTCTCAATACTGCTTGGGTAAAAAGCTAAATTGCAGTAATGGCTCTGGATTAGGCTGTGTTGCTGACAGCAACTTCTTTTGCCATCTTTCTTATTGACCTCCCAGAATTATCAGGATGATTGCTGTGGTAGCCTGAAAAAAAACATTCTAACAACTGATATTTTAACCTATCTAACGTGCAGGGAGTCCTTCTCTCCCGTTAGAAGCAGTAAATCATTGCATGACAAAAATAACTTACTTTTGATGGTAAAATCCCAAAATACACAGCTTCGCTTTGGGTCTGGCTGAAAGATTTAAAAAAAAGTGATGTCATGGTCCATGCTCCCCTTAACTGATAGAGGCATCATGAAACATTCAATGTGCGTGACTATTGTAGACTGCATTGCCATGATAAGGCTTGTATGGGTAGTGTATCAGCAAAAAGGTCAGACTTAGGAGGGGGATGAACGCAGTTTACCATGTGCTGCCGATGAGCGATCTCTATCCGCACAGGATCCCTGAGGTTTCGGATTGAGAAATTGCCCACACTGCTGGCAACTACATAACTATTCAAAGATAAGCCATTTCTCACGTCCTAAAATAAGTAAAAACAATGATACATTTATATAATAGCAGGAATACAATAGCAGGATTTTCTTTTTAGAAAATGAATGAACACAAAGAGACAAACCTGAAATAGCCCAGTCTTGCTAAAGAATACAAAGTTTATTCTTGAAATTGTTTCTGCATTTGAACTACTAAGGTTGTGCAGTAGTGTTGCTGGCAGTGTGACCACAGCCAGAGGATTCTGAGATTCTGACAGAAATTCAATCTGAAAGCAGAAAGACCAACAATAATGAATACAACAATGATCTGGCTGGCTTCTTGTACTATTGAACATTTTCAAGACATATTTTATCTATAATAATTATAAATAACCATAATAATGCAAAGACAGTACAAGGTCAAAACAAAAACAAATGTTACTACAAAAGAGAGCCATCAATATCGCATTCTAGAGGAAAGTTCAAGAGGTGAGTGACCTCTTCAACTGCATCATTCAGTTTACGACACGCATGCAGCTCCTCCTTGTCTGTCTTAGCATAGTCTGTTTTCAGCAATCATAATATTTATCTTTCGAAGTGTCGGCTCCACACACTCTTAGGGCCTGATTTACTAACAGGATTGCGCCCATTTCAGGCGTAAAATAGCGGTCGTAAACATAAAACGGTATTTACTAAGGGGGCGCATTTGAGAAGAGGCGCATATTAACGCTTTGTGGGTGTGGACGGGGAGGGCACTGAAACGTGGGTGGAAACATGGGTGTGTAGCACAAATATATGGGAGGAGAGAAGATAAGTGCGCCGAATGATGTATTGCGTATTATTTACTAAAACTGCCTGAGGAGCGCACGTCTCTAATTTGCGGGATAATTCTCTGCCTCATAAAAGCACGTCTTAACCAGGAAGCAAATTTCCATTGAGTCTGAAAACGTTGATATGGCAGCAGTTATAAGAGCTAGGCGAAAATATAGACAGAGACAGCGCACAGAAATATTTGTTTCAACTCGTATAACACTTTTTCAG
This sequence comes from Sprattus sprattus, assembly GCF_963457725.1. NCBI lineage: Eukaryota > Metazoa > Chordata > Actinopteri > Clupeiformes > Clupeidae > Sprattus > Sprattus sprattus. Next base: position 59,852,553 of record NC_137921.1, on the reverse strand, counting down.
TTAAGCGATCTACAAATCATTATACGGTACAGGTAAACCAGCCACGCAATACTTTAATTACTTAACCAGATCAGAGACGACATCGAACCCTCCAACCGGAGATCACATTCCATTCCATCAGTTGTTATACTCCGGACAACATTGCAAATATTGGCATCGGATCATTTCAAACAGTTATAGCATCAGCAGTTGGTATATCTCAGCCTTCACTCAGCCAAATATTCACCCAGGTACTCGTCGCATTGCTACGGCGCACTGGTCAATACATTTCCCCACTGCCATAGCTGAAATTAGAGACATCAAACAGGACTTTTTTTTAAATCGCAAACTTTCCGAACGTAATTGGTACCATTGATTGCACCCATGTGCATATATATTGTAGTGAACCCATGTCCCTTGTAGAAATGATTAATCTCGCCATGTACACATCTTTAGTGTTATAATAGACAGTTTATGCATTAATGCCACCAATAGCATATTCTTTATAATCGTGTTCTTTTAAACATCTCGCTGTAGGTGATGGTGGGCAGAACAACAATATAGCAGCGCACACATTGAATCAGGTTCAGTGATTGAGCGAACGTGAACCAATATATCTATCTCCTCTTCACTGAACCTTCATTTTCTCTTCCTAAATAAATACCACGGAAAATGCGCAAAAACACTGTGCGTTAATGTGCGACCGCAGATTAAGCTGCGGTCGCAATGTTAGTAAACCAGGCCCTATAGGGCGGAGTAAACACAGATTGCCCAGCGCGGATCTGGTTTGATAAATACCACGGAAAATGCGCAAAAACACTGTGCGTTAATGTGCGACCGCAGATTAAGCTGCGGTCGCAATGTTAGTAAATCAGGCCCTTAGTTTCTTTGAGCCTTAAGAAATAGACAGACGTCAGTCATGTTAACCCAGCCTGCCATTTGCCTGCTTTTAGCACTTGCAAATCAGCTAGCTTGCTTGTCCTACCCATTGAGGTTGACTTCTCAGTGCAAATCACGATTAGACTGTAGCTATATGGTTTCATATGCCTACAAAGCAAGGGATTTTTTTTCATAGACTAGTCTTGAATGAAACTACATGTAGTTCATTTAAGGTATGGACCAATCAAACAGCAATTTTTTTCCAAACGTTTGTTTCTTTGGCATCTCTCATCACTTTTAAAACGAATTTCCATTCCTTCTGACAATTAAAATACCTTGTAGGCCCTACATATTAGAACCTCTATTCTCAACAGGAATTCAGGTTTGTTGACAATAAAATGTCAACTGTAAAATGACCTGCCCTTTATTAACTCTGTACATTTGGAATTTTTATATTAAAAGACGATGTACCTGATCTAAAACAGATCTAAATTAGAATTTGTCCTTGTCATCCACTTGTGAAATATTTCAAAATTTTGTAAAAGTCAAAATGCTGCTGTTTGTGAAGGGGGTGTATGTAGGTCAGTGGATGTTTGTTCAGGTACCTTGGGGTCTGTGGTGTTGGGAGGGATAAAAGCAGTGAAGGTGGTCCCATTGAACTCACTGGCATTCAGAGCAGATATACCCACAGCCAGGTTCTTAGAGGAGATGGTAAAGGACTCGCCATCAAATTCCATCTTCTGAACCAATTCATCCACAGCTTTCAAAGCACTGGCCAAAAGGAAAAATATATGAAGGGATTGCATTACAACAGGAATAATCGGGGAAAAAATTGTCATATTTCTCACAATTACCCTTGAGGTCGCAGACAAAAAGGGAAGGGGAATACTTATTTTCAGTAGTGGACTAGCTTTTGACTTCTATTAGTTACATAAATATACATTGATTATTGTCTAAACAATTAAGAAATCCAATTAATGAATGAATGAATTACATTACTACATGTTTATGACTGTAAGAGACACACTTGTAGTATAAGCAGTCTGTCCCTTCAGGAATTTGTGATCTTGGAAATTAAATGATTTCCCACATTATATACAATTTGCGGCAATTATCTCTTCTTTCCCAATAAAATCACACATGATTCGAGATTGCTTTCATTGTTCATATTTCTGTTTCAGCATAAAATTGAAACCAGCTAACTTTGTAAAAAAAAAATCTAAATCATTCCTAGTTATGAATACTATCCCATAAGTGCACCGTGGGTGGAGACTTTATACCAACAAAAACACGTCATGTACTCCATGCTATAAATAGCATTGTTACACGTCGAGGGGGCTAAGGTTGCTTGGGCAACTGCCCGTTTTCCCTCCTCGACTGCAGTTGCCCCTCCGAAGGAAATATATATTTTTAAAATTGTATTACAGCTGCAGAAACACATGTAGGCCTAGATAAAATAATCGCATAATAAGCATTCAGGGGACGGAAGCGTGGCGGCGGCGGTAAGTGATCAACCCTGACAATTTCAGTATTTCAAGTGATATAGGCACAATATGCATCCAGGAGACAGGGGGGTGGCCGCGGCGGTTAGTGAGAGTTTCAAGTGATATAGGCAAAATATGCGTCCAGGGGACGGGGGCGTGGCGGTTACAATTCACATAGTCTTAGGACATTGCTTATGATTGAAGTGGTAATTGCAAAGAAACACAAGACGGAACCAAAGATGTTGGCATTTGCACTACACAGTACCGTCAAAGTGATTTAAACACACATATCATTGAGGTAATAAATACGATCGTAAAATATGTGGAAACTAAACTAACAAAATGTGATCACAATTTAGGTGTGTATTGAGAAAATAATAGTTTGTTTTGGGCTTTAGGTCAGGAGGTAGAAACAGACAGAGAAATTCAAGTGGAGCTTACCAGAGGAGCACAGGTAAACAGGTGGGCATTATAAACTCTTCTAGGAGTTAGAAGTAAACATCTTCCAAACCCGACTACAGCCCTGATGTTTGGTCCTTTTTCCCAAACACAAAGTCATTTTCAGCAGAAGTTTGTTCTGATATTTTCTTCATGGATATTATACATCAGAACAATCTACTAACTCGATCTTCGCATCTTCTGTACTTAAAAAAAAACTCCCAGCGCTCACTCTACGCCATTGGCAGTCCACTCCCACTAAACATCAGCTGGTCATAATTTTGAACCCCTTGTCCAGCCCTACCCAATTCCAAGGCCTAGGAATTAAGGCCTAGGAAACTACATTGGGGAGTGCTCTGATAAGAAAGAAAAAAAGGGGGGTTGTTTTCATTAAAATGTCTTTGTATTCATGATGCTGAGAGATCATATCTCAGCTACTTCTCTCCTAAGGTTGTACAAAAATGTCTCCTCTTTGAAATAAAACCTTCCCACATGAAATATTCCAAAATGTGCCAAAAGCAAATTCCTAATCTAAAATAAAACACTTTATCAAGAAATAACCATAAAGGCCTGATGTATCAAATATGATACAAACAAAGTATAAAATGTAAAATATTTTGTCAAAAGGTCCAACAAACATTTCAACTTAAATTAATACAATTATCCAGCTGACATTGGATGTGTCATCACACAAATTCTCTCACTTTATGCAGTGGTCATATTATGCAACACTCGGTGGTATGTGTAGTTATCAATGCAATTGTGAGAAGGAAAAGATATGATAATATGATAATGCTATTCATAACATGGGGAACATCACACATGACTTGTTGGTATAAAAACTCAATCCACACTGTGCTGAATAGATAGTACTACTAAGCCATGCTACTGCATGGCAGTAGGGAGGCATTTAAAGAACTGCAACTTTTGAGAACTGCCAAATTTCAGCTAACTTGGCCACAAAAATCACAACAAATCCTTGCAAGATCCCAATGGAACTGAGCAGTAACAATCTTCTTTGGAAACAGGTGTAAGTACTGACATTTCAGAAGCAGCTGCCTGTGCTGAGTTGGAGCTTGTCATCACATTGGAGATGATGTTTACCACAGCAGTGGCCAGAGTAGTATTGATTCTGGCTAAATTAACCAACTCCTTTACTTTTGTAACCACCTTGGACACCTCTGCAGTCGACAGCTCATTGTTACTGATGTCTGCCAACTGCACAGCCACTTCTCCAGCATTCTCTGTTGAGATAAAACATGTTTTTAAAGTACAACATACATTTAATGTTATAAAACCCATTTTATGTCTTCATTCAAGGCATATGTTATACATATATAAATATATACGTAATTCAAGCATGCTTTTCTTGGCTGTGTTCAGTGCAACATTAAACCAACCTTGGGACACTTCAATGTCGTCTATGTCTGTGCAGTTGGTGAGGTCTGCTACATTCCAAGATGATGTGTAATTCTGTAAATTGATTGAACTGAAAGCAAACAACGCTGTTGATTAATACACATCTTTTTTATATGTACATGACTGCAAGGAGTGACCACTGGATTAGAAAATGTGACATTTTCCACTTGCGGCAAAATAGTTAGTTTAGCATAGTTAGCTTCTCTCAGATATCGGGTATGTGTTGTAGTTTATTCATCAACAAAGGCCCTAACTTATCAAAGCAACACTTAGGGCCAATTAAGGTTAAAACAACACTAGGCATGGTTTTACCCTAAAATAACAGCTTCAAATTAATTTTGATGGTACAAAATCAAGTAATTGGAAGGTTGCAACATGTCTGTGGTTCAGGCTGGGTTTGCCAGTACTAGCACAATGTAGTTTGGATGAAGCGGGAACCAAAATCTGCATGAATTTACTGGACTACGCCATTCATCACCAAATCAGCTAGCTACTCAAGCTATAAGAGATTAATTTGCCATTCTGTAGTCTTTTGCTGTTGCACTACACTAGCTTGCTGTTTTGTTGCTGTTTGGGTTAGAAAAGATACTGGCTAACTAGCTTTGCACAGCAGTGGCTGTACGGCTACTAGCTATCAGGGTAATGTTTGCAAACACTTCTTGACATCTGTGCTAGAAGTCCTCTTAGCGGTGGCTGCTGTCCAGCCATGTAAGATAGCTAGCAACCCAGTTTGCATCAATTTGTAAGAGGGGGAAGCTAACTTTTGTAAGCTTGGTCAGCTGATGTCTATTAGAATCCCCCAACGTTCCTTTGTTATAGCTAAGGGTTCTGGTTCTCTCTTCTCGTTACAATAGCTTAGAATCAGAATCAAAATCAGATTTTATTGGCCAAGTAAGTTTGCACAAACAAGGAATTTGACCTGGTATACTGGCTCTCAATGTGCTTACACAAAATATACATAACAACACAATACAAAAACAAACACAATACAAAAACAAACAGTGCAATGATCTATGAAGTTTAAGAAAGTATATACAGGAGCTGTGAATTGTTACAACAGTAATGCAAAGAAGAAGTGGGGAGTGCAAGAAGTGCAGGGATAAATATAAATGTTTTTGTGTCTAATGCTATGTGAAAGAATTTGGAATCAGCTTTAGAAGATGCAGGGGTTAAAGTTCTTCGAAACTGCCAGGGCTGTTTTAGATTAAAAAAAAATAAGAAAATTGATAATTATATATCTACAGAAAATATTGTTGCATGTTTGGATTTTGTTTCTGTTGCATAGAACAAATATGCCTGTATACAGCCATAAGGACCCCTATGTTTTGTAGTAATCAAGAAGACCTACTTTATTAATAAAAAACCTTTCTTTACAGTCTGGCTCGATAAAGTGTCGGCTCCGTAATATGACCGGATATTTCACCCAATGTCAGTGTAATGTGTAAATATCTCCCTGGTTGTGAAAGATTTTCCAGAGCCATTTCACAAACCGAGTTTTTACAAAGAGCTTAAAATTTGAACCCATTTCTTAGATAATTTTGGAGAAACCACCAACTTGGATTAGTTACAGCCTACAAACCAGCTGATGTTCTGTTTGTGTAACGTAAAAATCTAAGTGACAAAGTAATATCTGAAATAACAACTGACTAACTCAGTCAAATAATGATAGCTATCTAGTAAAGCTTTAAATCAGTACCAGCCAACAGTCAACGTTAGATCATTTAGATTTCCCAAACCATTGAGATCTACACAGCATAGCAAGGGCAACTGCACAGCTACGACATCATTCATCAACGGACATTATTCTTTTTGCCTCAACAACATCGGATCCGCCAGCATGACACCACTTAATCACACAGATTACTCATACATTGACCTTAACATAGACACACACACACACAAACAGGGAACACTCTTCACGATTCACAAAGGCTAGTCTCTGCGTGATCTGCTGTTGTGTTGAATGGTTGAACAGTAGCAAGCTAGAGTCTATGTAGCAACACAATTTAATTGTGCCCATGATTAACAGCAAGCTAGGACAGAATATAATTTAGACATTAGCTACCAGCTTGTATAATTATATATATATATATATATAATATAAATAATGAATGTCCATCTCACCAGGTTCTGGATGCATTTTGGTCCTTATTAGGGAAACAGGGAGCATATATGGTCACTGTGGGTCTGCTCTCAAGCCACTTGTAATGGAAAGGATTTTCCTCTGCTGGACAGTTTTCTGTGATTAATCAGAATAAAAAAAAGACAGGTTGTGTCTCATATATTGTGTTAAAGGGTCGATAAAGTTGGTAGTCAGTCTAAAAGAAGTACCAATCACAAAGGTCATACCAACAGTTTTCACTTTAACTGTGCTGAGGCCCAATCCAGTTCCATTAATCGGTGTTCTTTTCAGAACTGTCTCTATTTCAGCCTCTTTGGTACTGGTCATCTTGTACACCAAAAGGGCCTGGCAGTTGAACCTAACCACATAATGAGATCTCTTAAAAAATGCCCTCTACAAATATTACAGAAAATCAGGCATAAATGTTGTTTATTTAGTAGCTGTTCTCTTTGGCTGGGGATCACCAGGACAGTAAAGAAGACAAACACAAATAACAGAGACTTCAAAGGGTTACAGCAGTTTATGTTCAGAAATGCAGTTTATTATGGAAAAATTAAATCTCTCACCTGATACAGTTTACGTTAACTGAGTTTATCCTGTCCTGGAGAGTCTGTCTGAGCTGTAAAACAAAACTTTGAAATCATCTTTGGCCTTCTGGGTTAGAGCAAATTAAAAAGTAACAAACATCCAATTACCCATTGGATGAGTATTTTTTCCACATCAGCCTCATTCTGTTCAGTGGAATCATCACTGACAACAAGGTTAACTCTGAAGAATACCACCTCTGCAATGAAGAAAGGAAATAAAGGTTGTTTGTATGGTTTTAGGTGAATTCCAACATCCCAAATGTCTGTGATGCATAGCAGCATTCATGAGAAGCTGTGGTTGAGGACAACTTAAAATATGTAATATTGATTGAACAAAATAATATATCTTTCCAAATGGTGTTAACAGTGATAACAACCTTTTTCAAACTCATTTTGTTACTGCTATGCCCCACAAGACATCCCAGAGTAGATCCCAAGTAGTATGTTGTATTGTTAGTGTATATCTATATACATATATTGATGTTGTATTGTTAGTGTATATCTAAAATGTACATATATTTATGTTGCATGTCAGTCTTAGGAGACTTCTATGTAGTATTTTGAAAAAATAGATGTGTTGATTTGAGTTTACCTGTTCAAACTTTGTCATAGTCTCAACAGTCTTAATCAAAATATTAAAAAGAAATTGTGGTCCCTAATGAGTTTGATATCCCAGAAGGTTTGAAATCTCCTAAGAAGGCAAAACTAAAACTAAAATAATATGTTATACACTGTAGTAACACTTATGGTGACCAGATGCAGATCCACTACATGTGGGAAGAGTAGTACGTTTGTGTGGGACATTGTGGGAAAGTTATCAATGCTGAGAGGTAACCTAAAACTTGAATATAATGTCTATCTAGCTGAATAAGCCTTTCGGCTCGTAAACCTATACTTGTCCTCTAGTCAAATCCACAGCACACCACTTAGACCATAGAAGATACAGACTGCAGCTTTTGGTATATTAAAGACATGACGTCTGCATGATCTGATCTGCAAAGTTTGTGTTAATTTGTTTTTTTGTGACATAGCAGAGGATGTCACTGGCCCCATGCCTGTACATTTTGATTGACAGCCGTCACATCCTCTTGATGACCGCCTCCACTGCTCTCTTCTTAGCCACCGGATGAAAGCTAGGCTTTTAGAAGAGCTTGCCTATGTTGCATTTGTCAGGTTGCTGCTTTTGACATAGCTTTTAAATCAAGTAGAAACTTTGTGACTTTGTGAAGGCAGTCGCCAAGAGGCTGTGACAGCTGTCAATCAAGTTGATCATATGCTGGGTGCGTAAAAGAACACAGTTCTTATTTCGGAAAATTCAAAACCAAATTACCAATGAAAATACAGGAAATGATCTGAATATGCTGGATGCAGGACAAAGGGTCAACATTCTGAGCAGTACAATGCAAAGTGAGACACCTGGTCACCCTAGCATCACTAGCTTTATGTCTCCCAAGCCACATTAGAACAGTTGATTTGGAGAATACTACAAAATGTTAATGAACTAATGCCCATTTAGAAAACATGTATGATTATCATCCCTCTAGAACTACTGAAAACAAGATTAGATTTTTTTCACCCATTGGGAAAAACTATAATGCCATTACTATTACTACAAGCCCAAATGTAGTTATAATGACTGGAAAACATACTGTTCCCGGCTGCAAGTCCACACAGACATATAATATGAGAGTGAGCTTTACATGGACAGGGTGCAAGTTCAGTCCGGTCTGGGAAGCTCGGTGGAGTGGTCCTAGCAGGCACAGTGCTGCCCACAGCACTGACTCTATTGGGTAGTGTGGAAACTGGCCTCTTTGTGCCAGAGGAGACCAGAGGAAACAGCGTGGTTGAAACTTGGGTAACAGCCTCAGTGTTGCCATGTCCTGTTTGACTTGCTGACTCATCGGCTGAAAATGCATGACCAGTTGGGGCCTCGTGTCCATCTTCACTGTACTGTGCCCCCCTGCTTTGGTTAGTAGCGAGCCCAACATTCATAGATGCTGTAGGCTTGGTGCTAGATGGGTAAGTCTTAGTTTTAGCTATGGATGGGGCCGGTACATAAAGCAGTGGAAACCATGTGAGTTCTGATTGACTTCCAGGAGGAATGTGGCCCTGCTGAGAAGAGACTGTTATTTCAGTGTGTACAGTGGAGACAGATCCAGCACTATTAGCATGCTCAATGACTGTGTTAATCATCCTCAGAGGAGGGTCCTTGTTTGAGCTCAGCTCATCCCTTGAACATGAGGAGAGGTGTGTTACAACACTATTTAAGGATGATTCAGAGCTGTGCATCCCTGAGTTGTGGGTGGTTGTAGGGTGTACTGCATCCATAGCAATGGATTTGGTGGAAGGATTCATACTGGCTGGGTGGACCAACAGTGGGTTGATAGAGAATGGCAAGTGTAATTTACTGGAGCCCCCCTCAAACCATTTTCCCTGAGACAGAACTGTACTATGCTTTATCAGGTAACTGGGACTCATGTGTAGATGAGAAAGGTCAGCATCTGCTGACAATGTCTCAATAGGAAGATCCATGGATATATCTATGGGGTCAGAGGGTCTTAAGTGTCCATGCTGAGGTTGATGAATATGAGAGAGTTGACTCTGTGTTAGTGCTGTTTCAGAGCTTTGAGATAAGAATGAGATGGAAGGTAAAATACCCAAATTCGTCTTACCTGATAGAGACACTGTATTTAAGAATGAGGATATAAGTATGTTTTTCATCACAGTAACATTGTTTGAGCTTTCATAATGAATATGACCTTTACTCCCAACCATTACAGTTTCTGTAAAACTGTACATTTGTAACAGATCTGAGGTAAGAGGCTCTATTTGGGATGTCCATGTTGAGTCTGGCATTATTAGACCAGTTCTCATGGCCCAGTTGGAGCTTAACTCTCCAAAAGGGATTTGAGTGTCTTTTAGGGACTGTGTGTTTTCCAAATAATTGCTGATGATGGAGGTAAAATGACTTCTCAATGAAGGTAAAATTGAGTCACTGACATTGTTGGAGTAAAACCTTGGGCCCGGTGTTTCAGGAGAGTCAGGTATCGAGTCAGTAGCAATTGCGGTGAGATGTTCCAAATATAACTGAGAGGAAAGTTTATCATCTGTGGTTAAGTCATGTTGTAAGTAAACAGAATGTGTCAAACTAGCTTCTAAGGTCTCTCTATTCTTTGACAGATTGAGGGGCATCTTTTCATGAACAGTATCGGTGAGAGGCTGAATCTTTTTCTCTGTAATGATAAGACCTGGTAGGGACAAAACAACTTGTTTTGTCATGCTGAAAGGCTCATAACTTTGTGTAGAAGACTTGAAAGTTAACAGCCCTCCAGTTTTATTTTTAGGTGTCTGGTTGGTAGACATTAAACTTAATACTGGTGTAGGTGTCAATGTGCTTTCAGAGGATTTATGGCGGACTTCCACTGAAGACAACACTGGTGTAAGCCAGGACTGTGTACCCATTAGATGGAAGTCTGTACGGAAGTTGTTCAACATTACTTCACTAGAGATAGTGGTGCTGTCAGTCATTTGCCTACTTGGCTCATACATCTCTATCCCTGCTCCTCTTGAAAGCAGATTGACTGAATGGAATGGAATGGGCCACCTGCTCCACATTGTGCGTTGAGGTACAGTAGCTTCCCTCTCACCCCAGGGCAGCGAGGCATTTGATTTACTATGAGAAAGTTCATTCACTTCAGCAGGAAGAGTCATTAGGCTTACCACTCTGTCACTGCTGAATATGAGGACATCATTGTAGGGGGTAGCATCCAGGTGGTCGGCGTTCATGCTCTCCATGTGAGAATAGATTGAGTCAAAGTCATACAGGCTAAAAGGGTTGCCTCCGAGATCAGAGTCGTAAAATGGCTCTATTCCAGAAGCGTAATCCAATGCCTCAGCCAAAGTGATGTTCTCTCGATCAGCACTCAGCACTATCGGTTGGCCCAGTGGTTTGTTTTTGCGGTTGCTGAGATGAACTTGGAACGAGTCCATGTCTGTGCTTCTGTTCTGGGCATCTGCCTGTTGCAATGATAGATCCATCTGGGAATGAATGAGGTTCGGCTTACTGACATCTGCTGACATATCTGGTCTCAGAGATTGTGGGGCTGGTGGTTTAGTTACACGTGCCAATGGCTGTTCTTGCATCTGGGTGGTAGTGGACTCCTGCTTCTTCCTCAAAGGCCAAATAAGAGGGGTGGAAATGAATCCCAAAGACAATTTGGAGGTTCTGAGAGCAGGAATGCCAGGAGGCTTCACTTGTGTTGTTGTGGCCAGTGTCACAGGACGTTGAGTGAATCGGAGCGCAGACCACAAATACACAATTCTTTCTCTCTCTGCCCAATCCAGGATCAGCCGGTTTGAAAGTGGGGAGGTCAAAGCAATCTGTTATTTGCTGTATCGCGTCATTAATCTGCATATTTCTGATGGTCACAAGGTAATGTTGTTAGCACCTCTGAAAGCAATATCTTGAACCTACATCATTGCAAAATAAAAGACAGTGCGCTTTTTCAATGTGCAGTAAAATACATATGCTGTTTTTGTTAAAACAGAATAAATGACGTGAATATACTGTAAATGAAGACAAATAAAAAAGGAGGGAAGCAACTAAACTGGTGGCAGTATGGCACAACCAGAGAGCAGGACTACCATCCCAACACAGACAAGTTAGTTGGAGGATTCTCAAAAAAGGAAAAGAAAGCTACAACATTTTTTTCAATTGTCATGAATTTCAATACTTTTAGATTCCATACCTAGAAAACATTTTCATGAGACCAATTATATACATCTTAATCTAGGAGAAGGTTAGGCTTTGTCATATTTTAGGCTAATGTTGCACACAAAAAAAAGAGAAGAAAATCCAATGCCATCTTTATACAGTATGTATGAAACATTGAATGGGTAATAGCCATATACTATGTCGGTATGAAATCACATTAAAAACAACATGGAATAGATCACAATTTTTCATTTGCACGCGGTCCTCCATAAAAGTAGTCACAGATGTCGTGTATTACTACCTGACTGTATATCAAAGAATAATACGGAGCACAAAGTTCTATGTATGTGAGGGCCAAGCAGAAAAGCTGCACAGGCAATCTGAGGACTTCTACCCTAAGTTAAATTGAGACTGTAACGACACCTAGATAACTGGCTATTATTTCATCAAAATGGAACCATTTAAACCGTTCAAGTTTATTTAATGGTTTCCTTAGTTAGCAAGCATAGCAACTAGGCAACCATAGCAACCACATTTGCTGCATAGCCTGAAGCAAAGTTTAATTTCTCAAAATCAGCTCTCCAATAAAAGATAGTCTTAGGTTCAAAGTGATCACAACCACTTGCGGATGATGTTAAATGCCTTCACACAGACATCAAACAATCCTAAGAGAAACAATGGGACATGAATGGGGCAAGGGCCATGTAGTGGTAGTGGTAGTGGTAGTGGTCAACAGCACAGGGTTGAGTTGTTATCACAGATATAAAGATGAAGCTGGCAGGGACACATAGGAGTAGCACATCAGGTTAAAATCAATTATAGACAAGTTAGAGCAGACAGATGGATCATGCACCGTACAGTACATTACATAGAAAAGCAAATTACATCATATCTATTCATGTTTAGGCTTAAATATCTTATTGTTGACATGGTAATGTCTTATATTCAGTGTTGACTTGTTAATATCTATTGAACAATCTTCTTACCCTGTTGGTTCTGGTTAGTAGGGGTAGCAGGCCAGTTAGCAGTAGCAGAGAAGGTACTTGAGGCAGAGACTGGCATCAAGGGTGAGGACAATCAAATCACAAAACACAGATGGTGGTTTGTTAAGGGCTGACATATAGAAAATCAGGAATTGTTATACAAGCCTTGTCATGCGATACAGTATGACTTCAGTTCTTTAACATTAATATTTGGGCCAATTTGATCAGTTTTTTTAATACCTTTTTGACTAAATATAAAACATAGGTTTGCTGTCTGAGGCAACAATATGTAATCAATTGAGTAACACATGAAACATAGTATAGAATTTGATTTGACTGACTAGAAAGCACAAAAAAGTTCACAAGTAACTGGCAATATTCACGGATGAGAGGCATGTATGGAAGCAAAATGTTTTAAGTACAGCACATTACACTAACACTACACATACAAATTAGACTGTTAATGTCTGGCAGTGGATTTAAAGCTGTAACAGTAATCATGTACAAATATGGTGTATCCATGTCGAGGGGAATCGATTATACATATAGATGAAATGCACAGTAAATGGCCATCTGTAATCTCAGCTTGAACTGTATACATAGAAACATTGGTTTGTCTTTATAAATGTAGGTTTTCATATGTAATTGAAAAAACTTATACCAACACCATGAAACAACTTGCATTATTCAATATTTTTCTTTCATGAAAATGTATACATATTTCATAATAGGACTATAGCAAATAAACGTTCTTAACTCATACAACACATAATACTTTTAAAGCTTCACATCTACTGTCAAAAGGGCTATTCTACATGTACAAAATGCCATTGCAGGTTTGTATATAATGGCAACATTGGGCCCCATTCTTGAATGCAGTTGAGAAGAACTAACTTGACCAAGGGCTCCACAATATGACAGGTTTCTCATGCCAGCTATAGTCTTAACATAATATTAGTTAGGGAAATTTGTGGTTTATTTCAATCTAATCCAGAAATCTTAAGAAGGTGGTCTTGACTGAACTGTTTACAATTAATTTAATAAAGACTTAGTAAAAGCAAACTTAAAGGAATTAAACAACCCCCTTAAGAGTTTGACAAACATCAGTTCGATTGCAGTGCTACGTGATAGCCATTGTGAGGTGTCAATGAAATACATTTAACCAGGGGGAATTTTGCCAAAGAGAATGCGGGAGAAGTATGAGGGAGTCATTCAGGACATGTTTTATAGGCTAAAACGGTTAAATACAACTACATTTTTTGAATTGAGTCTTTCAAGTGACAGCATGAAGGTTGTAACTGTTATTTAAGGTAGGTCGTTTTTATATCATCCTCAATTTAATTTTTATTGTGCACATTCATGTGAAGAGGATAAAGGCACACCTAATGTCCCCACCAGCCGCCAAGGCTATTCATTTAGTAGTTTTATGGTCCGTCAATACAAAAGAAGTAATGTATTGACAGGCAGCAAACGAAGTTACAGTTCTATTTTAATCTTCTGCAGATGGAGGGGTCATAATGTAGCCACTAACCTTAGCCCTAACCCTAATTTAAACATTTGGATCCTAAACATATGGGATGACTATTTATCATACTGCCAAATGGATGGGGCAATCTACATAATGCTGGGATCAGTCTTCATAATATTTTTGTCTTTCACGATGGTCACCATGTCAGATTAGGCAACCATAGTACCATAAATTCTTGCCGTGTCTTGGTTGAGAGACTGGCAACACTACTAGTTTGCCCCCGATCATCAATCACATTCTCCTGTGAGTTCAAAGGTCGTCAAGGAGGGTCAATAGATTGTCAGTCATGGCTACTGCTGGTGGTCCGTGGCGACTGTGGACCTATTCCTGTGTGTCCCAAAGAGGACAGTCTATTCTTGAGAGAACTTGAGGTAACGTATGGGTTACGTCAAGAACATTACATTAATGTAGCTAGCTACCAGTCGTGGGGTGTCACACTAAAAGGCCTGTTCGTCATTCCTGATGATCATTTTCAGGCTCAACACTGGAAATTTAACAGCAACAATACAAATTGTGTCAAATTCAGGCTGAATTTGTGTAGTCTGATCATGGCATTAGACATACTCCAAAAGAACACCTACACTCTTGCTTAGGGCATAGGCAGTATGTTAGTTTATCTAATAAAAGGTACAACTGAAAAAGGTATAGGTATAAAGTATAATGTGAAGTATAATGCTAAACTCTACTGAGATAGCATCCCAAAGTGTGAATGCAGACAAAAAAATAGGAAAAGAAATGCCATGTTTGGACAGAAAGTGCATTACAAGGCTGGATATACAGTACAAGCACTACTATGACAGCATCTAGTTCAAAAGCCAGTACCGAGAATTAAATATTTTAGGTTAAGACCAAAGTTTTGTCTTGTTTTCCTCAGGACAGCATATTCATTCAATTATGTACTGGTATTATGTATCATTTGGATGTTCATTTTGCTTTTATGTATGTTATGCTCATTAAATTGCCTAGAAGTAGCCAAATAAAGTAGTCTGAAGTAGTCTGTCTGAAGCACCTGTTAAGTTGTGGATCACCAACCTTCAAGATATGTTCATCTTCAAGGCCTACAAGACTGTTCATGTTTAATTCTAATATACCATATATATAACTATACTATAACTAATTACAACTAATCTCATTCGGAAGACGACTTAGTTTTTGTCTAAACATGCCTTATATTCAGGCCAAATATGAGCAAACACAATAGTTGATTAAGTGGTCTTGTTTTTTAGTTGTCCACTTTCAACAGTGTTCATTCTTCAAGCATGAGGATAACGCATGTATACCTTTTTAGCAGAAGTATTTTAAGATGTATTTAAAATGGTAACGCTTACCAGTGCCTGCTTTTAAAGGCATGCTAATGGTGGTTACATTAGCAGTAGGTCTCTGAACTAATGACCAGAAGGCAGAAACAAATAAACATATCAAGATAAAGCAAATGCTTACTACATGATGTATCTACCATGCTATGATATTATATCAAAATAGAATAATATACTTTACAGACATGACATCTTACTTGTGCTGCGGGAGATGGATGGTGTACCAGTGGTGACTGACACTGGTGCTGTTTGTGCTATTGATGGTACACACAAAGTTAGATGGTTAGTATTATTATTGTTGTTGTTGTTGTTGTTGCAGAATGTCCTGTATTTGTCACATTGAAACATCAATCCGCCTTTTCTTTATGCCCTTCATACATGGCATCATAGGACCTGCTCAAGGAATTAATCTGACACTCTGTACCTACAATACGATAAAACAATCATGTGCCTAAATGCATTTCAGGACTGTATACTTATAGAGGAAATATCTTCTGGTTTACATGCAAAGCACTGTGTTCCAAAGATTAATAGCAATCATAAATTACCATAGCATGCTTCAGGTGTATGCACTTATATTAAAAATGCTATGGGCCTCTTCACTGATGAGAAAACCAAACAGTGAATGAAAAGCAGTAACCAGAAGCACATCACTGTTCAAATCCTTACCATAGGTTGTTGCATTAGTAGCAATTATGTTAGTTGTGACTCCCGACAGGGTGGTGGGGATTAATGATGCTGCTGATAAAAGTGGGAAAATGTTAGCCTAGCATTAGGTAGAAATGAGCAATAAAACAGGTAAAGACAAGTGATTGTTAAGAGTTATTAAAAGTATCATTAATCTCCTCATGCAGCATAATATACATCTTCCACTAACCAGGCTAAAGGGTTTCCATTATATGTATTTCAGATAAAAATAGACAGACTGGCATTTTTGGTATTTTTTCAACAGTAGTTCACCAATAATTGCCACGCAGGCAGCCTATCCACAAAGAACACAAGTGTTATCCTCACACATAAAACCAGTTGGATTGTTTCAAAAAGCGCAATAATACATTTATATGTTCCTAAAGATCAATGTTCCTCTGTGACTTCAAAACGAATTATGTACAGCTGACACAAGTGAAATTGACTCAAATGTAAACTTCATATAATGTGCCTTCATTGTCTTTCTAGACTGTTTTTATACATTAAAGTACGTGCCTCAGCAAACCAACTTTCTTGAAAACACATACCAGCCAATGGAGAAAAGAAAACAAACAAACAAACACAAAAACAAATATCACTATTCATAGTCATTGTCAGGGTGTCTTTATCAGATAAAATACTGTATGTAGGGGCTTGGAACCACGATGTAAAGTTCCTAAGCCTAGAATTACTGTGATCTGTTCAGCCTTACTGTAGTCCTGGGTACACTATAGGGCAGTATTTTAAGTTATCTTTATTTAATTGGCTGGATGTTTAGACCACAGGAAGCAGGTTTCTTAGTTTACTCACTGTACATTGACTACAGGCATTGGTTCACATTACACCTGGATTCCCAGGATTTACATAAGGTACAAAAGAAAACGACAAAATGCCTAAAATACACAATACTGTACAGGCATGTACAGATGACCTCACAAAGGTGAACTGTAAATTGTTGGTGGGTTCACTAGACAAATAATTTTATACTCCACACTCCTAGCGCATTGGAGGCAGTATATAACCAGAAAGTTTGTTATGGAACAACTAATTGTATGTAAAAATGTATGTTTTATGTGTCCCCCATTATGTCCTGTAGTTCTGCTTAAGGTTCCTTCCTGACTAACATGGAGTTTTCACTTGCCCCTGTTGCCATTATGCTTGCACTAAGGAGGTCCAGGCTCTGGGCTCTGTAAAGCGCCTCGAGACAACTTTATTGTTCTGACGCTATAAAAATAAAATCTAATTTAAATGAATTGAATTGAATTATTTGCCATGCATTATTATCTCCTACTCTAAACACATACCCACATTGTTCATCAGGGTAAAGCACGGTATAACAATCCTACCAAAAAATAGCCAATGCCATATTTTAAATGTATCAGTGTTCACTCTGAAAGGTGTGTAACTATTTGCCAACAAGAAGGAATAATTATGATTTAAGGGTATTATCAATTTAATTTTAGAACTTCAGGAACACTTTGTGGAGGTCTTGACCATACCTTGGCTACAGCCATTTGTAAACCAAAGTGAATATCTGTCACACATGTGTTTCATTCAAGTGAACTGTTGGTTCACCTTTGGCTGTTTAGGCAGTTTGGCTTCTGATCAGTCTCAGATCTTAGGGTGCCCTAAAACTGTGCCTAATACTACTGAGAACCCTGTTTATTCTTCGTACAACAATCATAAAGGCCTACTGAGCATCCTTTCAACCGGCTGTATTTTTCCTAAAACCATGTATGAAAAGTATCAAATGGGCACACAAAACACAGTGTCTGTGAGAAATGACAATATTATTTTTTCACTGATGCCAACGCAGTTACGAGGGAGACACAGAAACATCAACAAAGAGTTTCTTACAAAAATATGAGAAAACACTGCTAATGCTAAGTATGGCTAATAATACTGTATATCAAAGCATATTACTCAGAGAAAATACTAGTAAATGTATAAGGAGAATACTATGTATCTGCATAGTACACAGTGCTGAATGTAACATATTTATATTATGACCACCATATTACTAATGAAAATAATAATGAGATAATTCCAAAATAAAACAACTTTCTGACTAAAATAAATTAGTTATCATAAAATGACAACAACATAAAAATAGTTTGACAACATTATATAAGATTAAATAGAGATTCCTACCTGGGCAGCCCAACCCCGGAGAGGAGCAACTGGTGGTTTGTGAAGGCAAGGTGGGTATGGATGTACCTATACATAGATTAGATTTACAATAAAACTAATTAAGTGACCTTGAATAACCTTAAATTGAATTAAAACAGCTTACTATAAGAACATTTGAATATACAATGGAACTAATCAACAAGCATGCAGAAAAAACAAAATGACAATCTATCCCAAACCCTTAACTGGATACAAAGAAGAGCCGAAGAAGAGTCAAGATTAGTAGGCCTTTGGGACATGTGTTGTTTGTTTAAACAAGCGTCCTCTTGTACATAACATAGTCTACATAAGGTCAATATAAGAAAGGCACATATGCATAAATGAAAAACAATGTAAAGGTTCACAGAAAACTGTAGAATATAAAACACAATGTAATGTAATGATTTAAATATAATGTAATGATTTTTCAAGACACTTTGTCATCTTGTGGAAAGATGCACTCTCTCTCTCTGGCCATTACCTTAAATCAATCATGCATTTGCTGCTTGCTTTAAGTGTTGATTTTCATCATTCAGAAAGCTAAATCTCGCAATCACAAATCGGGTCAAATGTTTGTTCAATTGATCCTCAAATAATTGAATATTGTACATTATCTGAAATGTGTTAAGCTACATGAGAAAAGGGGCCCTGCAATGTAGAACATGTAAATCCTCTGTCATTTTGTGTTGTTGCCAACATTAACTTCAAGGCTCCACATATTCGTTGCATCTCGTCTTTTAAACATTGAAAGCACACATTGCATAAGGTACAGAAGCACATTCACACATTAAATAATGCAAAAGTCAGGCCTGATGGGTTCACACAAATGTTTTCTTGCAAGTGTGACCCAAAAGAAAGTATTTTCATTGAATCATTACCATAACAGCTTTGTGAACCAGTGAACAAATCTCTTTTTTGTTGAGTTATATTTTATAAATACTCAATTCAAGTAACACCATAATGCATGTGCATATAAATGTTAATATCCATACTAATACTTCAATAGATGTCATCTTCCGGCATCACTGCATGCACTGCAATAAAGGAGCAAGCGATCTCACCAATCAGTGTGTTAGCAGCAAACTCACCACTAGATGGAGGGGTTGTTAAATGAACACAATGAGGGAAACAGACTGTAAAGAGAAGATTAGAATTAGTAAGCATTACAACAGAGTCAGTCAGTTAACCTTGGGGAATACAGTGGCTTATATAACTGATTATTGTGTTCGGTTGAAACAAGGCTTCATGATCCTATGAACTGCCAAACAGCTCCAAAGACAGTGAGTAAACATGAATAGGAGATACTAAAACACAGTTACTGAGGAGGCAGGTATAATGAACAGTTTGGTAGAGATTAAGAGGGATGTAAGCAAGTGAGAAACAGGGCAAACCTAGTTTTGCCAATAAAGAAAAAAAAAAAAAATGCTAAACTATAGGCTGCAATTATGGAGTTCATTTTTGAAAGAGACACATTAAAAGTAGGGAAAATTTAAGTCTTGTCATGTGACTACATGTTTTGTCAAAATTGTAATTGTAATAGACAAATGTAGTTAATCCCTACATGACAACATTCTGCAGTTTAGTCAGAATGGACTGAATGTCTGAATTCATTGTGTATCAAATAAATCACACAGAGAATATCCGCTGGATGTATTGGCATTATGTCTTTGCCAGCCTAACTGGTATTAGGGAATTCAGCACTACAGGGACTGGGGCGTTGGACTTCAACACCATTGGACAACTACCACCAGCATGAGAGAGTTCAAGCTTACCATCACTTGACAGGTCTGCTGTATTAGATTATCTAATTCTATTCATTCTATTAGATTCCCTGATTCTATTAGATATTATATTAGACTTTTCAGCATCAGAACTGGATCATTGTTTGACCGTTATACATCCACAATCCACACACTAAATAACACACTCTTTCAATAGACCACAGAATTAAGTGGCATCTCTGCTCTGATCTACAATGTGTTTTACAGTGACGAAAATACTTGTCAGCTAGTACCAGTGAAATAGGCCATTTCAATGCTTTCTGAATATCAGGCCAAGGCACAATCGATTTTGAACTGGGTGAAACTCAGGGCAACATTTGAACATGTCATCTGTATTGACCATTTTTGTATAGCTGAGGCTGATGAAGGTTATAGGCTTATAAAAACACCTATCTGACTGACTGATAAACTTCAGCCCTTCACAAACACTTACACTAATGAAAACTTTAGGTTGAAACACTGCATCCTTCTGCCTAAACTGACAGTAGTACTGTAAATTAAGATGTGTAACTAAAAACGGAAAACTCGTTCCTCTATATACCTTCCTCTTCAATGTAAATACTAAAAAGTGTGTTGCATAAGAGTGAGGTAAGGTTGTATGTGAACAACAGTGAGGTTTTAACAAATGTTAGAAATAAAAGACATTTCAGGACAAAATGTAATCATGCAACAATCGGTTAGTCAGCATTTAGTATTTTTGTATATTGGTTGTTATTCCATCTGAATTCACCAAGAGCCACTACGTTTTCTTATTGTCTTTCACACATACCTGCAGATGTTTGATGAACACACGCATATATTTCCCCCTTTTTTGTTGTGTTTAAGGTTCCACAGATTTAATAAGGCACTATCTCAGCTGTGCTGGTAGCCTTTAACCTCATCCTGCATTATTATCAAAGACCTGTTGCCAAGAGTCTACTGCGCAAACATGGCAAGCTGCTACATTTTGCCATGATTTGTAAATTAAATAACCATCTTCAGATTACTTGACCTCTGTGAATAAAACTGAGGGGTCTTCATTGGAAGAGTCTTGGCAGAATTTGACTTTGTGGATTTATGTTTAAAAATATCAACTTTGTATGTCAGCATACACATGAAAGGTAAAGGTACAGGGAAAAGATTGGGTATTTAGCAGCCACTTTTATCCAAAGTTACGTACAGACATCCTGTAGCGAGGGATGAAACCTGCGTATAGTAAGAAAAATCACAAAACAGTGCTTTGTACTAAAGCTCTTAATGTTGTTAAACCCCAAAGAGCTTAACTACCTAACTAACATGTTAACCATAACTAGGGAAATGAACATGTCTCTTAACAATATAATGACAATGACAAATAACTATACAGTTTAATAGTAGTAACAGTAAAACATACTTACTGCAGCTCAGACTGCTATCTGTATGTGCATAGGAGGAGGGAATATCCCAGAAGTTGTTATCCCAGTCGACTAGGTCTCCCACGGAATCACAGGTTATGGAGGACAGTTCCAAAAGGGTCATGGCATTTCTCCAAAGTCGAAAGTTGTAGATAAAACCATCAAAACTCCCAATGTCATCTTCATCACCATCATCATCACCACTGCCTCCTGCTCCTAACTGAAGATTTTCTAATTTAAAGTTTTTGTTGAAGTCAGCACAGACCTTGGTTCTGTAGTTGCCATCAAACTGTAAGGCCAACTCTCTTGTATTCTTTGACCATGTGAGGCACAAGGTCTTCATGGTTGAGGTGAAATTAGCACTGCTTATGATGCTGTCTATCAAGCACTCTTTATTATCTATTATCAGTGCCATCCCATTTTCGGTCTTCCCGAAAGCTACGTCATATCCTTTGTTACTGTTAACAGAGAAAATGATTTCAACGTCTCTCTGGGCAGACCGAGCTATCTCAAAGCATATAGTGAACTGGTTGAGAGTGGGCATGGAAATTCCACCAGATACTTTCACAATGTCTCTGGTGCTCCTTGGCAATGTCACTTTCTGATTCCGCAGTGACACAGCAACTACAGTGGAAAACAAACAAGAGTGCAGGTTCAGTATAATGACAAAAAACAAGAGTGCATGTTCAATATTATAAGAACAAACAAGAGTGCATGTTCAATACAATGAGAACAAACAAGAGTGCATGTTCAGTATAAAGAGAACAATTAATCCACAGTAAACTAAATTCAACTAAAGTCAGTCCTTACTGTTAACAACAAATAATCAATCAATGCATATTAATAATTTTTCCCCCCACTATTTTCTTAACTGTTTATACAAAAGATAAAGTACATTTCACCCAAGAGACTTGCCTGAGAGGGAACCATAGGTGACTGGTAACCTTAATGAACCAATATGGTAACATGCATTATTTCAATAGTAGAAGTAACTAGGGTCCAGAGGTTAAGAAACTAGGATCCAATTTGAAGTTCAACAATTATAAAATGAACCACAGAGTCAGCCGAGTGTGTCATGAAATTATAAAATGAATACATTCCAGTGGGGATACCCTGGCACAACCCCCACTCACACACAGTGTTCATGGTTTGTGATTGGTATATTCAATGTTCCTCCATCATGGAGGAATAAAACAGTACACCCATATCCAGAATATCGCCTCGGCAGAAATCTTATCACCAGAATTCAACAACCCGTCTGGGAAAAATCCTCTTAATATCTACTGCCAAACTAGGGACCACTGTAGTGTAATTTCATAATCAGAAACTGATCTTATTATGCTTGAAATCCCCATTCACCAAGTCAGCAAACATAACTAAACATAATTCATTAAAATTGAATAAAATTCCCAATATCAATACAATTACAGACAGTGACATGTTGTACTGTGAAGGAGTCTTCTTACGGATCCCAGTTGCACATGATGTGCGTGTTGCAGCCGTCAGCAGCCAGTTGTGCACTGTTGTTGTATCCTGCCACCCTGGCTATCCTTGTATAACTAAAATGTGCATGTCAGCCAACCAAAACGAACATAACAACTTACACAAACTAAATGACATACACCAAGCCAGGTAACCTTTTCCTCTCTCCTTCTATAGCATAGGCCATATTACCTACTACCTACATATTACCTATTAATTGTTTACCTAAATAAATATTTATTTGTTTGTGAAATTGATGTTTACTAACCACATTTTCTCTCTCTCTTATAGAGTGAACTTTGCTCGCAAACGCTGTTGGCCGTGGAAACATTGTTCCTGAGCCCTATATCCACTAAGTAAACTACCCACCCGCACCACACTGTTATACACTTATTCTATCCCTATCGTCTGTGCCAGCATTTTCTTGCAATGTAAATGTTGCCACCATCAACATAGTTTTCTGTTCCAATACTATAATTACCCTTGTAATAGTAACCTTACGAAAACACTGTTTACCCACTAAGCTTTTCTACAATACTTGAGTGCTCTCTTCCCACTTTTGGTTTCAATGGTGGGTTGGTTTCAATGGTGGGTTGGTTCTAATGGTGCCAACAGTGCAAATCTTGGGCTGCTGACA
Source organism: Sprattus sprattus (assembly GCF_963457725.1). Lineage (NCBI taxonomy): Eukaryota > Metazoa > Chordata > Actinopteri > Clupeiformes > Clupeidae > Sprattus > Sprattus sprattus. The sequence goes on along the minus strand of NC_137921.1, from coordinate 59,828,975 downwards.
ATGTGAAACATGTCTCACACCTGGGACAGTTACAGTGTGGAGAAGCCCCAAAGAGGTTTACCACCTGGACTGTTGGGTGTCCATATCTCAAAACCACCGTGCCAAAGCCGGTGCAGCCGTGCCAAAAAATGGGTAGAGTCATAAAACGTCAGGAGAACAATAGTGTGATTGCTCCAATACACAATATTCCAAACCACTGTGACGAGATACTGCTCAAATAACATAGTGGACCTTAAATGTAAAAACTGTTACATAGTAGAGCTTTTATTTTCTCATTTATCCTGAGATGGTCAGCCGCGGTGCTCTGGACGAATTCATATGGAATGATCCTTAATATCCAACAGTGCAGTTTATTGCAAGATCATTCTAATTTTGAGTGAGAACATCAAACAAATGCAATAAGATTTCATGGTATCACCTCATAATTGACACCAATGAACAAAGGATCACATTTTATTTTCAATGTGATAGATCTTACACCACTGTTGGGGGAATAGTAGTAGCCTTTAAACGTCTCTTCTGGTGAGTGTTACCAGATTGTCCAAAAGTTGGATACACACTAAAACTATGCATCAACACCTGAAGTGTAAACATAGATTTAGTGGCTAAGCCCTCCTTCCTTGCACCTTTGAATCCTTTATGTAGGAGAAATGGCAATTCTAAAACAGTCATTCATTTCATCCAAGCCATCTGGGGCCACAGATGCTTCAGTAATTATTTGACAGTGTTCATTCTAGTCTGTGTATATGACTACACTCATGGCCTACTCCCTCTCACACCATGTCTTTGTCCTCAACTTCCATCTGACACAAAGGTGGTCTTTATAGCTCTAGGCTCCCACCACAGGTCACTTACCAGAAGGACTGGAGAAAGACAAACAGCAGTCATTGTCAACAACAGAGCCAATAGCTCACACACGGCCTTTAAACCACAACGCCCAATACGTTTTCCTGGTCCAAAACCCAGACTAGCTAATCCACATTAGCAAAATTGCAAAGCTGTCTCTAACAATAGTTCCCCTGAATATCAGGTCAATAATAGGCAAAACATTCTTATTTTATGATATCTGACAACAAACTTAAACTTAAAGGTTCAGATGGAGCAGCCACACTTTGGGAAGCAGGCCAGAAGCACTACCCTTACTAATAAGAAGGGGGGTCCGAGTGGAGGGACAACATGAGCATACACAAACATAAAGAATGTGGGGAAGTATAATGGTTGTAAAGAAAGACCAAATGTGCTATTCAACAAAAGCCCCTCCCGATGTGTGCCAATGGCTACAGCTCTGCAGTTCACTCCGAGGGATCCTTGGAACCACCAGAACAAAGTTCTCAATGCTAAGCTATATAAACCCCTTGGAATGACCTCCAGTCTCACACATGCTTCTCCTATGGGGGAAATCTGATGCCTTTACAGCAACAAAAAATATTTCTAATATGAGATAATCAGCAGCCCATCCCTCTCCACATACAGCCTCAGTTCACAAGGGACCCAGGGATCAGACCTGACCCACGGTCATTCCTAATCCTGTTCATTTTCTATCTTTCTCTACTGTCCTGTCTGAATAATACATAATACACTTTTAAAATGACTGTCAGCACTTATTATTTCAGATATAAGTGAAACATTTGATAATTAATCTTTTAAGTAGACTGGGAAAAATGTGCTATTCTCTCTGGGCCTGTTTTAAACTAGATTCAATTGTCTTACCTCAAGAAAGGAATTATTGTCATCCTTGACTCAAATCTCAGTTGACATTTTCTGCTTGATCTCCTAATTTTTCCTTCATTTTACTTATCTATTGTATCTTTTATCTATTAATTTTTTAATATCTATTCATATTCATTTACAGCTTGTCTCCTGTCTGTTCCACAATATTTATACCGAACTGAAAGCATTTGAATGAATTCATTACATTTTATGTTTTGCTCTTGTGCCTCTTTCACTTTATCTTTATTTTTATAAATAAAGATAAAATTAAGTTTGCTATTATTGTTATTACACCAACAGCTATGTGTGGTGAGAGAACGGAGCAATTGAGACATCGCAGCCTTCGAAGACAAGGCCAACAAAGAAAAGAAACTACACTTTGGACAATATCTTTCTCCTTCTCCTTCTCATTCTCTCTCTCCATCCTAGCGTGTTGTGTGTGATCGAGGTCTGTTACGGAGAATAAACTGACAACCGACCCATCAAACTGGCATTCCACCAAGCTCTTTACTAAAATCACGCAATTGCAACTAACGTCAGAGCTAAAATAGAGGATTGTTATGTTAAAGTATAACAGTGGTGTTTGCACGGAACACACCGACCTTCCATTAAGCATTTCCACCCAGCCCCAATGATACTTTTCATATGTAATTATATGCCTGGTAGCTTCCTGCAATTGTCATGCCTTTTCTCTAAATACAACACACACTTCAAATTGGAAATTACAACGGACCTCAATACAATGAAACATCAAAACATTTCCAGTACTGTGACAAATGAACATAGTCTCTCCTATATTTAGACATGTTGCCATAGAGTGAAATCTGATCGCTAAACTGCTGTTTCATTCAAGCTATCATAGTTTTCAAATTAGAAAAGAGATTTAAACAAAGAAAACATTAAATCATATATTGCAAAACATTGAAGTACATGCATGATACTGAATAAATATTTGCAACTCGCTTGCAGACATACCTTGTTTATAATTGATACTGAATCCCTTTTTTTGGACACTAAAGTCTGAGATAAAGGACACCTCCATCACATTCCCACTTGAGTTAAGCGTCAGTCCATTGGCTGTCAGGCCACAAAACTTGACATCATTGGTTCCTGTATTCACGATAACCTTGTCATAGATACACCCCAGAGCCTCTTCAACCTCAAAGTCAACAAAGTGAACCTGCACAATAAATCCAGCGGGGGCTCGTAAGGTCCACTTGCAATTCTGACTGGAGGGGTAGTCAGAGGGGTAGCATGGGGATGTGAAGCCGCCCTGGGAATTGGTGAGCACCAGATTGCAGTTCCCTTGACAACTCATCACTGCCGAACCAAAATAAGGATATGTCAAAAACCAACTTGATCAAGAGAGGAGTTAGGACCACAGCAGACAGAGCAAGGGATAGGAGAACAAGCCAAGGAGTTGCAGAGACATTGGAAGTGAACTAGTGGATAGCCAGCGGCGAGTTGTAAGTTAGAAAGAAAAAGGTGCAAGGAATAGACTTGATACAGTTAGCTTGAACAAGGACTTTGTTTCAATTTGCATCTCTACAGATCATTTAGGTGTGCCACACTACAGAATATGGGCAATCAAAAGCTGCCAGATTTTTTTATCTACCCTTTTTTTCACCATAATCAAATTAATTAATTCTCATATTAAGGAAATAATGGTAGTGTTCAAAGGTTTGGTATAATCCAGAATTATAATTCTATTATATTTCTATAAACTGATAGTGCCATGTTGCGCTGCACTATTTTGCATTTCCATTAGAAGTTCAACTGCGCCAAACTGCTCCAGGCCGTGCTCTAAATGGCCCTTCTCCCGAGGGCCAAACTGTGTCCTAGGGCACTGAATATGCTAAATCTTTTGTGATCATCTAGCACCAAGACGAAATACAGCCCTAATAAATCAGTATCGTTGCCGTTGTTGCCGAACTTCCGTTATCTATGACAAGTTTTTTAACGTATAGAGGGTCTTCGGGATTTTCAATAAAAAATTATGCAAAACTGCAAATCATTTCGACAAGTCAAAATTGCAATTACATGTTATTAATACAGATATTGAGGTGAAATCTATTTAATGCTAAAACCGCTTACCATAGTGTATCTGTGTTTTTGAATATCAAGACACGTATGAGGCAGATTCGGTTACAAAGTTCTGATCTGGTTAATAAGATCCTGATTGTGTTAAGGCAGCCATTAAATTAAAATAATAAACAAATTCCGTTATTGTGACAAGTGGTATAAACTCAATAAATTCCATGGTTGAATAACTTTATTATTTATTGCTATTAACCTGGCAAACTTACCTATACAGAATAGCTAAAGTTAATGTTAGCAAGCTTTCAAGCTTAGCAATAATGGAATCAAATTTAACCAAGCTACCTCCAAATAAAAGCTTACAAGCCTACTGATCTCTAGAAAGTACAGGTTGAATATTGGGGCACTTGGCAGCCTTTATCCCTTACACCCTTACAAATATTGAGCCTCCATCATCTGTGTAAGGGGTGACACAGATGATGGAGGCTCAATATGTGCCCATGGTACAAACTTTTCAAGGGGATGGAAATAATGTACTGGTTTCAACAGTAATACATTCAAGCTTTGTAACGTTTTTCTTACGATTTGCTAAGTTCAATCATGACAACTAGACAGTCATGGACAAGCTTTGCAATTTTTTTTTAAAAGGCCAGCAAACCGGCAGAGAGGGAGATTAACAAGCCTTGGAAAAATGAAAGGCCAAAATTGTAACACTTTGAGCAGATGAACGTGCTGAGGGTTTGTGCATTTGTGACTGCTATTGAGGATGGTGACTGGCAATATTGGTTAGTAGCTGTTGTGTCCTCTTAGCCAGCCAGCTAACACGCTAGCTAGTGCTCATAGAAAAATGACTCTAGTACCAAGGTATAATAACCAACACTCATCAATCATGTCTGATTTACAGTAATAACTGACACTGTGGATCAATCATGTCTGATTTACAGTAATAACCAACACTGTGGATCAATCATGTCTGATTTACAGTAATAACCAACACTGTGGATCAATCATGTCTGATTTACAGTAATAACCAACACTGTGGATCAATCATGTCTGACTTACAGTATTAACCAACACTGTTTTACAATTGTTCATATCACAGAAATGACAAGCGGTGCCTGAATGGCCCATCAGTTTAATCAGCTGTTTAAGTTTAAATGCTTGCAAAGCATCATATTGCACATTCTGTTTTGCATTGATAGGTTGGAAGACATGCTTGGCAGCTCTTTGACCAAAACACTATTTCAAATTTAGATTTTAATTTACACTTGGATCAGGATCAATTAGGGGTTCAGTGTCTTGCTCAAGGACGCTTCGACAGGGAATCGAACTAGCAACCTTGCGATTACTAAACGACTTCTCTACCTCCTGTACCTTTGTCACTGTATACAGCCAGTAAGCAGGCAGTCATTTAAACTCAGAGACAAACCACACAAACTCACTAAATAGAAACAACCAACATGTTCCTGTTTATGATCTCAACCAACATGTACCTGTTTATGATCTCAGCAAACATGTCCTATGAGACCAATATCATCACAGCATAACTACCTCTCAATCTAATGACTTAACTGGAGTGTTTGTGTAGTCAGGTAGAACACCTCAGTGACTCTAGTGTACAGTGCAGTTCAGTGATGTAGAAATGAAGCAACTATGTTCCTGAATGATTCAGTTTTGAAGCAGGTTGTGAGCATTCTATGTCAACAATAATCCATGGCTGCGGTCGAATACTCTTAAAAGAAAGATAGCTGTCTTACTACCTTGGTGTCTCGTCAAGACAGCTGTCTTGCGCAAGATATTTTTAAAGGTGAAGGTATAGCATGCACGATATCATGTGACGTTGGTATGCTGAAAGAACGTAGCTTACGTAGCTACCTTACGTAGGCTAACGTGCTAATGTAAGAAAGTTGGCTGACGCCTCGCAAATCACATCAACCATTATTGCTGGTTACAATAACGCTGTTATCGGATAGTGCAGTGTCTATTTCTTGGTAACTTTTGAAATATCTAAGCGCGAAAACGCTGAAAAATTTACATTTACATACAAAACACGACCGTCAGCGGAGTTTGTTCCTCCATCTTTGTTTACAATTTCAAGTTGCCGGAGGATGGGCGCACAGGTTTATCGGTAATAGATAGCATCAGGCTACATAGACGGTACCTTGAAAAATTACCGTAATGTTACATATTTTAAGCTGTCTTATAAACCCGGAATAGAAAAATTAAGGGAATTCGAACAGTCCTTCCTTCTCTCGTTTAATAGAGGGAAGATAGTAAGACAGCATTTTAAGAGAATTTGAATTCAGCCCATGTCTCATGTATTCACATCTACGCAGATGTAGGCATATGCCTTTTCTACACGAGTGGATGCAAGCTCACAGCTCACACCTGTGTACCATGAGCCAAATGTCTACAGAGTGAAAAAGAAAACCAAACTCATTAAATTGACAATGTAAACTCTTGGAATGGAAAGAGAAATTAAACTATTTCTTTAAAAAAAAAGACACACTAGGTTGTCTATTGACAAATAATATTTGGTCCAGGGGCAGATATATGTTACATACAGGACCATTATCACATTTTTCTATTTTCTACTCAGTTAATTGTTCTAATAAAACAATTTTGTGATCAAAATGATGAATGCCATCCTCCCAGAAATACGACAATATTAATGGGCAACTTTGTTAGTGGTATGAAAAGAGCTGCTTGCATTAGGTAGAGAGTGTGTTCATGTTAATTCCATTAGAGATCTGAGACAGTAAAGCTTGCAGAAGCATGTTAGGGTACACACAAGTCAAAGGCAAAGTGGAGAAGGCAACAGCAATGAGATGAATGCAGTGTGGAATCAAAATCAAGAGCATTCAGTTAATTATACCTGGCATGCAGCTATGTATGATCTGATATTAAATAACATGTAGAAGGAAAACTGTTCTCTGCACCTGATTGATGGAGGTATATCATCTGCAGGGCCACTGGGAGCAAGAGCTGGACCTTCCATCTCCACCACCTACCAGTGATTTCTAGCAGCCTGAAACATAAATGATTCAATTACATTTTATTTGTATAGCGCCATAACAATACAATTGCCTCTAGGCGCTTAACAGAGCCCAGAGCCTAAATGATGCAGACATTGAAATGACATAATAATGCTGAAAATTGCAGAATGTATGGAATTCAATTAGAGTGTCTTTGAGGGTTAATGAGTAAAGGTCAGCACCCTCTGGTGGTGTCTGACGTGCGTCAGGAGTTTAGAACTCTAACAGTGCTGTATGATGCGTGTCAAAGCCAGAGTTTAAAACAGTGTTCTAAAAATATATCACCCCAAAAGTCAACGATTGACAAAATATAAGATATGATTTACAAACTTCAGAGGTGATTTAAAGGGATTTATAATGTAGGAATCATTAAAAAGATGAAATGCAAAGTACAGGATGTCTGTCAGCACCATTCAGAAGGAGCTGTAGCTTATAGACCACATAAGACTGTCCTTTTAGTCTGTTCTACTGATGATAATGACATAGATATGTTGGACACAAAATCTCTGATTCTTATATATTTCCAAGACTGACTGTGTTTTTTGTTCTATTATGGCTGCTAGAGAAGCAACTGCTAGACAATTGCAGGAAGATGTATCACATGCTTTCCCGCATTTCCAAATCAGACTTTTAAAACTATGAAAATGAAATGAAAACATGTTAAAAATATCGGTTAAATATATATATATATATATATATATATATACAGTATATATAATCTGTTAAATATATATATATATACGTATATATATATATAATGATTGCACATTCAATCAATCATTTTATACATATATTTAATAGCCTAAATTGAATAGCCTAAATAATATTATTATTTAATTATCTTTAATTTCCTACTAACTTGAGTTATCCTGTGCGGCCTTCAACAAACTTGTCAGAGACAGCATAAAATATAAAAGGAGCACAGAAACGAGTATAAAGGAGCATTATCAGCAACCAATCATACAGCCAGCAAATCTGACATCATGGTTGCATCATTCAGATACATGGTCCACAACCATGTTAGGGAATTGCTTAGGGAGATATGGCATGTCTCCCTGTGTCTGAATGGGTGGAGTTAAAATGATGGATGAATCTGCTGTTTGCTCAGCAGAGACAGTTAAGCCAAAGAATATATAACACCATCCCTTTTTTAAACAGAACAGATTTGTGATTTGTCTTATATCCCTGCTCCAAATCAAGTAGAATACAGTTACATTGTATCAGTTGATTTTTATGGACAGCAAATCATGACATCAAGCATTTTCGCTAGCCTGACTCCTATAACTGGCCTCTGGTATAGGCATTTTAATGGCAATGGCTAAGTACTATCGACTCCAAGCCTTCTGATCATTATTTCTATTGTGCAAACCCATTCTTTCCAGTCTTATAACTAACTTAGATTTTGGTGACCTAAGATCACTGTTAGACCAACAGCAATGCAGTTCTACCCAGCACCGCTAATCCTTCATTGCCCCTCTCACTAAGAATGTGCCCCAGGGTTCTGTTCTTAGTCCTCTCCTCTTATTTATCTGCTACCTTTATGGAAGATCATGTTCTCACTTTCTATTACTACTCAGACAACGCACAGATTTAAAGCTCCAGCCATAAAGGCTTTATTCATTTTGCATTTCTGACATCAAGAAGAGAATTCATGAGGGTTAATGTCCTTATACTCAACACAGGCAAAACGGATGTACTATTCATCTGTGCCAAATATCCCACCATCACACTCTCAATAACATTGCTCACTTTATCCTAACCACTAAAGATAGAGAAACTCCATGCCTTCATCGCTTCCTGTTTTGTTTACTTTTCAAAGGCCTTACAGCTAAATCTTGCATATTCAAAATTCTGCAGCAGTCTTAATGCACACAAAACTCTACCATCCTTTATAAAGTCCACTGATCCTCTGCTCCCTGAGCTTGTCATCTATACCTCTATATGCACCTACCCACATCCCTGGATCCCGAGACACCTCTTGTGCTTCATTTCCAGATGTCCTCAATGAAAGGTGGGCATTTAGTTCAGCTGCTCCATAACTATTGGGCGCTCAACCTGACCCCTCAATGGCATTTCCTCCATATAGTCCTTTAAAATCCATCTAGTACCTCATAGCTTTAAAATCAACGGGAATTTTGTAGGTGTTCCTAATACCACAGAAAAAAAATTATGGGGTTTCCCAAAATCTATGAAAAAAGGGTGTGAGTCAAATAAAATGCCAAATGTATCAAATCCTGCGGTAATCAGTGCATTTATTTAAGTCAACTATTTAAGCTAGTTATGGTTACCTTCTGCTCACCTTGTGAAATTGGTGATGCATTATCTAAGTCACTTGCATTGTAGTATGTTATAACAGACAAATTGTAGAGATACAATGGGGTCTTTAGTCCATATGGAGACAAACACATGCTTTTTCAGAACTGAATGTGGGGTTAGTCATTTAACTACCACTGTCCATTGTCGATTAAAAAAAAAAAAAAAAAACGATTAATTCTATCATTGGATTCAGCAGAATTCATAACTGCCTCACAAGCATAAGCAGCACAGCTGTAAGTAAGATTTTAACTATGAATTTGTATATTTACTTGATTTTTAGTTTGATGGCAAAAGACAAACCTTGGTTGTTTTTTTGGAAGTGTGCTGTTTGTTTCAGACTCTCAGCTGTGTGCCCTACCCTTTTCACAAGTTTTCACAAGCTAAATGCATTGCATGCATTGTCTGACACTGACAGCTGATAAGGTTCCTTGACCAAACTGCAAAACTTCATAATAAATACCCTAGGTGGTTAGTAGGAACAACAGGTGTGTAGGCCATCCATTCAAATTAATTTAAGGATGTTATCATCAAGGCTACAGTGTGTAGTGAGCAGATCACATGTAAAGACACTGGGAGGTATATGCCAGTGTCATTACAAGTTTCCTAACTGATGAATATAGACCACCGTGTTTGCTGATAAAACAGTCCATGCGAATCCCAGACTAATGTCTGTTATAGGTATTTGTCCCTACAGGAGACCTGATAAGCAGGACACATGAAAATAATTGGGATGGGATGCAAGTCCATGTCTTCAGAAGTTTCCTGATTGGTCAATACAGTTACACCAGGTTGCAATTTTAGTTGCTGATAATGTACCTCAGGGAGGCCCCACAGTTACAATTATTTTCACAACAGAGGAACTGGGTAAACAGGACTATATAAAGCAATTTTCAGATGTGTTGTTTGCTTCAGACCCTTGGTGAGAGCCCCACCCTTTACACTCATTTCACATTTATTTTAAGTTAAAAAAACTAAAGGTACACCACTGAATGCAGATATGTGACTGTTTACATTTATGGTGACACACAATTCACCAAGGGCTTAAATTCATAACATCACTGTCTTCACAGCTACAAAAATAAACAAAGATAAAATAGCCTGGTTTGCATAAAATAAAGGTTTCTACGTCATATGTTCACCCATTGAAAAGGCTTACTGAGATTCCACTTAAAAAATGTACTGGTAACGATACAAATCCAACGACCGCATTCAAATAGTCATTGTGTTATGTACTTTATTCAGTGCAACAAATCAGATAACATGAGAGTTTGCCTTTTCCTCATAAATATCCAAATACTGCTTTAGTTCTACATTCATGAATTTCTCCATAACAACGTTTTATTGGTCAAGAAAAGCAGTTGTATTCTGTTACACTGAAATACTTTTAAATAAATATGCCATCAACTAATGTTCTCCAACAGAGACAAACCTTTCATGTAATTTCAAAACACAAAAAAACCGTAGTACTGTATCTGTGGCAAAACTCTGGGCTAGGTAGCCTGTCCTGAAAGACTTTTAGCCTAAGTTATAAAATGTCACTCTACATTGAACTTTCTCATGTTTAATGAAAGCAGTGATAGCAATTTTACTTCTAGGCACTTTTGGAAGCCAACGGAAGATTATATAGACCATAATGTTTGAACTTACATCGTGCGTCACTGAGGCTCCCTCGTATGTAGAAACATCTCGACTGGTTATCCAAGTATTTATCAAATTTCAAAGCTGTTAGTAGCCTACAACATGCCGATTCTTCACTACAGCGCAGTAAATATTCAGTGATAACAGTTCTTAAGCAAGTTTTGAACAACTGTAGTCGCCTCTGCCTCTATGTTCAACAAGCCAATAGTAACTGAGGACCTCTATGCAAGTGTTCAAGTCAAGGCTCCAGATCTTGCGCCCCACCCTGTCTTCAAACCCTTGGGAGTATGAAAGTGACCTTAACATAGTGAAATGTTGAATAGACTCACGCATAGCACGCATGATTTCGCGTTTAAAAACGTGTCTATAGTTTATAGTTACATCTTGCCTTTTCAATACAAAACATATAAGGGCAGATAAAGGACATGCCTTTTAACAGTGCAAATTCTAAAACGAGTAGCTGCCACCATTGTCGAGCATCAACCTTTATTTAACGTTAAAGCCATGTCATTTAACATTGTTGTAGATTTTGAAATGTCCTTTTCCAAGACAAAATGTCTACCTACGAAAGAGTTTACTGCGGCACATCGGTTGATTTTAATGGTGCCAGATGTTTCTCGCTATATAACCAGGCAAATGTTTGTCTTCGAGTTAATATTTTGATGGGAGCTATTTTGATGCTTCATTTGCTGGGGAGTGTTCCTTGGGTCACAATTAGTATTTGTTATGATCTCAGCACAAGGGATATGGGTGTCCTGCTAATCTTCATTACTACTGCAAAATTAACATTAACTTATTCATGACAATGATCTCTTTTAACAACTGACATCAGAAGAGGTTTCTTTTGGTAAGCACATACGAGTCAGTATTACACAAACTGGGAAATCCCATTTGATTTCAATTTGCATGGCCTCTAGAGTCATGGGCATGACAGAAGGAAAGGATTCAGGCAAATATAGATGGCCACCCTGATTGTTCATTGATAAATCAGGTGCCATTTTCTTACACTTATGAAAAAGACTGACCACAACAAGGGCCGCTGACACACAGAGCATTTATCATTTATGAAATAAACTATAATGTCCTGTTTCTATTGAATGCATGCAAACATAAAAAAGGAGAGATTCATTATTGTTGATAATCTAGTTTATGATTTTAAACATCAGTGTTACAGTGTATGCCATACATAGTTATTCTGATATATAAGCACGTTTATGTAATTATATATGGAGAATATAAGTATAAAGCGTATATCATACAACATCCTCAAACAAATGTAGGATCTTAAAAAGCAAGGTAGGATAAGGAGAGGAAGGGGGTTAAGGGGAGGAGAAAAAGAGAAACAGGAGTAGAGGCGAGAGAAGGGGACAAAATAGGAAACAAGGGAGCTAGGGGAGTTGATAATGGGTGGAGGGGAAACACAGAAAACAAATAAAACACAAATAACACAGCAATGTCCATGTACTGATGATTTAAGTGCTTGCGCAGATTTGGTCTTTAACTGAAGTCTAGTTAACAGTGAAGATTATTCCAAGTACTCAAACGTATATTAAGACATATACTGTGTACAACTTAGACAAGAGCATATTGCAGTCATTTTATAGATGCTTGATTATAATCCATTCAACTTTTCATCGAATTCAGCAAAATTCTCCTCACATTACTCTAGCTGTCTGTCCGGTGTGTTCCTCTGTTCATGCAATCTTGGCTCTATAAATGGGAGAAAAGTGGCTTAGAACAAGCCATATACTTTTCCAGCCAATCAACAACATTGCTTCGGGAGCACGGACGGGAGGGGTGTATTTGATTGGCAGTTGAGCTCAAATATTAACAACCTTTCTCCAGGATAGGACCACACCTTTACATAAAAAAAACCTTCCGATGTGTTAAAACAGCAGAGAATGTTGAGCAGTTAAAGATCAGTTTCAGGTTTTTATTCGTCAGAATACAATTCCAAAGCCAAATAATAGGTACAGTGCAAAGAATCTCTACTAACTTTCCTACTTGAGGTTTATTTAATTTAACACACACTGCTTAAACATCAACTGAATGAGAATAGAAGCATCACCGAAAGAGTATCTAGTCTTCCAAGACAAACCTCCATACAGAGGACATGCAACACATCCCAATCTTCATTTCATAGTATACAGTAGCAAAGGACTACTATGAAAGACATTAAAATAGGTTCAATGTTGAGACACAGTGGCCATTGTATTTGGAGTAATTTTCTGTGCTCTGAGAATCACTCTTTCCTGAACCAGCTGTGGCCTGGCTCATAGCTCTGTAGTGGGGCTCTTTTCAGCTAGATGAGTGATAAGTCTGAACAATGCTTTCATTCTTTGCCTGTGGCGAGCAACTTGAGGGCTTTCTGCAAGTTTTGAATGGCAGTGGTCACATCCTCATATTGCAGAGCGCTGCCAGCATACTTGCAGTACTTCTGCGCCCGGGTAAAGTCTTCTGCTGTGAGCCGCACATCACCTGAAAAACAAATGATAGCCAAGGGCATACAATTATATTATTGTCTCATTATGTTTAGGGCATGCAATTATATTAATGTCTCATTATGTTTAGCTTTTATTTTTTATTTCTCACTAACTGTATAGAAAATGAAGGTAAATCCAATCATACCCATCGAATTCAGAATTCTATGTTATTCACTTATACATAAAAGAAAGTTTATGGTTAAAATACTAAATCTACACAATAATTTATACTTTTTAACAAAACATCTTCTACTCTCAAAAGCTACACAAAAGGTAACAATATTTTTTTTTTATCAATAGTGACAGCCATATCCTATAAAGGGTTTTAGATTGTCATATCTTCTTAATCCCTTTCAAGAAGCATTAGTTTTCTAATGTTGGGTTTACAAGGCATCTTGCTGTTAGCTAAGATCATACCCTGTTGGCTTGGGTTCAGTAGAGATGGGTCCACTACTGCCATGCTCCTGGGAACTGGCACTGGTTTTTCAGGCTCTGCTGGAAAAATAGAAAGAAAAGAAGAAAAAAAACATTGTTAAGGGCTGTTAGGCCCTCCATTTTTTCTGTTCTATGATCTGCCCTATGTTTGTGTGCAGATGAGCTTGAAGACAGGCTCGAGTCATAATGGCTTATGAGATTCATTCACAGGTGTGCAGGCTGTCTCAGGCTCGAGTCCTAATGGCTCATGAGATTCAGGCTGTCTCAGGCTCGAGTCCTAATGGCTCATGAGATTCACTGGTGTGCAGGCTGTCTCAGGCTCGAGTCCTAATGGCTCATGAGATTCAGGCTGTCTCAGGCTCGAGTCCTAATGGCTCATGAGATTCAGGCTGTCTCAGGAGTTATACAAGCTGCTTCCTCTTCAACCAGGAAGGCACTTTTGATTTGCAGTATTGACTTTTTATACAACCAGCATTTACATTCCAGTGTCTCTAAAAGAACTAGAAAGTCTCAGTACCTGCTGAAGAAGGCAGCTCTGCGGGTGTGTTGGCAGGAGCGTGAGCACCTGGGGTTATCTGAATGTTGTTGAAGTTGGAAGTGGCTGTATTGGGAGGTCCTTGGTCCGGGGTGTAACCGGGAGGAGGAGGAGATGACGGGGCTTGAGCAGATCGTCCATCATCTGTGGGGAACATATCATCTGCAAGGAAATGAAGAAAGTTCTAATCTTAGTTCCAAGCCTATACATAATGTCCTTCTTCCACTATTCAAGTAAATTGCTTCTAAAGCCTACTGAGCTAGGCAAAGATTTGACGTGTATATATGAGTTTTATAACATCATACCTTTACATGAAAAGGTACTCAACAAATGAGCAACCAATGTTTTATTTCAACCCAATCACCAACCAAACAAACACTAATTCTATGGGAATTGATGTTTAATAATAATATGATGTATGCCCTTCAATTTAAGTGGATTATACAATCTACACTATTTGGAACCAACAGTATCAATGTATGGGGCTATTTGAAAATGATCACGTACATAACTTTTAGCTAGCGAGTCCTTAATATTTCTTCCCTGATGTGCCCTTGTTTACGTCGTCTACAAAAACACATTTCTATTTTGTTGCAAATTTAACTGAATTCCTCTCCCCTCAACCCTTCCTTTTCAAGCATGTAGGAGAATGTACAGTGTCCGTCATGTGCCAGAAGTTACCGCCAAAATGAAGTAATGGTCTAAAAGCACATCGAGTCACAATAATACCTGACTTTAGATAGATATTTAGAAATCGTATTTAGTTTTTTAGTCTGTAAAAGTATAGGCCATAGCTTAATTTCACAATTTACAGTCCATGGAAGCTATAAACGAGCTACTGGAACGAACATAAATTCTAGTTTTCGTACATAAATGTAAAAGCACCATCCTGGTAGCAATTACATATTTTTCTAGGGGGAAAAGTAGGTATGCCCATGGCAATGGTCTAGCTAAATCAAACAACAAATAGCATTTAAGTTAAGCTAAATCACCTCTCCAACAGAAAACAGGCAACTTTGGCATCAATCTGGAAACATTTGTCCCTTATCAGTAATTTCTATCTGGGAAAGGCCACACAAACTTTCATTCTTGTTTTCTGCAGTTGCCGGTCTCGATTTAGTTTTGTTTGTTTCATTGACAACGAGGATTCATGATCCTTGCTAATAAGTATGATACTGCATTTGTCAAAATTGGGGTTCCCAAACACAACATGGTCAACTAGAACTAGCAACCACTAATTCCTCTTCTTTCTTCTTCCACTTCCAATCAGTGCCATCAAATTCAAGCTGTCACTTCAATGTAAAAATGTGCAAGGCCTTCTGTAGACAGACTTATGTCCATTCTGGGCTCCTGTAGAAACATGGTGGCTCAACATGATGGGCTCCATGGAAGAAGACCAGCTTCCTATGTACATATGAAGGACTCGTTCTAAGCTAACTAATGACAGCAATTTGTAGTTACAGATGATTATACACTAATAAAAACATAATTATGAATACTATATTCCATTGCTGCTAATAATCCCCCCTTCATCCAACAAACTGCACTTTAATAAATAAATAAATCCTACCTTTACATTGTCAAATTAACAGTTTGTGTATACAATATGCAGTTTGTGTATACACTATATACCAGTCGTTCTCAAAGTGTGGTCCGCGGACCACTGGTGGTCCGCCAGTGCCCCGTAATGGTCCGCGACGTCATTTCTAACATACAACTCAGAACGAACAGAACACAGCCAGTAGCCTAATGTAATAAAGAGTTGCCTAATCTATTAACAAGGTCATGGATTGGTGCCTTAAGACAGCGACTATGAAAAGAAAATTAAGTGAGAAAGCCTCTGACACATACAAGGAGAAGGTGGCAACGACGAGATGGTTCAGCCTTATTTGGCATTATCCCGCCGCGGAGCTGCATTCAAACAGCGTTTTTTTCTCCTGCTGCGGAGACAACAAGATGATAACTATATTCTGTGTTGTGTGACGTTGGATAATGACATCTCTTATTTCCGAAATTATGTCTACTAGGATGCATGTATTAATTCCAGTGGGCTAGCCTGGTACTGAATTACTGCGGTCGGCCGCATCGTTGTGGTTTGTGATACATTGGCCTGTCTGAGTGTGTGATGGAAGTATGAGGCTGTGAGCGAACTATAGTTTGTAACATAACCAAGTCACGCATGGAGCAGGGTTCCAGATGCTTTGCCTTGCGCATTGTCATATCTATAACCAGCCTACCGGTACGTAATAAAAGGAGAGCCCACCCGCGAAATTCATGTGCCTTTAACAATTGTCTGGCGCCAGGTCTAGGCATGTTTTTCCAGGGATTTTCTATTTAGTTAGGTGGTCCGCGAGTTTTTTTTTATTGGCTAAGTGGTCCTTGGTCTGAAAAAGTTTGAGAAACACTGCTATATACGGTACTAATAAAGGAACTATGCAAGAGGCCCAAAATGTATTTTGATAACAGCAGCAGCAAGTCTCATGCTTTACCGTATTGTTCCCCATCCATTCCAATTGGGCCTGGTTGAGGGGTCTCCCCATTCTTGAGACAGGTGTGGATGTGGGTTGCCTTCCACCTGGCATACTTCCTGTGCTGAATGTTCTGGTGAAATGTTACATAACAATTGTTAATTGAGGAAGAATTGGATCATTCGTACCAAGATATTCAATACAATGCTAAACTGTCAACCCAAACAGCTGACAGCAGAGTTCAAGAACAGAAGTGAATATGTATAACATTAAGAACAATGGACTTCAAGATGGCATTATGAAGGGCACAGACTCAAAGTCAAATTTAGGCTGCCTTAATAGTCAACTGCATGTTCAGGATGTAGTTACTAGCAAGTTCACAATATAACATCTAAAACAATTAGTTCACATAAGTTTCAAGATCAACAAATTGTTCAACAACCTGATTTGGGGGCTAATTTATTTGTAGTAAAAACAATAGTATAGACAGGTTATAGAATTGAAGAAAGTGTGGGTGCTTGTGTTCCCAACCACCAATACATTGCAGTCAGTGTACATTGTGACCACAAGAAGTAAACTGCCTTTTCATGTTCACTAGGATAATCTGCACCGTTTTAAACACTTGGCATAAAATGGTGCTCCAAGAAATGTAAATCTCAGGGATTTATGACAATAAGTCAATTGCATAGTAATTCCCTCAAAGCATGACTTTCCCTTCACCGTCTACCACTTCTTAAATACATCCCAAGTCTAGTGCTAAAACGTTTCTCTTTTTACAGGTAATCCAACACTACCCTTATGTTCACCACAGTGTGAGAAAGCAAGGTAAGAGTAGCACTCAGTAGGCTCATTGTGAGAGGGCCGTGTTCCCAGTGAGCTCTCTACAGAAGGGAAATCTGCCTCCCCTTGGGGGACTTGTGCACTCAGTGAATCCTTGTCAGTTACTCAAACACAGGTCAGTTCTCTGCAGTAAGACATCTGCAGCCACAGTGACCAGCTGACAGACTTGAGTATTATTAAGGTATGATTCAGTGGTAGCGTCACTATCAGAATATGACTATAAAACTTTAAATAAGGACTTACCTCCTCTGATAATTCCCCAAATACTGAAAGAACATCTACCAAGAGGCTTGCTGTGTAGAATGATTTAATCATATTTCTGTGGAGGGGAAAAGTGTTGTTAAAGGTTAATCCTCCTCTCTATACTGTCTGATCTAAGCATTACTAGAAAATGACACAGTTGCTTTACATTTTCTCTCACAGGATAATCCTTTAATGTGTCTTGACAGGCACAAGTACCTAAGCCTCACCACCACTGGAGAACCTCAGAGCTTGGGATTAGGACTGCCCCTCTATTTTATTGTCATCGTAAGGCAAGATTGTTCAATTTATTATTATCGATCAATATTACACTACCTCAAAGTTACAATGTGACATGTCACAAATGCATCATGGGAAATGTAGTTGCATCGATCAACCAGTCACAGAATAGAGACAATGCACCAAAAAGAAAGTGAATCTCATCCATAGGCCTAGAGTACATGACGTACATTTTTGTCAGTGTTTTATATTGTGCATTTAACCTTACCTTTTAAAATGTTCACATGATCTGTCAGATGTATATAAGCTAGGGTTGAACGATTAATTGCATTTGCAATTAAATTGCGATATGGTAAAACGCGATTTTCTAACCTCAACGTCCGCGATTACAACATGGTTTAAAAAAAAGATGGTTAATTTTGCACACAGTGTTTAAAAAGTGCATGCCTTGTGTTTATACTTACAATGACTTTGTTTAAATTACCTTAAATGCACAGTGGCAAAGCCACCAATTTGTTGTTCTTGTTTCTGTAATGAGCAGTTAAATAAAAATGTAAAATGTGGGAAAGAATATTTTACGCTATTTGTATCTAATATTGTGTTGGTCATATTTAAATAATTGATTAGGTTTTTTTCGAGGAAAAAAAGAGGATACAATTAAAAAATTGCATATTAAATCGCAATCGCAATATTGGGGGGGGGGGAATCGCAATTAGATTATTTTCTCAAATCGTTCAGCCCTAATATAAACATCTATCTAGAGTAATGATCCTGTGCGTTTTTTTTCTTTTCTTTTTTTGAACAATTAGTACAGACCACAGGAAGTAGCTGACAGCACTCTTACTTGTGAAAGCGTCCTGATCGATCTTCATTATCGGCATAGAGGAACATTTTTAAGGCATAGTTTTCAATGTGAGCGTGGCCAACAATCTCCTGAGTGATGGATTCATGATTACCCAGTGCGTTCTTCATCTACAGGATGGAGAAAATGCACATGGTTAGTATCATCACATTTCTTACCACCATCTAAACATAAAACAAAAAGTAAGGAAATTTGTGTTTTGTAGATTATTTCTTTGTTGAAACAATGCTTCTTGGCAATACATCTTATACCGTTGGAAAGCCTGTTTAGTTCCCTTTTAAATGGTGCCATATTTGTAAGTAAAATGTATTTGTGGGATGAACAGCACAACTGAGTATGTGGGGTGCGCCCAAAGAAATAATCTTCCAAACTCAAATTTCCAATAAGCTGTTTAGTAGTGGCAGAGAAGATTTGGCACATTTTTCATGGGCGCAACCCACATACTCAGCTGTGATGCTCATCCCACAAATGCATGTTCCTTACAAATGTGGCACCATTTAAAAGGGAACTAAACAGGCTTTTCAATGGTATAAGTTGTATTGCCGAGAAGCATTGTTACAACAAAGAAATAATCTACCAAACACAAATTTTCTTACTTTTTGTGCTATGTTTAAAAGTTGGCTAATATCATTTGCATCGGAAAAACCACATACAGTTTTATGCAACAGCAAATTTTGTTGACTGTCTTAATAAATCTCTAGAGAGAAAACAAAAACAAATTATTTATTAAAATATAATGCATTTACTATTATTATTAATAGAAATGTAGGATGTGTTAATGTATAGACACTCCATCTTGAGCAATCTCACCATATATGCACACATCTAACAGCAATCCACAAGTTCTGCAGTTACAACACATTTCAGAGAATCTGGTGAACTATTTTGTGCCCTGTATATTTAAGCTCTATCCATAGAAATGTAATCCAAGGACAATCATATGTGGGGAACGTGACAACACTGAAACTTGTGCCTTTTGAAGTTGTCCATTGTTAAATATGAGGTACTCTTTGGATTACTTTTGGATTTGGGAGTTGGATTACTGTAATTTCCAACCTCTGTGTCTTCCAAACAAAAACACAGGACATATTGTAGATGTTATTGTAGATCCAAATCTGCAATCATTTCAATAAAATGTATATTAGCCTTCATTGACAAATAATTTTGAGTTCATCAATTGTTTTACTTTTACAGCAATTGCAAAAGTAATTGACATTAGGGAGGATATCTTTTCAGATATGTAAGAACCATGATGGTGGGACAGTATGACAGAAGACAGATAGTCAGACAGGCGTGTTACCCTTCAAAGCTATTAACACTTTGTGAATTATTCAGCTATGATGTAGAGGTTTGAAAATGGGTGAAGAAATGACTAATGATTCTGACACGCTATTCAATTCAATTCAATTGTATTTATATAGTGACAAAACAATCAAATTGTCTCAAGGCGCTTTACAGAGCCCAGTGCCTGGACCCCCTTAGAGCAAGCACAATGGCAAAGGAAAAACTCCCTGTTAATCAGGAAGGAACCAGACTAATCAGTAATGTTAGCTATATAGTTTTTGTTACATAGAAACGACCAAGCAAAAGTTATCTAGGCACATTTAGCAAGCTAGCTAGCCAGGCCCTTCCTTCAGACCCAATCATAGCCAGTCCTCCAGAACACATGGACGTGTACTGCCTGACTCCTGAAGCCCTGAGTGTTCAAAAACACATGAACGTGTACTGCCTGACAACTGAAGCCCTGAGTGTTCAAAAACACATGAACTGCCTGACATCTGAAGCCCTGAGTGTTCAAAAACACCTGAACTGCCTGACAACTGAAGCCTTGAGTGTTCAAAAACACATGAACTGCCTGACTACTGAAGCACTGAGAGTTCAAAGCTGAGGGGAAGAGCGCCGCGTCATCGCTAACCGCATCCAACTACCTCTCACCATTCTCACACCTAAAAAACACACAAATAAGACACATTGCCACATTTAATGTTTCCCCACTATCTTACATGGATTATGTTGACAGATTGAATTATTTCATAGTGCATACAAACCAACTACAACACTTGAAATAAATAGCTGGTGAACCATTAATGTGTTGAAATACATTATTTTAGTTCTAGTTCATATACTGTACTCTAGTACTCATAACTGATCAGGAGTTTTGAAATAATACATCAAATAATAATGTCCCATAAACTCTTCCACACAAAGGAAAGGGTGTCAACATCTGCACAGGCATTATGTAATGTAGTAGTTGTGCATGATTTTACACTGAATAATGAGACAGTGGGCTGTGGCCATTTCACATTTTATTCTCTTGAGGCTAAAGTCAGTTTGACCTTTAAAGTTTGAATTGTTGGGATATTCTAGGCCTATCAAATGGTTTGCAGTTACTCGCACCCAAAAACTCCACTCTCTTGTAATTCCAGAGAGGCACTCTCCGAGATGTGAGATGTTACAGTCTGGTAGAGAGCTTCGGGTTTCTTTGTAAAATCTGTAAAGCAAATACTGATTACATTTCAACAGGTGGACTGAGGACGTATGAAAGGGCTCACTGTTCATGCTTTAATGAAATCTCAATGAATCTTTTAGAAGAGGGCTGTACATGACACAATACATCACTTGTGTGCAAAAAATGTGGAAAATGACTGAATGTTGAAAATGGAGAATGCAAGTTGGGGCAAAATGTGATTCTTGGCTTTTTCTGCTTAAGTGCCACTTGGATTTAAAAAGCTCAAAAATAAGTACAATTATTCTGAAGATCTAAGACTATGTTGTAAAAAGGACCTGTTTAGCAAAAACTCAATTCTAGTTGGACACACCGCATGTTGAATGTTAGGGTTGAAACCCTGTTTTAGTAGGCTTGTATGATATCTTTTCCATTTAACAACTGTGTACAACAAAGAGGCTAAGGTTACAGAAACCTGACCTAATTTGTTTTTACAACATTTTGCCTGGATGTGCACCCTTGTATGGAAGCTAGGGCTTCCTGTTGGTATAACATTTGGCCCTATAAATGTCACCACTGTTGAAATAAAGGCTGCCTTAAATCCTGAAGCCTTCCTAATTGGTTCCAAAATGTCTATAAAAATACCTGTGCATAAACAAAAACAGCACTAGGACACAGCTTGCTGGCCCCTTCTAAGAACACCAATAAAGTCTGTCTTTTGAACTCTGACATAACTAGGAAAGTGAACTTTGTTTCATCTTTAGTCCTGGGGAACAAACTAGAGGTTTTCCCTAACCTTTACAAATATACTTTGAGACAGAGTCTGATTTAAGATGACAAATCAACCTGGGTTTCTCTTAAAATGATTGTATGTTAAAAGGATTTTCCACTATGAGTATCCATCACTTAAACACTTGACCAGTACTATAGAAAACTCTTGTTGGTACAAGTGAAAAACAGGCCTTTTATATAGACCCAATTCTGAACTGAAGTCGACACTTGGTGTTTGGCTATGTGTGTACGCAATACACTAAGTAAGCAACAGAGGCAACAGAAATGTTAAAGAGGACCTATTATGCTTTTCTGGTTGTTCTCTTTCCTTTAGTGTGTTACACAGGTTATTCCATTCCTTTAGTGTGTTACACAGGTTATGCCATTCCTTTAGTGTGTTACACAGGTTATGCCATTCCTTTAGTGTGTTACACAGGTTATGCCATTCCTTTAGTGTGTTACACAGGTTATGCCATTCCTTTAGTGTGTTACACAGGTTATTCCATTCCTTTAGTGTGTTACACAGGTTATGCCATTCCTTTAGTGTGTTACACAGGTTATGCCATTCCTTTAGTGTGTTACACAGGTTATGCCATTCCTTTAGTGTGTTACACAGGTTATGCCATTCCTTTAGTGTGTTACACAGGTTATGCCATTCCTTTAGTGTGTTACACAGGTTATTCCATTCCTTTAGTGTGTTACACAGGTTGTTTTATTCCTTTAGTGTGTTACACAGGTTGTTTTCTTTCCTTTAGTGTGTTACACAGGTTATTCCATTCCTTTGGTGTGTTACACAGGTTATTCCATTCCTTTAGTGTGTTACACAGGTTATTCCATTCCTTTAGTGTGTTACACAGGTTGTTGTCTTTCCTTTAGAGTGTTACACAGGTTTTTGTGCCTGTAAACGGTCTGCAGAGTTCCAGAGCCTAAAGCACATGCCAGAGAGAGAAATGCCCTCTGTATTACAGCTGGTTAAAGCTGCACAGGCACCCAGAGGTTTTCCACCTTTTCCCATTATAATTTTAGAAGATAAATTGAAGGGACTGCAACATCAGCCAGATATATACAGCCACGGAAAAAATTAAGAGACCACTTCAAAATTATCAGTTTCTCTGGTTTTACTATTTATTGGTATGTGTTAAAGTAAAATGTACATTTTTGTTTTATTCTATAACCTACTGGCAACATTCCTACCAAATTTCAAATAAAAATATTGTCATTTAGATCATTTATTTGCAGAAAAATGACAATTGGTCAAAATAGCAAAAAAGATGCAGTGTCTTCAGATCTCGAATAATGCAAAGAAAACAAGCTCATATTCATTCATATTCATTTTTAAACTACATAATACTAATGCTTTAACTTAGGAAGAGTTCAGAAATCAATATTTGGTGGAATAACCTTGATTTAAAATCACAACTTTCATGTGTCTTGGCATGCTCTCCACCAGTCTTTCACATTGCCGTTAGGTGACTTTATGCTACTCCTGGCGCAAGAATTCAAGCAGCTCGGCTTCTTTTCATGGCTTGTGACCATCCATCTTCCTCTTGATCACATTTCAGAGGTTTTTTATGGGATTCAGGTCTCGAAATTGGGCTGGCCATGACAGGGTCCTGATCTGGTGGTACTCCATCCACACCTTTACTGGCCTGGCTGTGTGGCATGGAGCATTGCCCTACTGGAAAAAACACTTCTCAGAGTTGGGGAACATTGTCAGAGCAAAAGGAAGCAAGTTTTTCTTCCGGGACAACGTTGTACCACCAGATCAGGACCCTGTCATGGCCAGCCCAATTTCGAGACCTGAATCCCATAAAAAAACTCTGAAATGTGATCAAGAGGAAGATGGATGGTCACAAGCCATGAAAAGAAGCCGAGCTAATTGAATTCTTGCGCCAGGAGTAGCAAAAGTCACCCAACGGCAATGTGAAAGACTGGTGGAGAGCATGCCAAGACACATGAAAGTTGTGATTTTAAAATCAAGGTTATTCCACCAAATATTGATTTCTGAACTCTTCCTAAGTTAAAGCATTAGTATTGTGTAGTTTAAAAATGAATATGAGCTTGTTTTCTTTGCATTATTCGAGATCTGAAGACACTGTATCTTTTTTGCTATTTTGACCAATTGTCATTTTTCTGCAAATAAATGATCTAAATGACAATATTTTTATTTGAAATTTGGTAGGAATGTTGCCAGTAGGTTATAGAATCAAACAAAAATGTACATTTTACTTTAACACATACCAATAAATAGTAAAACCAGAGAAACTGATAATTTTGAATTGGTCTCTTAATTTTTTCCACGGCTGTATATATAATTTAATACAAATGGAACTAAACCTTTTTAAGGATATTTAAAAGTTTTCTTAGAATAAAGATGATCATTTATGGCCACCAGTGGACATATTTGCTCAAATCTTTAGCGTCCATTCTCACATGACACCATAACACTAAATAAACGTTCAATAAATGGTTTTCACTGTGAGTTGTAATGAGGTATTTGTGTGTGTATGTGTAACACAAAGGTGTTTCTGTTATTTTAGCTCTCTCAATGACTTTAAACAAATACTGAGTATTATAACCTTCATGAAGCTAAGATTGATTGCTGGATTGGTGTACTATGACTAGACTTTTTTTTTATTCAGTAGTCCCACTAATCTGGCAACTGAGTTTATATAACCATTGTGCACACACTTGAAGTAATTGATCATTGAGCATACATGACATAACAACATTGGGCCTAATTCTCGAACGCAGTTGAGAAGAATTTAAGAAGGACTTTCTTCTTAACTCCACTTCGGTGGATTTAGGACAATATTTGCCATTCTCCAACTTCTTCTCATCTGAGATTTCTTCTGAACTTCAGAAGACTTTCAGAGTGTGCAATAGCAGTCGTAACTTTGCCGGAGTCTTCTCAAATGCGATTCCTCAATGCCATTCCTCAAATAACCACAAGATGGCCCACGAAAACTGTCCGTGTTAAAATAGTTAACGGTTGAATTTGTGAGAAATCATTGGTGATTGCGTTCACATCAACTCTATAGACATCCTCGGATTCAAATAATTATAATAATAATAAATAGGAGAATATTTGTATAATTAACAATTACGTTCACATTTATAATCATGATTCTACGAGGCATCTTGATGTCATGAAATAAATGAAGGACAACACCAGGATGCTGCGCTAGTGTAGTGAGTCTAGTCTGTGCAAGTACAGCAATCCAGACTATTCTCATTTGCAGTTTTGCTTCTGAACGCGTTCATTGAAAGAAAGTTCATGAACTCGTTCATAAATTTGGTGAACGTGAACTGAACGTACTGTATTACTGCCTGATGAACGTTACTGTGAACGCATTCATTCAGGTGTCTGTGAATGGCACGTTCACTCTTTTTTAATTCCGTTCAATAAGGTGCCAGATTTCTAGAGACTTCTTTTAGAGATTTACAGTCCTGTATCCAGTGTTGCATTACCAGTCAATTGCTGCGTGTGCTTTCTTCTACTGTCTATGCCTGGCAAGTGTGAGAGTGCCAAAGTTGCGGAGAGGCAGAGCGCGGTATTGCAGACAGAGAGAATTAGAAAAAATACTGAGCTGCTTTCGCGTAGACTCGGATGATTCCGACTAAACACATTACTGCTGTTGCGTGCCCTTATAAGGAGCTGGCCGGGCGTGTATGTATGCAAATCTAGGTGCATATGAATGCGCGTTCAACTTAAGAAAGCTCTTCCGAGGGAGCCAGCTCAGAAGACTTCTGCGTGCAAGAATGCAGCTGAGGTCTTTTGCTTACATTGTTTCATTAGGGATAGTTATTGATACGATTAAAGTGAATCCGATAAAATTTTCGATTCTGCTTACCGACCCGAATCCTTATTAATTCTCTTATCGATTCTCAAGAGGGGGAAAAAAAGAGTACAAACGGGTTTATTTACATTCATTTTCTTTTATATAATATTATGTGAATAGATAATGCACAGAATATACAGTATGTATGTTTACATTTACATATTTTAAATAACCAAAAACAAACCTAAGAATAGGTCAACAAACTCTCAAAGTGGAAATGGACTTATTCATATAGTGAAAGCTGGTTTACACAATGAAACAAATGGCACTTACACAATAGACAGGGTCTGGAGGAGTTTACCTTTGATATTAACAGATGAAGCGCAAACATTAGCCACGCTGCAGTTGCTTGGTTGAGATTCATTAACGTTATAATCAATCCGTAGTAGGGCTGCAACTAACGATTATTTTGGTAATCGATTAATCTATCAACCTTTTTTTTCGACTAATCTAACGATTATTTCCATAAATTAAAAAAAATTATTAAAAATGTTGGAATTTGAATTTCAAATGTATTTGAGTAACAAGTTAATACAAATGTAATCTTCATAATAAATATATTAAATAGTAATACAAATTAAGAGTGCAAATATGCTTTTAAAAGTAAAGAGAAAGTCCAAATAAAGTTTTAAAAGGAACTCAAAATAGCAATCAAGCCTCTGCAAGTGCAAAATAACTGAGCTGCAGGTGACATTCAAATTCAACATATGAAAAAAAAAATCCACAATCTTTTGTTTGAAGATTGCTAAGTGGAGGAGGTTAACTATTCAGAACAAACGAAAATACAGGATACTCTGATAATTCACTGATTTACCACATTGTACTTAACATAACTGAAATAGCGTTAGCAAGCATCCTCCATGAGACGTTCTGTTTCAAACATGTAAGAGTAAACCTTACAATAAGTTATAGATATATGTCTAAAATAATTGCTGCTAGACACTTACTGTTCTTATGCTCCCACAGCCCATTCTCTTTGAAATACTGAAGTAGTACTTCTTAAACTACTAATAATTGACCATCATTGAGAAAAATTACAACTTTTATGTTAGCCATATCTGATATGCAGCAGCTCCTAAACCAAGCTTTGTTTATTGTTTCCATGGTAACATGAGCCATCTCAGAATAATTCGGTTTTCGTAGCTATTTCGCACTTCCTATATGCAATTCCAAATGAAAAGTACCGGTAGCTCTGTTTTTAATATTATATGACGCATCGACGATACAAATCCGCGTCGACCATTTTTCACAATCGACGTCGTCGACTAATCGTTGCAGCTCTAATCCGTAGCGCATCGAAAACGGGACATTTCTGCAAAGTTATTGCATGTTGAGTGGACAAATGTTTCTGCATATTGATAGTATTTCCCCCCTTTCACAAAATAGACGTTTTACAAGCATTCCAAGTGGCCCTGTGGTCATCTTTTCGCATGAAATATAACCAAACTATTGAACACCTCTGCCTACCCAGCATGTTGGCTGTGGTCTAAACAAAACAAGGCTGCGTGCGTGGGACGTCATCGCACATGCGCAACAGCACTGGAATCGATAGCGATATTGTTAAGGACTTTGGCTAACGATTCCAAGGAATCGATCCACTGGGAACCGGTTTTCAATTCATATCCCTATGGATCATGGGCATGGTTCAGGTAATATCAGGTTACAGAAGAGATATGCAGAGGTGACTGGGGAGTGTTACTGTTTACATTACAACACACGTTCTACAGTACAAGTTCAGTTTAGATCAATACACTGAACAAATTAATCAGATTCCAAATTACAGTTGATCAGGTAAACTTATCGTATGTTTTGAACATGTTTCTTACCGTTTCCAACTGATCCATTAGTTTGACAAGAAACTTCCGGCACTCTGGGGTCTTACTGTCCAGTTTCATGCCTGTCTGCATGGCATAGAGGCGACCTATAAAATGACAAATTATTTAAAATTATTATCAATTTAATGATTTAAAAAGATATGTATATTATCTCCCCTCTCTGTCTACATGTATATCAGTGGCGATTCCCCCATTGAGGAAAGGGAGGAAGATCCTCCCTAAAAAAAATTACAGAAGAAATTATAATAAAAATAAAACATATTTATTAAATAATTGTTAGTATTTCATAGGTATTTGATAGGTTATTAGCGGTAAAAGTCTATTTTAGCACTTCTAAATCGCTAAACGGTCCGCTGAGGACCGTCCTCCCTAACCCCCTCATTGACTCCCATTATAAGTGCTCAAAACCTGGGCGAAGCGCGGGCTTCTCATTTTAACATTGAAGTGAATGGAGGAAAGGGAGGACGGTCCTCCCTTTGGGCGGGTCAGTTCGAAATGCTAGCCTGTCATCAAGCAGCCAATCAGCAACGTGGCATTCGTCGATGTGCCCAATCAGAATGAAGGGCAGAGCAACATGTATTCGGAGAAGATGACAGCGCGGTGTTGAAAAAGTGGCAGAGGTGGTGTAGACACACACACTCTGAAATTAACCTCTGCATTTAACCCATCCAGGGAAGTGACACACACACACAGTGAAGTGAAGTAACACTAACCCGGAGCAGTGGGTTGCCATTGGCGGTGCCCGGGGAGCAGTGATCGGGGTTAGGTGCCTTGCTCAAGGGCACTTCAGCCGTGGATGTGGGCATGGGAGAGCAGTGGTCTACCACTTCCCCCGCCCACATTTTCCTACTGGTCGGGGATCGAACCGGCCACCCTACGGTTTCCGGCCTGAAACCCTAACCAGTAGGCCACGGCTGCCCCTAGCTGTTATAGCTGATGAGAAGATGAGAACTGAAAGCTGTAAATCAAAAGAACCGGGGGACGGCTGGCGAGTCTTTGAGAAGAAGACGTCGTCCGAGTCCACGGTACACAGTGATTTGCACGACGGGTTCAAGTGTATTGCTCTCTACTCTCTCCCTCCCCTCGTGTCTCCTCCCGTTAGCATTCTGCCACTCCATATTCTCCACAGTAGCACTGGGCTAAGAGTTAGCTACTGCTACGGCTAATCCTACCACCACCGCTACTGCCAAAGCTGCTGCTACAACTGAACCAAAGGTACTTGCGTGAGTGAAATGGACACTTGACTGACTGGTAAATTGAGCAGCACGAACTTTATGGACAGTTACATTGCAGTGGATGGACTAAATGCCTTAAATAACATGTATTGAAGCTACTGTGATTTCATGTAGCCTACTATTTTGTTGGTTGAATTGAAAGGTTAATGTGAAAAGTGATTCCCTGTGTTTTAAAAGAAAGGATTCCCTGTGTTTTAAGAGAAAGGTTTAGAAAGGATTCACTGTGTTTTAAGAGAAAGGTTTAATTTGAAAGAAGCTATGTGATTTGTATTTGACTGAATTATTATTTTTATGATACTGCTGGGGAAAATAAGTTCTGTGTTTAGTTTAAATAAATGTTTTATTTTTCCCGTTAAGGAAGTCTGGTCTATGGGAAGGGATGGGGTTATTGGGGTGACTACATAGCTAACACATCATCAATGTCTCCAACAAGACCCCCAGTGGTATGAGCATGTAATTGATACATGTACCACCCAGAGATCCAGGAGACTTGATTACTTTTTCAAATAAATTCCAAATGCTTAGGCCTTTTAAAATACCTTAAAATTCCACACAGCCCATTCAAATGTAAAAACATCATCTTCAAAAACATTTCTGCCACCTTTACTATATTTCAGTGTAAAAACAACCGACATGCCCACAACAACTTACACTTTTTATTAGGCCTACATCACTTTATTACAAACAATTCAACCCCTTTAACAGTGCCTCACCAAGCCCCGAAATACCAAGATCACCTCCAGGTCTCTCTCACCACCGCCCACCTCTTCACCACCTGTCCTCCCTCATTTTTATGACCAAAAGTCGCCACTGATGTATATACGTATGTACATTAGGCTTTTACTAGAGCACTCATGTGTTTTTTTCACATAGGATAGCGAAACTAATAACCTAAATAGCTAACAGCCAATAGCCTTGCCTTGCCTTGCAGCTGGCACTAACAAAAATGTCCGAAGATTCGTTTCTGTCTGTATAGCCTCAAAAATATATATATTCAAGGTCTACGGACACAACAGCAGAGGATGATTAAAGACATCCCTCAGGCAGAAATCACAGTACACTGAGAGGGAGTGTTACAGTGTACACAGACGTCATTAATGACAATCCCTTTCCCTTGACAAAACCCATTACCACAATCATGCATAGACCACTGACTGTGGTCCCCAAGAGAAATTAAAAACAAGCTCCTTTTAAAAAATGACATGGGCTTGAAAAACAAGCCTTGTCAAAACAAAGACAAGAACACAACAGCCAAAATGCTGTTTTAAATATCAGAAAGATTCATTTCATTTCTATACTGAAAGTGTTAACTGGGGGACAGGAAGACCACTGCTCTTTTCACCTGTGGGGTCCCTGCCACTTATCTAGTCATAATTACAAAGCAGTTACATTCAATGTCTAAACATACATACAGGTAGAGTGAATAACCTTAAAAGGCACCCAGTGCAACTTTATAGGCTTGAGACTCGAAAAATAAACATTCAATTTCTAGTCTTTTTTACACGTAGTAAGTTTCAATAACTCCATACCATTACATATCGACATTCAAGGAGCAAAGATGAGACGTCGTTGTGTGGTGAGAACTGATAGAAAATCGTAAACAACAACAATCGCCGGTGGGGAGAGGCCATTTTTCCATTGACTGGAATCCTGCTTTATTTATTGGTGGCACCAATAAATAAAGGGCTATGCTCTGGCGGCTAGTTTTAGCGCTCTTTTTAACGCCCAAAGTATCAAATAATGATGCAAATGTGCTAATATGGTGAAGTATCATATGGATCATTTGTTGCCATGGGGACGCGCATAGTCGCAGCGGCTCAGTGCTCCCAAAAACAATGCAGTTAAATCAGTCAAATGAAACCAAATCAATCGTCAAATATAGTCTACAACAGAGAGGATTTATTTTACTTCGGTAGAACATGCCAAATTCCGATAACGAGTGCCTTTCAACACTTGCATGGGATTCCTCCGGGAATAGCAAGAACACCGGCGTCTCCATGGATAGATACACCGAGCGGCATACCCCGAAGACGGAGGAGGGAACGTAAACAGAAGCGGGGTTGCAGGTCTGGCGACTTGGCTAGGCTAAAAAGGGCTCCAAACAGACCACCACTGCCCAGTCTTTACGTCGCAAATGTCAGGTCTCTAGGAAATAAGATGGACGAGCTTCATCTAGATATATCGACGCGGTCAACCATACGAGACAGCTCCATCATCGTTATCACGGAAAGCTGGCTACACTCGGGGATCTCAGATGCAGCAGTGGAGCTGGCAGGTCGCTCACTTCATCGCAGCGATAGAACAGAGGCTTCTGGTAAGAGTCTATGTACATATGTAAATAAGGACTGGTGTACAAACTCCACTGTCATCGATCAGCATTGTTCACCTGATCTAGAGATGCTAGCAGTCAAATGCAGACCATTTTATTTACCACGCGAATTCTCCGTTACCGTGGTAACCGCTGTATACATCCCACCAGATGCCAACGTTAATGCAGCACTTGGCTATCTACTAGCAGCTATAAACAAACAGCAGACCACTTATCCAGAGGGCGTTTTTATCGTGGCTGGTGACTTTAACCATGTCAACCTCAAGACGGTGCTGCCTTGCTTTGATCAACACGTAAAGTGCGCAACTCGAGGAAAAAATATTCTGGACTGTGTGTATTCCAATATTAAAAAGGGATACAGGGCCTCACCCCTCGCACACCTGGGCCAGTCTGATCACCTGTCACTATCCCTGATTCCCGCATATCGCCCCATCATTAAAAAACAAGAAGCTACCATTAAAACGTTTAGGAAGTGGCCTGAAGATGCATCTCTACAGCTCCAGGACTGCTTTGAAAGAACAAACTGGACCTTGTTTTTTAATCAGGATGTAAATGAGTATGCCTTCGCTGTCCTCTGTTACATCAGGACCTGCATTGAAAATATCACCACCATCACCTGCAGCAGGATTCCCCCTAACAGGAAACCCTGGATGACTGGGGAGGTACAGGCCCTTCTGAGGGAGCGCAACGCAGCTTTCAAATCAGGTGACAGAGCACAGTACAGCATAGCCAGGCACAACCTGAAAAAAGGCATCAAGCAGGCCAAAGCCATGTACAGGGAGAAGATTGAGGGCCACTTCACCAACAGAGACAAGGCATACAACAGATCACGAACTACAGGGGAAGCCGCAACCCACCGACAAACATCAATGCCTCCTTAGCAGAGGAGCTCAACCACTTCTATGCCCGCTTCGAGACACCTGGGCTAGATAATGGAGCTGCTCCCCCACCTGCTGGCACAGACCACACAGCCATGGTAACAGCAGAGGAGGTAAGACTCATCCTCAGGTCTGTGAACACAAGGAAGGCAGAGGGACCAGATGACATTCCAGGAAGAGTGCTCAAAGAATGCGCATACCAGCTTGCAGATGTCTTTACGGACATTTTTAATATGTCTTTAGCCAAAGCGGTCGTACCAACCTGTTTTAAAACAGCCACTATTATACCTGTGCCCAAGCAAAGTAACATCAGCACCTTAAATGACTATAGACCTGTGGCGCTCACTCCCATCATCGCCAAGTGCTTTGAGAGGCTGGTGGCGAAGCGCGTTAAGGCTTTCCTCCCTCGCTCCCTGGACCAGCATCAGTATGCTTACAGGGAAAACAGGTCCACTGAGGACGCTATCGTCACAGCCCTCCATTCAACGCTGACACACCTGGACAAGAAGGAGACATATGTAAGACTACTCTTTATAGATTACAGCTCGGCTTTTAATACCATCGTCCCCAACCGGCTGATCACCAAACTCCTTGATCTGGGCCTCAGCTACAGCCTGTGACATGTGGATTAAGGATTTCCTAACAGATCGCCCGCAGACAGTGAGACTGGGTCCTTACCAATCCTCGAGCCTGTCCCTCAGCACTGGAGCTCCACAAGGCTGTGTATTGAGTCCCCTGCTGTACTCCGTATACACATATGACTGCACCAACACCCATCCTTCAAATACTGTGATCAAATTTGCAGATGACACCACTGTTGTAGGACAAATCACCCATGAAAATGAAAGTGCCTACAGAGACGAAGTTGACAGACTGACAGAATGGTGTCAAAAAAACAACCTGACCCTGAATGTCAGAAAGACAAAAGAAATCATAGTCGACTTCAGGCGGCAAAAGGCGAACCCTCAACCCCTCATCATCAATGGTGAGGAAGTAGAGAGGACCTCCTGCTTTAAGTTCCTGGGGGTTATGCTCTCAGAGCACCTGAAATGGGTGATGAACACAACTGCCACAGTAAGGAAAGCACAACAGCGGCTCTACTTCTTGAGAATATTGAGGAAAAACAACCTGTCTCCCGAGCTGCTTAAGACTTTTTACCACTGCTACATTGAAAATGTGATCACTTACTGTATCACTGCATGGTACGTCATCTGCACAGAAAAGGACAGGAAATCCCTCAGTCGGGTCATAAGGTCTGCTGAGAGAATAGTTGGACTTCCACTGCCTCCCCTGGATGACATCTTTAGGACGCGCTGCCTCCGCCGAGCATGTGGCATTTTAAAGGATGAGACTCACCCCGCAAACCATCTCTTCACCCTGCTACCCTCTGGCAGGCGCTACCAGGACACTACAGCCCGCACCTCCAGACTGCAGAACAGTTTCATCCCCAGGGCCATCACAGAACTTAATAATCACACTACACTCCTACCCTCCACCCAGCACAACTGCACTTTTGTTAGTGGTTGCACAAACAAATTTCGTTGTGTATCCAATGCACAATGACAAATAAAGTCTATTCTATTCTATTCTTAAAGTAAATGTCAATATCATAAAGATTGTCTTATCCAGAATATTTCCATTTTGATGCCCTAATGTTGCACTGGGTGCCTTTAATATATATATATAATATATATATATAATATATGTATATAACCCCGCCTTTTCAGATTGTGCATTATGTTTTATTTTCTGGTAGCAGCTTTTCTGTTTCCTAGGGAAAGGAATATTTGCTGCAGCTCATACCACTCTGCACTTAGATGATGTTGCTTCCATTTCAAGTTTCTTGATTTATACACCGTATTTTCCTGACTATTAACCGCAAGTATTTTTTCAAGTATTTTAGACAATTTTACATTACAAATTCACATATTCAACGTTATGTTTCGATAAACTATAAAGGCTTTTAATTCCGATTAATACACTGACAAATAAAATTACTTAAAAACTAATGAACCCTGGAGGGTTGGTGTTGACCCTTGGGGAATATTGTGGTCTTGTTGGGAGTTTTTGTCATTATGCCTTTAAACTTAAGAGTTTGTCTTAGATACATATTAATAACACACCCAAGAACCTTGGATCTCCACTCTTTTACTTTTGAATATATATACAGTTTGAACCCAAAAAAGAAATTAGCATTTTGTTAGGAGACTTAAACTAAACTAACTAATGACCCACCCATTAGCAAATGAGGGGTATTCATATGATAAGGGAATGGTAAAACAGCGTTCGCCGTTAGGTCATGACGTAGCAAGAAATCCTGAGAAAACACCCCATTTCACCAGTAAAAACAAGTCTACACGTTGAGTTGTTTTCATACTTCATAACTTGCTCTGGTGAGTGAGGAGGAAAACCACTCCTCAGATGAAAGTGGTGAAGACAGTGAGGACGAACGTATCCACTTTGAGCTCGTCTTGACCCCGCTGGATATTCGTGATGAGTAAGTTACATTCATTTGACTAGCTCTTGTAATGAATGCTGCTGATTAACTTATAGGGAGTAAAACACATGTAATTATCCTCGGAGTTCTGAGTTTAGGCTACTAGCATCAACTGTGCATGGCCATTTTGAATCCTTTAAAATCACTTTATGTCTCTAAAGTGAAATACATATCATGGTCAGAGTTGCGTTAATTATATAAGCTACATACGTTGATGTTTGTGGTCTTAAACAGTGGTCTTTTCAGCCGCATACATTAATGCAATAGTTGCTCCTAATGATGAATTCGCTTTTGTAACATGATAACTTCCCATTAGCTAATTTAATGAGCCACTGAAAAATGGCCAAAAAAATGGGCCTTTTAAGCTTCTGCAGGTATTCAATTAAAATTGAGCCGTTTCCTTTACAACATTAACAATGTCTATTACATTATTTCTGATCTATTTTAAAATAACTGGAACTGGAACTATAAAATAACTGGAAATCGCTCAGTGATTCAAACGGTAGCGGTAGCGTACATCATGCATGCATGCACATTGGCATGGAGTAGAGAGGGAGAGAGCATAGCCAGCAAAAGAATGGAACATATTGGGGGTCTTCACTTAGGGTTACTATCATTAGGTAGAATGGATGCTTGTGATGGTACATATCACCAAAGTAAGGCCTTGCATGTCACAGGTCCGGTGTGACAAGGCTGAAATGAGAACATGGAAAAGCCCCAAGGGAGAGTGAAATGCCAGAACAGCACTCTTCTGTATTCATCTGGGATGCCATATCACCTGGCACATTCAAATAGCTAGAGAAAATAAAAGCCAGGAAGCACACGGGTGAAGGTCAGCATTTTACAAGAGCCAAGCAAAGCTTGTTCCTGCTAGCCCTGGGACTACAGAACCATTTCCTACAATGGATATACAACAAAAAATAACATTTGATCAAGAAAAGGCTCCTGGCATGTTTTATGCAAAGTCTCTGATTAATCACTGAACCTTGCCAGAGATCTCATGTCCTATGTGGTCTATATGAAATATAGTTTCTTAATGAGCACTGATAATACATTCAAGTTGTACATTCCACTATCATGAAACCTGTACTGCTCCAACATTTCAAGTAAATGAAAACCTGAAACTGTTCAAAATACCCACCATTAAAACTATTAGGTCATAACCCACTGCAGTCTAGGAACAGAGCAGTCACTTATTCTCAGTAATTTTTCTATATTCTCACAAACCACCATGTCTCCAATTTCTGTCATTTTAAGAAGACATTAAAGTACTTTTGGATGTCACATCAGCGGCACAAAAGAAATGACAGCAGGACAAAATATAGATTGTCCCATCTAAACCTACAGATACTTAGGAAAACAATGATGGTAATATAATCTTACCTATCTAATCTAATCCTATGACATCAAATAAATTCCGCACTGAGCATGTTGAGGCTCAAAGCAATTTGCAAATCAAAATACTTCCACTTTATAAGGGCATCAAAATGGCTATTTCATTTTACAACTGATCTTGACTATATTATTATCAATCTCACCTCATGTCTTCCCATCTCTCTTACTCTCTCACCTACAGGTGATTTGGAATCTGGTGGCAAGGTTCCTGACTGTTCTCAGGAAATAGAACATCGGAAATAGGACATCTCTTGTCCTCGCCTCGCATCAGATAAAGAGTTTTGGGTTCATCATTCTTTTTGCATATTTTTTTATGGATTTTGGCGAGCACGTTTTCTGAACACATGCTGCAGTCAGGGTGTTATTGTTAATTCAGATATTTGAGACATTCAAAAGACTACAAAATGACTGTGAAACTATCTTACATGATAATATTCAAGAAAAAAGCATTGTGACATATGACGCAAGTCTGACGATTTACTCATGAAATACTGGTCTTGAGTCTCAGCATGTGCCAGTTTTTTTTACATCTGAAAGCAGCCTGAATTGAATATTCAGGAATGCAAACCCGCGCAATATGATTTCCTCAAAACAAGGACTGTATTATGTAGCTTCAGCTCCATTTGAAGGAAGACTCGTCCACGGAAAGTGGGAGGAACAATGTCAATCACCATTTCCATAGATTTTCATCACAGTGCCAGGCACAACCCAGACACATTGTCTTTAACAAGGCCTTTTTTCCAGAGCACAGTACAGCACAGCACAGATACAAAAACAAGTCACCTTTTTTACACGTCATAGGGCGTCATTCTGTTCTCAACACGTCACACAGGGAAGCAGTACAGAAACTCACTATCTGTGCCATCAGCCAGAACCAGGTCTGGTTATTTCAAACGTTTAAGTGAGGATTTTAAGCATTTTATGTTGTGTGACAAAAATAATACCAATACCAATGATGTTGTGTAGAATGTACGATTTTGCTACATGTGTAACCACTAAATAAAAAGAACATATTGAGACATACAGAATGCTGCTAACAGGTTAATTAGCCAACCAAAGCCAACTACCTTGCCCTGCAAACACCAACCACTGTACTATTGGCACTGATAAAAGCTAGCTTGTCAACTGATATATTTTGAAGATATACTTAGCGAGCATTTACCCAGAGCACAGAACACTGCACGGTGAATAGCTGAGGTAGCTAGTGGGAACAACAGCGTTATCTCTGGTTCACATGCCCATATACATTCTAAACTAATTTGAGGAAGATAAAAATACCATACCGGAAAATCCCTGTGTATTGTTGCTTTAAACACTACAGGAAAATCAATGACAGCCATAACATTAATCTCACATGCACTTATCAGAGTATAGAAATACATCTACTTTCACCTGTCTGCAAAAACAAACCAACAGCCAAGACAAAAAAAAATGCTTTTTGCCTGTCAGTTTTCAATGCCAAGACTTGCCTTTTCATCTCAGAATTAATGAAAGCATTTTGTTCCGGTTAATAACTCTTGACCTACATCCCCCTATAACTGGTTCAGTCTCACTGTGCCAACACTGACCTCCAGTGGAACATTTGTTCTAGTCACCATTGCTCCACAAAAAAGCCTCAACTAGACTGCAAAAAAGTGGGTACACTATAGATTTAAATCTCCATGCTGAAAAATTGATTTCCAAACACGCAGCACATATTAGCCTAAGTAAAGAAAGGTTTACTCAAACGTACTGTATAGATGAATAGATCCAAGCACTGTATAGATGTCAAACATCCCATATGATTATGGCCAGGTTTGGAGTAATTACAAATTCTGTCCCTGTCCATAGATAACAAAGGCCAAAGTGATACTGTATTTAAAAATAGACAAAGGGCCGCCTTGTTACGTAGATAGTGAGATTACTTAACTATATTAACCAATTCTTATCCATTGTAGCTTCCTAAAGCAGAGGGTGTGTCCCTTAAGTAATTTCTGTATCTGAAAATATTTGATATAGGCCTAATTCTGTAGGCCTTACTGTAACAGGGGTAGAGCAAAATATCTGCGTACAACTTCACACAGCAAACTGAGAAATTATCAACTAAGGCAAATGCTTCTAATGCAGCACTAAAACATGACCAAATAAGTTTTTTTTCTACCTAAGAGAACACATACAGTGCCCTCCACAAATATTGGCACCCCTATGTCTTTGCTGTTTATCCTCTTGGTCTTTCACTCAAAATATTCACGAAAGAGTAAAATTAATAAAATTAGAGTAAAGTTATTGAAAGAAAAAAAAACTGTTGACATTAAATATTTTCCCCCAAAACATGTGTACCACAATTATTGGCACCCTTAGAAAAATCTTGTAATACAAATCTAACTGAAGTATAATTCCAGTCATGTTTTACATTTTAAAGTTCACCTGTTTGATAAGGAACTCCTAGAGGTCAACCATGACTTCCTGTTCCACTGGCGTACAAATATGAAGTAACACAGGCCAAATTCCATTAGTCATTCATCACTATGGGAAAGACCTAAGAACACAGTGACGATCTGCAACGGAAAGTTGTTGAGCTTCACAAATCAAGAAATGGACACAAGAAATTCTCTAAACTGTTGAAAATACCCATTTCCACTATCATGGAAATAATTAAGAAGTTTAAAGCGACAGGAGATGTAAGGAGTCAGACTGGAAAAAGACCTGTCTGTAAATTGATCCCACCCACCGTGAGGAGGATGGTTCGACTGGCAAAATAATCTCCAAGGATCACAGCTGGAGATATGTAGAGGTTAGTTGAGTCTTGGGGTCAGAAAGTCTCCAAAACTACCATCAGACGCCACCTACATCGCCACAGGTTGTTTTGGAGGTTTGCCAGAAAAAAGCCTCTGCTGTCAATTAACAACAAACTAAAGCACCTACAGTTTGCCAAATGTAAGTCACACTTTCAATGGGACCGAGTTATATGGTCAGATGAAAGTATTTATTTAATGTCAACAGTTTTTTTTTTCCTTTCAATAATTTTACTTCAATGAAAAGGTAAGACTTTTGTGAATATTTTGAGTGAAATTCACTAGGGGTGCCAATATTTGTGGAGGGCACTGTACAGAAACACTATACAGCAATGTTCTATTTCTGAGGCATTTTGAAGGGGAATTGCTTTCGCCATCATCTTCAAATTAATTTAGATTGTACAGGGTCATGTGAATGACAGATAAACACAGCAGTCGTTCCCACTAGCAATCCAGGCTATGTACTACGTAGCTCTGGTGGTGCAAGATGGCACAACACACAAATATCCAAACTTCATTTGTGGACGTGCCCCATGAATCAGTTCGACTCCATATTAATCCCCTAAACTATACCTTTCCAAGTTTCATGAGAACTGGGCAGGTAGTTGTTGCATAATCCTGTTTATAGGCAAAAAGACAGACAAACCACCATGAAAACATAACCTCCTTGAACCAGTGTGATATCACGCAGCCTTATTATCAATTTTACGCACAGCAAACAGCTGAGCTGCTGCACAGTTCCTGTAAGTGAAATCACCGCAGAGAGGTGGTGGTCCGCAACAGTGGTCCACTGGTGGTCCGCCAGTGCCCCGTAATGGTCCGCAACGGCCAAAAGCAAATTATTGCGACATTTCTAACATACACCTCAGAACGAAGAAAACACAGCCAGTAGCCTAATCTAATAAAGAGTTGCCTAATCTATTAACAAGGTCAAGGATTGGTGGCTTAAGACAGGGACTATGAAAAGAAAATTAAATGAGAAAGCCTCTGACACAGACAAGGAGAAGGTGCAACGAGGAGATGGTTCAGCCTTATTGTGCATTATCCCGCCGCGGAGCTGCATTCAAACAGTTTTTTTTCTTTTTTTCTCCCGCTGCGGAGACAACAAGATGATAATTATATTCTGTGTAGTGTGACGTTGGATAATGACAGCTCTAAATTCCGAAATGATGTCTACTAGGATGCATGTAGGGCTGCAACTATCGAATATTTTTGGAATTGAGTATTCTATCAAGTATTCCATCGATTAATCGAGTAATCGGATAAAAAGTACTTTTGCGTTTTTAAACAACAATACCTATAGTGCATCCCGCAACCAGGTTCAAAGCTCAACAGCGGTGTGTATTTGTGTGACCAGATGTGCGAGAGGGAGAAATGAAGAGTGCATGACATGAGATGTTGGTGCATGTTTTGCTCATTTGCTACTTAACATCATGTCTAGTCATCACTATCAATTCATAACATAGGCTAAAAATAATCAAAAATAATCAAGTCAACTTTTATATTATATGTAGGGGCTCAGCATGGTGACCTGTTAATGTATTTGCTGGTTCTAGTCTGTTAAAAGACCCACGATTACCAAAGCAGTATTCTTTATCTCCCTTTAATGTGTGTGGTCGTCAATGAGAATGGGGACTAATTAGCACTGCACTGAATTACTTTAACTTTAACATGAGGTATTGCTACAAGATTACAATTACACAACTAATATTAATAGATTCATTACAATAGTGGACATTACACTAGGCAACATGAATCTCATCCAATCGAAATCTTAACAGGATGAACCCATCTTTATTACAGCGAATCGACATCAGAACATAACTAAATCTCCGCTTAGCGTTTTCTTTCTAGAGTTTAAAATACTCATGTAACTGGCTTTAATTTGAGAATGGCATGTTAGTAGTACATTTAATATCAGTACAGTTGTTAAATTACTGCTGATATTTCCATTTATGGTCTGTAGCCTGGTGGTCTACTGCCACGTAGGCACGCATGTACGCATAACACTCCCTATAACCGGCTTACCTGTCACTACTAGCTACATGTTACATCAACCTTGTTTAAGCGGCTTACCGATCGGCGTAGACCTCTCTCGATCGGCGTAAATATAAGCGGCTTACATTT
Organism: Sprattus sprattus; assembly: GCF_963457725.1. Lineage (NCBI taxonomy): Eukaryota > Metazoa > Chordata > Actinopteri > Clupeiformes > Clupeidae > Sprattus > Sprattus sprattus. The sequence goes on along the minus strand of NC_137921.1, from coordinate 59,788,007 downwards.
TTTTCGGGAGTGAACGTTTTTCTTCAAATTCATTTAAACTATTGCTTCATCCAAAATACCAGACAGTACAGAAAGTACACAAATAAGACTCCCGGAAGGGTATTCGTTGTACGTGGTTAATGATAAACATGGCTAAGTTAACTCAGAATTAGGGGTAAACCTCCTAATAAAAGAACACCCACTGGTTCATTCTCCTTGCAAACCACGTCAGAGGGCTCTTCTATAAGGAGGTTTTCCACTTATTCTGAGTTAACTTATCCAGGTTTGTCACTAAACCACGTACGACGAATGTTAAGTCTTCTGTTCTGTTGATGGCTGGCAACCAACAATCTAAGAAGGGCACATATTATTCACTCATTTTAAGCCATCAATATACCTCAGGGTGAACAAAATGAGCTGAAACGTAAAAAAAAACGGAATTCACCAAATGTGATTTTTTTTTTTAACGGAAAATCCTTGGCCCTATGATGACACATCATGGGACAAATAGGATGTACACCACAACTTTAAAAGTCAGAGGCCATGCCATGTTAATAGCTGAAATCCTATCGCTTTATGGTATTTTGGCATCTTTATTCAATTTGAAATGTGTTTTCCAATGGGCAATTCAATGTGCAATTTGGTCATTCATTATGAAAATGCATTTCGCAATTCGTAATGCAATCATCAAAATTAGATGTCAATACTTTGGGTTTAATACTAATACTAGTTTTAAACTCATACTGAAAAATACACTAAACCAAATGGACCGGTGTCATAGAGTTAAGGAGTTAACAAGTCATGCTTGTTGAGAGCGCAATGGAATGAGAACAATTCTCTCAGGTGTTTTACAGGTTGTAAAACAAACAATGTTTTAACAGCGGTAAGGTGGTGACAAAAGGGAAGGAGGAGGTCAAGCCTTCCCACAATTCCTTGTGGCAACAACAAAAAAAACTATTAACATGACCCAGCCACTTATTGGTCATCATTACACGATCACACCCTTAACATATCCAGAATGCTGCCCCACCCCACACACAACTCATTCTGACTCATTACTTTTACTCTGCAATGGTATTCTATTGGGCTTAGAGAAACCCCTTGAAAACTGTCTTGTGTTATCTAAAGACAAAAAAACAAAGTATTTAGTGGAGTAGACGTACTTTAGTGGAGTAGAGCTAGCCATCATATGAAATACAATAATTACAAAAGTCTTTTCAGCATCACAAATTCAGTGGGTCATATACTTTGCCACAAACCGTTCCAGACGAGAACCTATAGATAGCGTTAATAATAATAATAACTTCCAATGAAGTCAAGGTAAAGTGGTTAGGAAAGGACATAGGACATTTTAGACTACTCGACCACGGCATTTGTCTGTGCAGTGGAAAGTAATTGAGATAATACAAGAAGACAGTCGAGCCATATTTCTGATACGTCGTAAAGTCAAGCAAATATTCATGTCACGGCTGAAGAGACTGTATGGGTAACATTGTTTAATCGAATATCGCAACCCCTTCACAATGCACGTCAAAAAGCCAATATAACTCGAACTCATCCTATGGTTGAATAGTTTTGGAACGAGCTAGATTTGTAAAGTGTAGGCTGGCACGACCACCACACAAGTGTATTGTAGTGACTCACTGGCCCAGTTGACCAGCTATCTAACCTTACTTTATTAAGTTTAGCTATCGGGAGTGTCAACTTTACCATACGGGTTAACATCACTAGTAGCATGACTGCTAAGAAAAGTGAAAAACTCACAGTAGTACGCCACAGCAGGGTCCCTTTGTTCATGTTCCTGCGCTGTTCTTAAATGGTGTTGGATTGCTTTCAATTGCGGTGGAAGACTCATATCTTGCCCCGGAGTGATGGTACCAGAGGTAATCAAAAAGCTTCGGAGGTGTTAGAGTTTGGTAAAACGGCCAAAACTGAGACCATACTAAACATTACACCAAAACAAATGGATACACAGCGCTTCCGCATTCTGTTTGGAAAAACTGGCTAAAAAGATGGCCGCCATCTACAGGTCTGGAGTAAACACTACACGTTCGTCACCGAGATAACAGATACAAAACATTTCCAGAAGGATTAATGCTCCATTATATTAAGCCTGATAGGCCGCTGCCACTCTACTCCACGCTAGGTAAATGTGTACTATATGATGCTATAATGTTCTTCAATAAATCTCAAGCAGTGTTTAAAGTCAGATATATTTTACTTTTGCCAATGTTAATGCTATTATTCTGTCTACTCAAATAGAAAGATATGTTAATACAAAATACAGGACTATAGTCTCTATTCCCACTTAATCACTCTAACACTTACTGGCTCCTACTAAAGTGGGCTTATTCGGATAAGTAATAGGAATGAGAAGTCATGGTTTCAGAGGATAACTTTGGTCACCTTGTGGTGTAATGATAAGAACATTAATGTGAACACATTCAGAAATAACAGTTCAAGTTCAAGTTCAAGTGTTTTTATTCGTCACATACAATACATTTAAGTGAAATGTAAAAGGCTGTGACTAAGGCTGTGTTCACACATAACATCTTATTTAAGTAATCAGTGTATGGTTTACATAATAGTCCTGTGGAGTACACCATGTTTTCAAATTGTCCCAGGCGTTCTTTTGGAACACCATTAGGCCTACCAGTTTTTTTTTCTGCAGCTCAGGGCATTTTTGTCAGTTGAAAAAAAATCAGTTTCTCAGGGAAAAATACCCTACGTCAAGTCTTTGTACAAGAAATGCATGTAAACTAAATTATCTTAAATGATTTGTCAATTATCCTGATTTCAAACTTTTAATAGAACACACATACTTTGAATTAATTTGTGCTTTTCATCCCGTAAACCATTAAACATGATAGCACAGGCAGCGTGTGTGCAATCTTGTGATACTACTGCAACAGCTGCTACTACAACAACCAGCACAACTACTACTTATATTCAAAATTAGAAAAAGAATGAGAAAGCAACCCTCTTTTAGCATACACACATTCTAAGATGAAATCTGTACAAACTTTGTATAAATTAGGCTACAGATCTCTTGTGTTTATCACACTAAGGTTGAAGTCAGATGAAAAACCGACCAATGTCGTTTCTTGTATTTATAATATCTGTTTGTAACATTTCATTTTCTAAACAGAAGTGACAGTTAATAGTATCAAAGTGACTTGGTAGTGTAACAAGTTTAACAAACCTGGAGCCTAAATGCAGTTTTGAACTGACAAATTAAATTCACATTCTTAGGAACGGGTCACAGTCAAGAATGTATACAGCTGTATTATAAACATTTCTGTGTACACCCTTGTTTACAACAGGCAAAGACTTTCAATCTTAGCCAGATCATTTCAACATCCTAAGGGTTAACATGAAATAATTCAATGAAAGAACAACTTGAACATGTTGAATACATCATCCTTTATTATCTTTTCACACGTACATTGCTGGAGACACAGACCTTTTGGTTAGAGGCAACATAACACACAAATGTATGTCTTTACAAATGTTACAAAGCATCTCCTAGCCTGAACGGGGACTTCAACTGCTCTATCACAGTGACCTCTGTATTCTCAAAGATCTCAAATGAATCAGGCATGAAGGCAGACTGTTAAATAAAGAATAAATCAATTCTCAAGCAGATGAGCAATTTTTATTACAGGCTCCACTTCAAGGGCAAGCTCTCAGGGTAGGGATCCTGTGTCCAGATTTCATAAGAAGTGTGTTACACAGCATCTGTGAAGAGAATAGACTTTTTTAGCATCTGTACTAGACTACATGATGGCAATAGATTTTACATTCTAGGTTCAAACTCACAGGAATCCTTTGCCACATCCCAAAGGTCCAAAGTAAAGCTCAAGAGGTAGGCACTTTCCTTGACGACAAACTCCATTAAGACTGGCACAGGTGAATGGAAATGGTTTCCCTTCAACTAATAGAGTAAAATATTACTGGCACTGACTCCATGTGTCCAGTTCTTTTCATACATGAATATGTGAAATAATGCTTAAACATGCAAAAACCAACATGAGATTCAATTCACCAAATTCAGTCAATTTACAAAAATGTATTTCACAAGTAAATGTACCACATGTTGTAGAATGAAACTTACCTTGAACTGATAGCACCACAAGTATTAAAAAAACCAGCGCAAACACAGACGACTTCATCATTGCCTCTGAAAAGGTAGACTCTCCTAGAATGGCTCAACATGACTGTGGTTGAGATGTATTTCTTAAGTTGTACTACAGGGAGGAGGAAATTCAATGAGTGCATACCAATTAACATACCGAGTAGAAAATGTGATTACAGGCCACAAATAGGCAACCTGCTCCCAACCTCATGACAGAGTTGGAATGTGTCCCACAGCAATCATGGGAAAGGGTGATCACGCAATTTATGTTACTGCAAATCATTAGCCAATATGTTGGCCTGTTAACAGACACATCCCTACTGAAAGTTTGTACATTTATTTTGTCTGTTTATGTAGGCTATTTCATGAATCTCTAAAAAAGAGACGAGAAACTTCATAATTACAAAAACAACAATATGTAATGTATTTACCGTACTTATGTCACTACTACCATACACTGTAAAAAAAAAAATACAGTTAATAACTCTACAGTTTTACAATAGTTTTCTGTTTTGTGAAATTGTATACAAAACTACGTATAATAATGGAGGTTAACTATAAATTAAAAACACGACTGCTATTTTAAGGAGAATGCCAATAATGACAAATTATGGATGTCTATATTTTTTTTTACAAAAAATAACTGTATTATTTATACATCATTTTTCCATTTTTCTAAAATACATGCAAATAAATAAAACTACACTGATAATCTGTAATTAAATATGTAGCTCATTATATTAGGTTTATGTATACTAACAATTTATCATGTTTCTATGTACATTTACAGTGAATTCCTCAAAAATTCAGCATAAACATTTTTGCAAACCCATTTTCATTAACCTATCTGAATTAGGAAAACGTATGGATTTAAAAACATTCTCTTTGAAGCTTGTCAAACACATAGTCAGCAAACAACTTTATTTGTAATAAGCTACTTTCATTTTAGAATACCCTCTCTCATAAAACAATGCCTTTGTAACAAAATAATTTAATTCAGTAGGCCTATGAGTCCGTTGAGTTGGTCTTTCACTCAACAGGATGAGTCCGACCCATTCAATATGAGTCCTTTGAGTTAGTCTTTCACCCAACCGGATAGGAGTCCGACCCATTTCAGGAGTCTTTTGAGTTAGTCTTTCACTCAACCGGATACGAGTCCGACCCATTTCACCTGAGTCTTTTGAGTTAACCGGATACGAGTCCGACCTATTCGGTATGAGTCTGATGTGTCCTCAATCAACTCGGAACAAGCCCAGATCCGTAAACCACGGAGCCAGACGACAAGTTACAACTAGTTAAGTTAGTGACAGTTCAGTTTGTCGCCAAGTAGTTGACCATACTGTGCCTTATACATTTCCAATGCTTAAATCATCATTGTTCGACCTGTATGTGATGCATTATGTGCAAACCTAATCGAAGTAAGGGTTTTCATGAAGTTGCTACTGTGATAGATCGTGTATTAATACCACATTTTGGGCTACCTTCTAGTGGTATTAGTAGTGATTAGCATGCTAAGCGGAGATTTAGCTATGTTCTGTTCTTATGTTGATACGCTGTAATAAAGATGTGTTCAATCCTGCTAAGATTTCAACTGGATGAGATATGAATGAGATCCATGTTGCCTAGTGTAATGTCCACTATTATATGTATCTAGTAATATTAGTTGAGTTATTGCTACACAATAACAATTACACATGTTAATGTAATTCAGTGCAGTGCTAATTAGTCCCCATAAAGAAGACTGCTTTGGTAACTGAGTGAATAATACGTGCCCTTCTTAGATTGTTGTTTGCCAGCCATAAACAAAACAGAAGACTTACATTTTTTTGTTTTGGGAAGATGAACGTGACTACTTGACAGCTTCCAGCTTTCACGTGGGATAATTACCCGATTTGCGGTCAAACAGGCTCTGATAGCAGGGTAGATTGCAACCTTCCCACTCTGGAGAGGGGATTCTAACCTTGACGGTAAGAGACGCTCCAAATGGCAGATTTGTCTGGCCGGGAGGCCAGTTTGTCAAGGTTCCGTTCCGGAAAGTATGAAAATCGGCTTAGTGTGGCAGTGGCCTTAGTTTGCTCCTCCTCAATCGATTGATAGTAGCCTAGGCCCGTAGTCAGATTCATTTTCGACGTTTGTAACAGCATTAACGCTTCTTTCAGGCCGTGTTTAACGTGTAAGGTAAGGTAGATAAGCTGACTAAAATCATTTGATGACTTCGTTCAGTCAATTGCCAAATAGGTTACAGCAATAAACAGTCGTTGACAAATGTTAGGTGTGTTTTGTGCAGTGTAGTCGACTAGTGTTTTATAGGCTATATTATATAGAAATTGGCAGTGTTATCAACAGTTGATAGAATTCTGTAACAACACGTAAGGCATTTTTAGCCGTATTTTATTAGTAGCTCACATTAGTGATCTAATCCCGCATATACGCCTAGGGCGCCACCCCGTGGCAGTAGGTATTCACTCCATTTGCATTGCGAAGAACATTCTGTAGTCTACAAAACCGACTGTAACTCGTCTGAACCAATTTTCTGAAATGTAGATATGGATGAGCAGGAGTTTCTTGAAACTGACTTACATTACAACGTCAAGACTTCCTCACTGTGAGTCAGCCCGTTGTGAGGGAAAAATGGGAAAATCTGGACACCAGCTATAGGTCAAGATTGTTAGACATCAATGGTGAAGGCTACTTTGTTTTTACTTTGTAAGTGTGGTCGGTTTTAGGGACTTCCAGTTCTTGCTTTTTCTTCCAGTAAGCTTTCAAAGGGAAAGCACTCCGACCACAAATTACATTTCTCAGAATTTGTCATGTCTTGACATTAGGCTCATGTTGTACAGTGTGGTTAACCAAGACATGAAAAGAAAGGACTGAAAACCACATTAGGCAAGATATGAACGCTAACATAACCAAATAATTAAAAAACAATTATGACAAATGTTAATTTTGCTCTAATACTGGTCATGTTTTCAGCCCATATACATTGTTTTCTAATTGTGAATGTAGAGTAGGGAATATACATTGGACAGTGTAGTTTATTACAAGCTAGCTGAGTTAGGTTTTCAAGGTTGCAAACTTCCAAGGCTTATTGGAGTGAGATTGACAATGACTGTTCAAACTTTTTGACATGAAATTCATTTATTTGGATGCTAGACAGGACAGGTCGATGACTTTGGGCATCTAGAAAAACTACAAATCTCTGTAAGAGAGGGATGACACCAATAAGGTTACAGCCTACATTGAATCATTTCATAAATAAGCCAATTGGCAGGAATGTTTATGATGAAAACAGACACAGCGATACTGCACTAGCTTCCTCTTAAAGCTGTTGTTGTTGCGTGAGGTGGTGCCATGAAGCATTACATAGTTGTCGTGAGAGGTCTCGGGCCCTGTAATTCAAAGTTACATCGTGCAATTCCAGGCACTCCAGGCATGCATGCTGTGGCAGTGGCGACATTCTCCATATTAAAAATCAGCCTACCACCAAAATATTTGTTTTTCTGTTATTTTAAGGTAAAAATATTGCATAATATCACTTTAACAATTTTGTCGGAGTCCTGTGGCAAACACTATCGGCGTTTTCCTGTTTTGTAAGGCTTGTATTACACATACACTTCAAACTGTCCAGTAGATGGCAGTAGAACGTTGTGAAGTCTTAGATGACTTCAAGGGGAATTAGCTCAAATGGTAGAGCGCTCGCTTAGCATGCGAGAGGTAGGGGGATCGATGCCCCCATTCTCCAATACATGTTTTTTTAGTTTCATCCAAATTTTTTCTCTTACATTATGTGCTACGTAGTTAGTTCGTGAAAACAAACAAAACCGATGTAACTTGAGCATTACGAACAAGGTAACATGTAATAACTATAGCCATGGCAGTGTAATACGTTTTAATTGGAATGTACTAGATATCTCTGTGGGTTGTTTGTTTGTAACAGAACAATGGCTGCACTTGTATGGGATCATGTTAGCGAGTTAGCTAGCATTCCCTACTTTTGCTTCACTAGTAATACATAATAGACGTGCTTTCTGGCAGTTCACTATCTATTCATCTATCAAAGAGGGCAACACCAACTAGATTAATTGTTAAACTATTTGGACAAGTATTGGACAACAAGGCAAGGCTAGCCTCCATCAGCAGTGATGTATGAGCCCGCCGGCCTGTAGCCTCCATCAGCAGTGATGTATGAGCTGGTCTGTAGCCTCCATCAGCAGTGATGTGTGAGCCTGCTGGTCTGTAGCCTCCATCAGCAGTGATGTATGAGCCCGCTGGTCTGTAGCCTCCATCAGCAGTGATGTATGAGCCCGCTGGTCTGTAGCCTCCATCAGCAGTGATGTATGAGCTGGTCTGTAGCCTCCATCAGCAGTGATGTGTGAGCCTGCTGGTCTGTAGCCTCCATCAGCAGTGATGTATGAGCCCGCTGGTCTGTAGCCTCCATCAGCAGTGATGTGTGAGCCTGCTGGTCTGTAGCCTCCATTAGCCGCTTCTGCACACATTCTGTGCTCAACCTGGACCGAGCCAGGCAGATATTTAAGAAGCCGACTTCGTGGTCACAGATGGCCTGCAGTGGCCTGGATTTAGTGAACAGGAGTCCTACGTTGCAGGAGCCGGCAAATACATTTAAATGTATCTTTTAATTAGTTAAATCATTTTGAGGGAAATGTTTTAATTAGGCTATTTTAATTTAAGTGATCAAAATAACATTAGCAATGACACCAGAATTTCATGATATACTGGGGATGTTATTATAATTGAATATAAGATGTGGATCAATGGGTAAAACACACATACACACTCACAATGATATAGCATGTATACAACAACTAGCAATTTGGACCACCCTAATGAAATAAAATTAGGGAAGAAATGATACAGTGGTAAAGATATAATAATATGTCCAATCTTTGGCCTACTAATTCAGGTGTTCTTGACTATCTGAATCTTAAACAGTTATGAAAATCAATCTCCTCTGTAAACACCACTGAGGCTGACCCTCTGATAACGCTAAGGTAACAGCTCCTAGAATGTGTTGGTGTAGTACACTAGGAAGTTCTCTTACTTGCATACTATAAAGTATACTAGGGTGGGGAGTACTGTGCACTAGACTCTAGTGACTAGAGTGTATACTGGGCCAATATGCAGTATGTAGTACACCAGTATGGAATGTCGAATGCAGCCAAGGTTTAAGGAGTATTTATACAGCTTTAAAATTAGTATCACCTGGCCTTTCCTAACGATGGTTGTGACAAGCCATAGCCCTTACAAACAAATAATATCTGAGACCTTGGTAAAAGTTATTTGAGAGCTGAAGTCTCTTGGGGAGCCCACACTTTTGGATGGTGCCCCTTTCCTTTTTTCACTCTAAAATTGTACAAAACAAACAAACTAATCTTGCTTAAAATGCTGAAATGAATGTTTAATGAACCTGATGCCTCATGGTAATCAGTTCATGTTCTTCTCGTCTAACTATTCACAGTAACAGACATTTGGACCAGGGTTGCCCAAACTTTTGCATACCACTTTGTATATAAACTTGAGCGTCAAAAAACACAATCTTCAGCATAATTGTATACTAAAGAGCATATATATACATACATACTTATTGGCAAATAATGAAAAAACTATTATGGAACACAGAGTTAAGTCTGGGACCAACTCCTGAGTCTAATACCATCTCTGGTTTATTCAAATGAGTATATTGTATGTATCACTTGTTCCAATAAACAGTCTGAAGGCATACTCCCAAGTTTACACCCCACACAAACTTGCTTTGCTGCTTGTCTCTTTTAAAACTACACTTAGTTTTTTACAGTTAGAACACGTTTTCTTAGTATGGATTTTTCTCAATTTGAGTTTTATTAAATGACATCAATTATTTTTTGATAATGAAATATTTAAATGTATTTTAATGTAAAAACTATTTGACGCTATTCAAATACTTGAATTTGGGTTCATACCTTTTTGGCACAGGTTTCCTGTAATACGTTGGTTCTTTTTAAATGTTGACAGTTAAATTACTGCTCACACATATTCATCCAACAACTTCAACAGAGAAAGGTTTTTGCAGTTTAAACATGCTAATGTGAACATTTTTTACAGTGAACTGAAAATGAAAAATAAAAACACCAAAACATGGAGTTTTACTTCACAAGAATGATACAGACATATCACACACAGAACTTTCAATCTAACATTTGGGAAACATTTTACTTAGAGCAGGTATCCAAATGCATTAGGGATGCATTCATGATGATTTATCAAATACTCATACAGCATGGTAAGTCTTGACATGGGCATACATACAGTGGCAAGAAAAAGTATGTGAACCCTTTGCAATGACCTGTTTTTTTCTGCATGTGGAACTGAAAGGAGGAGAGGTGGCTTTCTGCCTAGTCGAGGAAGGAGCAGGAGCAAGAGGAGTGTAGTTGAAACATAGAGCAGCTTCAGGATTAACAGGGACTCGAAGATGACACTGAAGACGACTAATGTTAACCATAGCTAACATTACTTTCTCTGTCAGCTACGCATTGGCGAAGCCTACATGACCCAGGTCCATATCATATCATCATAATATTAATAATATTATTAGGCAAAGGGTTTGCTTGATAAAGATGCTTTGATTAAATAATTAGAAACTGTACTTATAGCAGAGCTTTGTCTGTACTCAAACTTCTTCTTGAGTATGGAGATTGTATACTCCATGGCTAACCTCTGGTTTAATTAGACATAAAATGTGATCCGATCTTCATCTAAGTCACAAGACCAACACAATGTGCTTAAACTTATAATACACAAACAATTATTAACAAAACTCCCCCATTAAACACATCAACAGTGCTAGTGGAAAAAGTAAGTGAACCTTTGGATTTAATAACCTCAAACAAGGGCTTGTGGTAGCTATGGTTCAGACCTGCACAACGTTCAGGAGGAATTCTGGACGTTTCTTCCTTACAGCAGTGCTTCAGCTCAGCCATATTATAAGGATGTCTGGTGTGAATGGCTCTTCACTCTTGAGGTTGTTCCACAGAACCTCTATTGGGTTCAAGTCTGAGCTCTAACTGGGCCACTCCAAAAGGCAAATGTTCTTTTTTAAAGCCATTCTCTAGCGATGATTGGGGTCATTGCTCTGCTGCATTACCTATCTTAACTGAGCTTTAGCGTTTCAGTGTTCAGTGTCAAGTCAAAATAGCTCAAACCCAGCTCAAAATCTCCAAATTCATTTCATTGATTGGTCTCCTGGCTTGCTAGCTCCTGCCTCCAATTAACTATTGATGGAGTCATTAGCCTAGGGTTTCACATACATTTTCCAACCGACATTGTGATTGTTTGAATAATGTATTCAATATGGACAAGAACAGTACAAACATTTTTGTGTTAATAGTTAGAACAGTTTCTGTTTGTTCATTATTGTATCTTAGGTGAAGATCAGACCATATTTAGTAACATAATATTTTGATAGCAGAGTAACATAATTCACTCTAATACATTTTTGACCTGTTATTTTCCTTATATAGTTACATTTACATAATAAAGTGGTATTTTAATACCCATAAAAGTAGCAGATACCTGCTGTAAGTAAAGTGTCATGGAAATGTCTTCAGAAAACATTTCAGAAACATTCAGAGAATGAACTGTGTACAAGCAGGTGAGGACACAAGGACATAAGACTTAGTGTGTGTGAACCGACAATCTAAGAGGGTATTCATGTGCAGAAATGATGGAGTGCTGAAGAATAGTTCAAAATTAGTCTTAATATGGTAGGTATGTATGGTCCAATGTCTGTGCTTTCATTGTGTGTGTGTCCAAGTATGTGTGTTATAGCACTCCCTCTATGAAACTAGTATTCAGGTGTTGTATAAGTACACGTATATAGCTCATTTCCTTCCTAGTGTTCTCAAAGATGACACGTGGTTCATCAGACATGCAGCGGAGAACATTTGGAGCCATCACCATTGCTAAATTATTCACATCCATTTTAGTAACACTAACATTTGAGGGTTGGGCAAAGACCTGTTGAAAACAGAGAAAGGGACAGAAAAAAGATTCAGATCAGGGGCCTGATTCACAAAGCAAGTTCAATACATAATACATTCATGTATGCTTCTCTCCATTTTTAAGCTATCGCAAAGCGAATGCAAATATTGTTCCTCAGGTCCAGTTATCTCTCTTTGTCTAGATTAAAGACTTGTGGCTGACTAGCTCCGCTAATATGGTCTAACAACTACTGTACATCGGTATAAATTAAAACTATAATACTTTTACTGTGGTACAAAGAAGTATAGTAACTTACTTGCATAATTGGGTTTGTATTTGTTTCCCCATTATTTTCAAGGTGTTTTAAATTAAAAGTGCAGTACATTACAAGTAGGAATTCAGCAGTAAATCAATAGACTACTTTACAGGAACCTGTAAAATATACCCTATACTACAGTGCCCTCCACAAATATTGGCACCCCTAGTGAATATGAGAAAAACAGGCTATGAAAAAATATGTCTTTGCTGTTTATCCTCTTGGTCTTTCACTCAAAATATTCACAAAAATCTTACCTTTTCATTGAAGTAAATTATTATTGAAAGAAAAAAAAAAACTGTTGACATTAAATAAATAGTTTTCCTCAAAACATGTGTGCCACAATGTTTTGTTTTACTCATATTCACTAGGGCTGCCAATATTTGTGGAGGGCACTGTATATCCCAGGTTAATCCTCTGTAGTTGGGGGTGAGATTCACATGCTCTAATATATATATTTTTTATTATTCCTTTATTATTTTAACTTAATACTTTATACTCAGCACAAGTTCAGCTACAACAATATGTCACTTTGAGAAAAACTTCCAATATTAAGTTTGTCTCCACTTATCACCTCGTATGATTGCAGGTCAGAACTTTTTAAAGAATCAAATAAACACTGAATGGTGTCTCGGTGAGTAAACTCTTGAAATCAGTCAAATCAACACTAGGCAAAAAGTCTCAATGACTGGTAGACTTTGTTGCTATGAATATGAATATCCTTAACTCAAACAAAAACAAAGTGTGAATGGTTATTGTTTTTGTATGTCATGTATGTTGAATATGAATGAAGACGACTTCAAATGAGAATGTCATGTCTGATGTGGTTAGTCCTAGTAGTTGCGTTTACTGCTTAAGCAGACAAGTCCAGACTTGATGGTTGTGGAAATCTGCAAAAATAGGTTTAGTTCTCTATCAAAATGGTAAAAGGAGCTCTTGTAATGGACTGCATTTATATTGTGCTTTTCTACGCACTCAAAGCACTTGATAAATGGTGATGAATGCCTCAGACATCTACCCATTCATACACCGGCCACTATCTAAGTTGGCAACCTGCACAAGGAGCGGTTGGTTCAGTGTCTTGCTCAAGGACACTTTAACACTTGGCGAGGATGAGGCGGGATCGAAATAGCAACCTTCTGATTCTTCTACCTCCTGAACGACTGTCGCTTAAGATAATGTGCCTAATAAACAACTCACAACACACACACACACACACACACACAACTTTGTGTAGTGGCCAAGTCATGCTCTCGCTAGACATGCTCCTTTGCCCACATACTTGTATTCCAAATCTTCTCTTCCTGCTGAAACTGCAACGTTTAGTTTGTTGTGTGCTGCTGCTTCTTACTTCACGTAACAAAACTGCCAGGAGGGCTGCTCTCCTCTCCACTCTTTGATATACTGTGGGTCTACTACTGTGTCTACATCATTAGACTTCTGCAATATTTCAGAGGAAAAACCAAGCGCCATGGTACTTTATTAATGCTGTTCCATTCTATTTAGTCCATACTCCCTCCTACAGGTTGCTGTCTACCCCAACATTGGGAAGCTTACATTAGTACAGTGTACACAATCAGATGAGTAGGATACACAGTTAGATGCTAGATGGATGTACTCGCTAGCGCCCTAGCTAATAAGCAGGTCTTGATCGGTTATCACGGGTCTCCAAATAAATAAATGGGCTTATGCAGGAAATATTTGTATGTTTACTAAAATCACTGGTAAATAAACTCATAAAAAGAAGCATGGACTAAACATATGCCTGAACCATACCGACAAACTGTTTTGGGTCTTTGGCCTTTTATGTGGAGTAGGATGCAGATAAAAACTAGCTCCACTTTGTCTTACAAATATGCACATATTACTCATAAAACCTTTTCATTTAAAAAAAAAAAATCCACTGACACGGATAAATGTGGTTTAAAAAGCACCTTACATAACTATGAACTATAGAGGGATCCACAATCTTTCACAGCACCTGTAGGAGTGTAATCTAGAAGGTTTTGTTTCATCTGTAACCTTTTGATGAAGTGAGAAAAGGGCTGAAAATAGCTGAGAGGGTGGTTTACTGGAAGATGTTCTCTGGGAAACACTGCAGTGGAGTGTCTGCTCTTGGTGTCAAGGTCTTCAATTTCTGTAAATTGTGGTGTAAGTGGACGAGAGATTTTAAGTTATATATATTTGGAGGAACCAGCAAAACGCCTCTAAGAGATTGTCGAATAGTTGGGAGCTGGCAAATCATGGTAAATGGGACTTTTGGAATTATGAACAATCTTGTGCGTCCTGGTTGGAGTAAGAGTAGAGCTTTCAATTAATGTTTTAACTACACTTACATATACTGTCACTTCCACTTACTGTTTGCACTAGCAATAATATTATATCAGAATTATTGCACTACCTGCTACTCCCACAATGGATTTGTCTGTAGGGTAGTATAGGGTTAATAGGTTAGAATATTTTATTAAAAATGTATTATATGTTATATGTATATATGTTAGTATTATTTGTATAGGTTGTTATATGTTCTAGCATACTGTATTGTATATTTATCTTTTATAATTATTAAGGTTATTATATTTTTATTACTTGAAAATTATGTTCAGAGTACTTGTTATGGTAGGTTGTTGTGCGGTGCCTTGTCCTAAGAATTTCAGTGCCCAGTCTAACCCTGTGTCATTTTGTGCATCTGACAATAAAAGACTTGTGACTTGTGTCTTGTGAGAAGAGAAGGCATGCTATGGGTTTGATCCCCATGAAAACGTAATTGTGTAGCTCGATGCTGAGAGCTCCCTAATTCGGGATGGGAATCGAGAACCGGTTGTTGTTGGAATCGTTAGGCAAAGTCCTTAACGATTGCGCAACGGATTCCTATGCTGTTGTGCATGCGCCATAATGCCAAACCACGCACGCACTCAGCCTTGTTTTGTTTAGACCACTGCCAACAAGGCGTCTAGACAGAGGCGTTCAAAAGTGTGGTTACATTTAATGCGAAAAGATGACCACAGGGCCACTTGCAATGCTTGCGAAACGTCTTTTTCGACAAAGTGGGGAAATACTACCAATATGCGGAAACCTTTGTCCACACAGCATGCAATTACTTTGCAGGAATGGCACGTTGTCGATGCACTACGGAGTGACTATAACGTTTATTAATCAAGCAACAGCAGCGCAGTTTGTTTATATTCCATTACACTGCAGCCTCAGCTATGCCATAATTTTGGCGCTGATGAGAAAGCACATAACTGTCACCTACAGGAGATCGGAAATGTTTCTCTTAAAGAAAACAAGAATAAAAAGCACAAGATACGATTGGCCTTAGTATTATCTTTGTGTCACAGGGATATAGACTAACATGAAATGTATAAAGAGATCTCAAACGTGCTAAGAGCCGAAGCAAAAATGGGTGAAAAATAAATAAAACTGAAGATCAATAATGTGCTTAAGCAATAACACTAACAATGTATTCAATTGAGAGAACCATTAGTTTGCACTTAAAGCAATGGCTTGGACTCCAATGATGCTTAAGTTCAGTTGAATTTCAGTTCAGTTGGCTAATTACAAATCGGTGGAGTTCAATTACACTAAAAGAAAAACTGGACATGAAACGTATTTATTCAAAGGAATCTGTGAATAATTACACCCTCTGAAGGGGTCCGGTACTCAAAATCAGCTCTTTACTTCAGAGATGTCATTGGGCAGGTCTAACATGAGAGAGCTGGTCTTGGGCTTGTCACAAAAGCTACCTTGTGGCACAAAGAAACATCTCTCCAGAGAAGGAAGCCATTGGTGGAGGACATCAGGAGTAAGGAGCACAAACCACCAAAGCAGTCTCGATGGCAAAGCATCTCTAATGGGTCACTTAGGACATAACTTCACCGATAGCTAGGGGAAGATCCTTCATGTCCTTCTTTGTCAAGGACTAGCATCTCAGACGCATTATGACAGAATGTACAAGTAGCTTCAGCATTTCACCTAGAGGCATAGTTATGTCCTCACCTTGCATGTCCTCAAATCCTCAACTTGCATAAAACTAGCATCAGTCCTAGAGCAAGGGTGGGCGCCTCTTCCATCACTACCATTTGAAAAAACTCACCTGACACAGTTTGTAACTGCAGGCCAGATCCCCAAATAACCAACAACACTAGGGAACACAAGCATACTGCAAGGAGCTCAAGACTGGAATATGGAAGTAGGCTGAAATTTTGTTTTTCCACCAGAGGTCATGGAAACAAACAAATGGAGAAGCAGATATCTGCACACCTTGGATGAACTTATAAAGAAGCTCAAAGTTAAAACAAACAGACATCAAATACAAATAATCAATTCAACTATGTGATGTCATGTGTTTGATTATGGTGATGTAATGGATACTCTTACACCTGACTCAAACCTTTAAAGATTGTTTACCACCTGCATTATTAGAAGTGACACATTTGGCATTTTTTTTATGCATATTTCTAGTCTGTTGTTATTTCATGTTTTTCTTTATTTTGGTTAAACTGTTTTGTAGTACACAGTATTATTACTATTAAAAAGGATTCCCCTGTTAAACTACATTAATATCAATCTGCTGCGTAATTTATACTGACAAATTCTTAGCCATCAGAAGGCTTTTCTCTTGAGAAATCTATCAATATGACATTAACAGAAGCAGTATTATCCAAGACTGTACTTACAGTACCCATTCATGTATTGTTGTGAAATGTGTTATTGTGAACATGGTTATGGTAATGAATTATTTGATTTGACTGACAGACAAAATAAACACATTTTAGAGCCCTTAAATGATAAAGGTGAACAGCAGAAAGGCTGTTTTTGGACACACACCTGCAAGAAGCGGATGAGGTAGCAGAGCACAAGTTTGTTGATGTGTGGCAGGCTGAGTGCCACATTCACAGCAGCTTCAGGAGAGTCGCAGTTAGATATACACTCCTCATAATATGCATGTGGAATCACAGGTTCCTCCAGTTCCCTATACCATAACTTCAAAAGAGATGCTAAAACAGAAAATGAGACACAGGGAGAGAGAGAAAACATCTCAGTAGTAGAACAGAGAAGGGATAAGAAACAATAGCTCCTAAGTAATAAGGCAAAGAAATGGGTAAAATAGGAGGTTACGATAATTCATCCTCCCATGAGAATGGGCAGCCATGTTTGTGTGAGAAATCAGAGGTGTCTTGAACAGCTTGCTCTAACAACTTATTCTACTAAGCCACCGAGCACTGTGTTCAAGACTGCACAAGAACAAGAACTGGGCCTCGTTTCCCGATAACGACGTATCTTAACGGCCTACGTGGATTTTCGCGACATCGTAGACTAAGTTACACTTTCTATTTACGTGCGTTTCCCAACCATCAACTTAAAGTCAGGTGCACGAGCGCAACGTGCACGAGTTCTTAAGTAGCTCTTAGGAGCTGTTTACGTCAGGTTAACCTGTTTACGTTAATTGCTGTGAAATTAGCTAGCCTATGCGTGCATCGAACGTGCACTGTGCACTGAATTCGGGGCGGGGATAGTAACGCCATCTCCAGCAGAGTATTTAAACTGTGTTCCCATTGTAAGGACATTTATTACGATCTGTCTGAGAGTGGGCTGTCAAAGCTAGCATCATCGAAGTCATACAGTACAGTAGGCTACATACATTCAATAAAATTAACCTACATTTGAGTCCAACTGCATGACCATTCTTACCCTACACTTACCCTTACAATAAAGAAGTGATCCTATTTCAACCATAACTTCATTTTAAATAATGTCTTTCTTTATGACATTTAGTTTATAGTTTAGACAGCAACGTTGACATCTACAGTATATTCAACTGCATCCACTACATAATCTCAAACTTTATTTGTTGGTAACTCTCCAAAAAGGCTACCATTAACACATTTCTTAATGAAAAGGAAACATGCATCACAATAATACTTCAGTGTAACCTGTGCCTATGTGGAGTGCAAATATGTCTTGCCATTACACTACCCAACAGCTCTACGTCTGATAACACTACAGAATGCATAATTCCTACGGGCACTGCACTAGTTTTGTATAGCCTAATCTTTATTTTCAAATACTCAATATTCTTTATTTCTATTTTGATGGGAATAGGCAGGTGAAACAATGACATTCTCATGATGTGCTATACACAGAAACATCCTTTGGATTTCTTCTATAATAGGGCGAACGACGCCCCTGGTGGATTGCATCGCTAAGTGTGAAGTTACTACTGGTCCTGACCACACGTAGAATTCTTCTCAACGAAAGATACACTTAAGCTAAGTGCCGCGTCGGGAAACCCGTCTGCAACGTAGGATTCCTCTTACGAACGATTTCAAGTGCTTTTTAGGCTAAGTGCGCGTTCGGGAAACGAGGCCCTGATCAAGAACATTGACATTGGACTACCTTCAGAAAGAAATTAGTTTCTTCTTTTCATTCTTTCATTTTTATTCATTTGATATGTGCAGCTCAGGGGATTAGCTTTTCGTATTTTTGGGGCTGAAAAGTTGCACTTTGAAACAACATTGGTAATAGATATGTCGCTAGCATAGCATTAGCTACTGAAGTAAATGGGGAAGGTAATCAACCACTTTCTCCACATCTTTAACACCTCTATAACTCCATGATATGTGTGTGATATGTTTTGCTGTCTTTTAATTTTTTCTACACTTTTAGTATGCATTAAAACAAACATATTATGCCCTTTAGACCATTACCCAGACCCAACCTCTCACACCATAATCACACGCAAGTGACAGTTGGATCCCCGTTTGATCAGTATGTGTGCTCCCTGGGACTCTTACCCTGAACCTTGGTGTTGTTAGCTCTACCATATGGGCCACAGAAGTAAAAATGAGCCACAGGCACACACGAACATCATTGCAAAGGCATACCAGAAAGCTGTATGACCATAACTGCGATATAATGAATAATACAAATATGTTATTTTTGTATTTGTCCTTGAATAAGACACTCTAAATATGATAATTAAGGCCTCTTCATGCGGATAAAAAATAAAACACTACAGAAAATGAATTAATATGTGCCACTACACAATTATTATATATGTATATGAAAAATGAATTAATATGTGCCACTACACAATTATTATATACAGTATGTATATGAAAAATTATGGGTCTATTACAAACCTAACCTTATATATATCCAAAATATATCCAAAACTCACATACAACTGTCTTACCTTTCACATACACTTCCCCTCATTACCTCACATACACACCACTGCACATATTCTATGTCTTTTCTTCTCATGTATCACACAAACTATTTTATCTAATTTACACTACTTTTTTCTTCCAATACGCACTTTTGTATGCCTCCTGTTCAAGGTCTTCACTTCTCACGAACATGTTTTTATACCTCTCACACTTCTTTACCCTTACATTCAGTATCTTTTTTCTCATGCCTATCATTTTATAATTCTACTTTATGACAACTGTCATATGTGGTTTGTTTACATTAACCCATATTGAGTATCCTTGCATTTCTGTGTGCAATAAGTATTGTTTGGTGGCCAGTAATGAGTGTTGGGCTGTTTACTGTATGCTTACTCACAGCATAATTTGTTGGACAGTTATGGGATGTCATTTGCGTGTGTAGGTTTAAAGTGTATACTGCAAATAGTGTGGGGATTTCTGCAAAATAGTAGTCTTCTTCTGTTCTCTAAAAGACTCTCCCTTATGATGGGGTTAGGATGGGGAGGGGTGTTGACAGCCTCCTCTGCATACGCATGGTTCAAGGCCCTTAGCCCTCCCATTACTACCTTTTGATACTACAATGACAGGATCATCAATGTTAATGTCAGACCTAATACCTATAATAGTATACCCAAGACCTATTAGAAAATCAACTCAAGGGACCAAAACAGTTAATCAGCTGGAAATTCAAGAACCTTACAGCTACAGTTTATTTAATCTTGCTGGGCAATGTGAGATTAGATCATTAGTGGATGAGGGTGTAATGTGTGTACAGTGGCAGTCTCTATGAACACAAAAATTAGGTTGCACTGAAGTCTACACCATGTCCGATGGGGAGGTTTTAGACATCATCTATTCATTTTGAATTCAGTTGCCCACTCCAGGATGACATCCTGGTAACACCACTGGGTGATGGATGAGTTCCAGTACTGGGGGAGTGGATTGACTAGTGGGCTGAAGAGCACCTGATATTGTGAGGATGGATATAAGTTGAAGTTGAACCTGAACCTAATGGGTAATAGGTGTTCCTTCGTTACGCCAGAGTGCTTTGGACTTCACTGAATTCAAACATGGTGCACCTGGCCCAAGGGTGCTTCTGTCAATGCAAAGGTTCCAGGAGATGGCACTCCCCAGACCATGGTCCCCACATGACTCCCTAGACATGGCACAGTGCATGGGAGCCTTAGGCAGTCCCCCTGGCTCAGCCCATGCCTCTCCGTGACCTGACCTGCTCGGACCTGTTTGACGACGTGGCAACGTGGAATTTTTTGTCAAGGGGGAATGTTATGTCTGCACACTAACTTATCAGTGCTGCTTTAAGTTGCCCTTGTTTCGATTCTGTGATTCTGTTGCAGCTGTTTGGTTCGTGGAATGGTTCAATCTGTGTGATCGATTGTGTATGCCTGTGATTCATTCAACTTCAGTAGAAGTTCAGCATGAGTTCTCATTTAGGTGGCTGTTTGATTGTGCATACTATTAAGGTTAGGCAAACAAAATTCAAGACGGAATTTACGATAACATACAGTACATCCCTTGATTTGACCAGGGAAAATTAAACCATTGCTTTAAGAAAAGCATTTCTCCGTTGGAATCTATATTTTCTTGATAAAACCCGACACCTTTTTTTGGCCATCCAAATTATTAAGGACAAAAATGTGTGTGTGTGTGTGTCAGCTTTCTTTCTTTTCTTTGTATACTTAAACTGTATTTGTTTAATACGTATTGTGACAGTTAACTCTGTCAATGACTAATGAAATTTAATAAAATAATACAAATGTAATCCAATAAAATGCGCCTTCTAATATTGAAGGTCTCACAGCTTGACAGCCCCAATTATATTGCCAAAAGGATTTGTAAGTGCCAACTGTGCTGTTGTTGGTGTACATACATGTACAGAAAAAACTCAATAAACTAAACAAAATATTTACATAATTGAGCAAGTTTTACATTGCTACTGGTATTGTGTCACAGCACAGATCCTTCTACAGGCCTAGCATAGTGTGACAACAGGTTTATGTGTTTGTGAAAAAAAATACCTGGAATATGTGGATCCTCAAGGCCAGTGGGGACTTTCCATTGATCGATTTGAATTTTTAAATCATTCACCTCATCAATATCACCAGGGACTCTACAAATACAGAAAACACAGGTAGTGAAAACCATGAAGCTTGGCAAGAGGTGGGGCATAAGCTTTAGACATGCAAATCTCTCCCACCTAAAGATTCCTTCAGTCTGATCTCCATTGAGTGCAAGTACTTCCTCAGACAGACGTGTTTGTATCCAGGGTAACTGTTTATCAGGGTATCGTTCCTTCTGGAGTGCCATAATGTCCTCTAAACAGGAGCCAAACATGGAAGGGTTGAATATGGCGTTCCGTGCGTGAATTATTTCTTCCAAACAGGGTTTATTCAAACCCTGCAAAGAGAGAGAGAAATAATAGTGTAAGAAACTTGTTTAGTGTGCCTGTGAGATTCATGAACAGACAGATAATTATCAAGACGCATGCATACAGATTTTTACCTTTTTAGCTCCTGTCAAGGCAGCCTTCTGGAGTCTCCGATAACAATATTTAGCATAACTGCTGATGGCCACACCTGGAAACAGAGGTGGAAGTGAGGGTAGGGCAATATATCTGTGGGACAGTATTGGTATGCTTGCATACAACCAGATTCAAATGTTCTTACCTTTGTTGTCGTTAAGAGGGTCCATGTGTCTGTATATGTACCCCTCCAAGTAGGAGTGGAATCGGGGTGTTGGAGGAAAGAAAGCCAAACAGATAGCAAACAGATAGCCATAAGCTCCCAGCCCCTCTCTAGGCTGTCATAACGGAAGTTTTCAGTTGTTTGACGACACAACTGAATGTACAACTCATCCCGAAGTCCTTGTAAGCTCCACCCTCTCACCACTATCTCCAAGGCAACGGCCAATGGTTCGACCTTCCCTCGGCGATCACCCATATAGGTCTGGATGAGTTTGAAGAGATCAACTGCTTCTCGTTTGACTATCCTATCTGATGTCATAATCATGGGCTTCTTAATGGCCTCACTGCTCCAAGCCAGCATATTTGCGATTGACACCTTCCTCCGAAACAAGCCCTAACAAAGAAATTAAAAGAATGTACATACAATTGAGTATACTCATCACACACAGTGAGTATATATATATAAACATGGTTTTGTACAACATTGTAATTTTGTATTTAGTGAAAATATATGTTATTACATACCTGTGTGTGTGTATTAAAATGTTTGGATGCCCAGTTTTCAATATCAGTCTCAGAGGAGGGCTTTCTTAGAGAAAAAGCTGGGAAAACGCCACAACTGGAACTAGGCATCATGTTTCGGACATTCCGCATACTGTCAAACTGAAAACATGCTCCCAAATCTTCTGACTAAAAGACAGAAGGAGATAGTGAAATATATGATATATTACAGTAAATATAAAATATACACATATTACGGTTGACAAAATTAGCATGATATTACCATGTTTTAAAATAACAATTGTTTTTGTTATGATTTCAGCACATTTTCAAAAACCGAAATGCTGAAGCCTTTCTGTAAAACGGTCTTCACAAAGTTTCAGTATTAAATGCATACATTTGGAGAAAGTATATGAGTATTAACACTTGGAAGTGGTTCAGTAAACCTGTTTAAGCAGATAATTTTTTACATCAATAATGTATGAATTACTCTTATTAACTATGGACAAGATTTTATTTAATATTTTAATTGGTTGACGGCCTATATTTCGCATAAAGCATAAAACTAAAAAGAGTGGTGAAATGTGAAACAAATAGTGAATATTGTTATTCTGAACTTTCTGAAACTTTCTTTTTACATGAAACATTATGATACATTTTATTTGTGTTTTAGTTTTTTTAAGTGAAGATTCTAAACTGAATTCCTGCATCGGATGTGCAAAGCAAGCAAGCTTAACACCACACTAAAGCAGGGGAACAGTAAAAAGGTACATCTGCAGGCCTGTCAGTAGAAGCAACAACACATTTAGTCACAACATAATAAAGAAATGGACTTTGACACATTTTTGGAAACAAGATCACAAATATGGAGCTGCTCACAAGTAAGCAAGCTCCAATGGCCCTGATTGGCTACTGCTTTAGCATGTGCTATCATGTCCAACTGGCATTATCAAAACAAGTAGCCTCGACTCGTCCCAGTGCCCCACCAAAAGATGAATCCGCTTCAAATAAAAGATGCATGAAATAAACTTTTGATCGATTGCTATTTGTTAATGGATTGGGTGTTTATATATTTGTGTATGAGTTTCACCTTACATTACCTTGCCTCCTCTACTACACTTAGGTTTCATGTTGGTCTGTGGACATCTCAATCCCCCACAATTTCCCCATGGAAATGCAGCTAATAGACAGCTGTAATAGCTCTAAGAGACAGCTGTAGGGGAAGAAATTTGCTGTCATGCTGAGCGCAAGGCAACACAATGGTTGGCCTACACTATTGCCATGCCAGTCATGGCGTGTACCAAGACAGAAGCAACAGTGATGTCTCGTTGATATTCCACTATACTTTACTTTTAGAGGAAACACACAGGCAACAGTACACTGTTGCAGACGACAGATGACATCACAAGCCGTTGGCCACTAGCGCTGCTTTGTGTGTATCAATTGGTGTGATTGCGTAAGCATTTTAACTGTACTTATTCCTTACATTTTTTTGGCACCACTTTTGCTCCTATTGCCTTTGAGAAATTGACACCACTCCTTCTCTGACATATCCAAGGCCGGCCCTAGCACATTTCGGGCTCTAGGCAAGCTTCACTCCTGGCGCCCAAAACTTGTATTTTTCACAACTTTTTTCTAAACGGATAATCATTGATATTTCGACTGAATAGCGATAACAAGGAATGTCACACGTCAATGGCTAGCTAGCGTTAGCTAACTAGTAAGATAGCATACAATCTATTTGCTAAAGTTGACAATACAGCACCAGTACCAGTCACCAGTATTGCCGTGTTTGTCTTCCTTAATGGGTGTGCTATGCAACCAGTAAGATATTTGTACTGTTGTTTAACTTAATATTTGAATCATGTGTTTTTTGTATAATGTATAATAAATTGACATATCACTTTTTATATACCCGCCTCTGTAAAATTCTTAAATAACTATGTGACAGGGAGTAGGAAGGCTTTAAATGATAAGGTACATATTTTCTTCTTAGCTCCACTGAAGTGCCCGGGGTAATTCTGGCATTCATGAAAGTTTTCTTATAAGGGAACAGGATTTATTCTCTTCTTCTTCCTTTCTTTACTTCTTAAATTAGAATTATACTGTGCAAATGGATGGCAATTGCCTCATTATTTCTTTCGTCGAAGTTGCTTGGACACACAAACACACTAACCATAGGCCTCAATGTGATAGCATGTCCTGACAACACCAAGGAAACACCTTCCTCCAAACACCAGACTCATTTTACCCTTATGTTAGATTTTTATATTTAATGTAAAAACATTAGTTGGAGATATAGAAGGGGGCGCAAAAGATTCTGCCCATCAAGGGGGCGCCCTAGGCAACTGCCTTTGTCGCCTGTAGGAAAGACCGGCCCTCGACATATTCCTCCTGATAACGTGCAGTAATCTTGTAAAAATAGTATTTTCCTTTTTTATCCTCTTTTTGTCCCATCGGAATGAATAGTGGAACATTCGCTTTTTACTCACTCTGCTGGCTGAAGAGCAGGTAGACCCATGATAGCTGATAGCTAGCCAACTAGTAAGAACATAGGACACTTACATTTCATCTAACATTTAAACCAACTTCATGGATACTCATTTGGTGTAATTTTGAGCACCCAGTCCAGAAAAAAAAATTCTGTCTTGAATCTCAAATTCAATCCCAAAAGCAATAATAGCATTGTCATAATGATAATGATAGTGACATCGTACGCAAAATTCACCAAGCAGCGCATTGGTAAGTGCTGCAAACTATAAAACTTGTGATTGATTAAACTCGGTAGCCCCACCTATTTCTTTGGTCACAAGCCACTACTGAAAACAAGAGGCAGAAATGGAAAAACAACAAGCTGAACAACAAGCAAGTTGGCATCAACTAGAGTTGGAAAAAGCGGCTGCAGCTGGTAACATTGTTGAAGCAAAGTGCTAGAAGCAGCTACTGAGGATGAGTATGAACAGCTACATCATCAAAGCAGAACAAATATGTCTCACATTCCAGTTGAGCATCACTGTGAAAGTGCTGTGATTCAGACTCTAGGTCAACATACCAGTCTCCAGTCGTCCAAGAGTTTTAAAAAGTCAACCCATTAAACTCAGTCACAAGCCTAACACCTGATGCACCCAGTTCCACACCCACTAGTGCACTAGCCAGGCAGACAGCGGTGAAGCAGCAAGGATCTACATGAAACAGGTTGATAAACTAGTAAAATAAGCAACGATGAGTTTATGAACTCATTGGTTAGTCCCACAACACCCATTGAGACAAGTAGCTTTTCTTCCCCTAAATTATTAAGAGCCTCCTCAGAACCATGATTTTATGAACTCATTAGTTAGTTCCAAAACACTCATTGAGACAAGAAGCTACCTTAATCCCCTAACCGTTATTAAGAGCCTCCTCAGAACATCAAACCCACTTGTCATGTTTACCAACCTCCTTAGCTCCATTCAGCTCCTCTGTACAGCACAAGCCCATCCAGTCCAGCAGCTGAAACAGACTTAGCAAAGTAATTGATGTGACGGGAGATGGTAAATTTCGGGCTTACTGAAATTCAATGATCATCCAGAGGATTACTAGGAAAACATCCTTCCTCAGCTCCACAGATGACCTGGAAATCCTCTAGAAGAGCCTGATTTGCTCTACAAATTGATTGGGCTCTTGTTGTCTGAACAAGCCAATAGAATCATAGCAGTACACTTTCACATTGCTTCTGTAGGCCTTAAGATGATTTGGCAGACTGGAAAATGTTATGGCTCACCTGAGGTGATCTGCAATGCTCACCTCAAAAATTGGGATTATCACTAGCTAAGATATAATCACTGACTAAGAGAATGAAGTCACACCGTTTTTGAGCTGCAGGCAGCCAGAGTAGATGGCTACCTACCTGGTATTTTGTACCACAAAACATCACACGGGGTCACTCCAATTGTCCAGAAACTCCCAAATAATCTGCAAGAAAAATGGATCACAGTAGGATCATGCTATACAGAGGAACACCAACTACCGTATCCTCCATGCTTACTCTTTGAGAAGTTTGTCTGCGACCAAGCAAAAGCACGTAATGGTCCAAACTTTGCCAGCATAACAACAAGAGCCTTGTGTGCTGCCAAGTCAGAGAAAAGTCTTATGGAATCATGTGAAAACATCATTCTATTTCTAACCTGTCTCTGTTCCCTCCCGTGTAGTAGGGCCCTTTACCTGCAAATGCAGATGGCTGTGATAATATTGTTCCTCATCACCATAACCTATAATTGCACATACACATATAAGGCAACTTAGCTCTCTACCCAGCCGGGTCCAAGCAGATGGGTGACCCCAAGGGGTGCCTTCCTGTTAAAAGGGAGTTTTTCCTTAGTGTTTACTCCAGGGGTTCAGGCACTGGGCTCTGTAAACCGCCTACAGAATATTTAAATTGTTATTGCCACTGCCACTGCCAACTTTAATTTAAGCTAAAACACCCGCGCGTGCGTGTATGTTGACATTAGAGACTGTACTTCTGTTAAGAATTCCACAGATAAGACATGACAGGTTGTAGGTTGTAGAGTCACATATATATTTGTAGTTTTCTGTTTTAGTTAGCTGTCATATCTTGACAAGTGTGCCTGAATGATATCTCAGCCTTGAACTTTTTTTTTTTATACACAGGAAACGATATGATTGGTATTGGTTGGGGACTTCCACACCCACAATATCTCCAAAAGGCTCAACAGTGGTGTCTGGTGTCTGTCCCAGACCCACCCCCTCTATCCTAATGATGGGTTAGAACACATGCAACACAGACAACAACAGATACACCTCAAGACACCTCAAAATATTTCACGTATCTCAGTTTTAGTTAAGAAGTCTGTGAGCAACTCAGCCACAACCACTGGCTTTCTTTTTCTTCAGTCTCAGACAACTCCTTTAAAGCTTCTTTGAGTTACGTTCCAGGACAACCCAAGTGCTGTGGTTGATTTAGCTACAAAGCCTCCAACACCTTTGTCCACTGGGCTTGTGTGTGCCTTGTTGCCTCGCTTCCGCTACCAGCTCCACATACTTCTTCCTTTGAAATGCTTCCTCAATCTTATATTGATAGCATCCCTGGTGCTGAAAAGTACCGTAACACTCAACCAAGTTGCCTGAAATACAAGCCCCACCATAGGAGCAAAAGTCAGTATGCCTTTCATGACTGAGATTTCCACCTTTATTTTTGATGAGCGACTCAATCCTCCTCTGCATGGAGTATACCAATGTTGTACAAATAGGGGGAGAGATGTTCTGCCATTCTTCAGAGACAAACTCTTCAACTGCTCTTTGCTTCTGCTTGGAAAAATCATTGAAATCACAGCTATGCTGATGACACCCAAATTTACTCTGCGACTGCGCAACTAGAATGACTATGGTTCCCTACCTTCTCTGTCAATGCCTTGGCCAAACTAACAGTTGGATATCTGAAATGCACTTCATCTAAATAAGGAAATTACTTAAATAATAAAAGAATATTTGGCAGGATAGAGGAGAGATTCAGGTTTGCTGCCCATAGCAACACCAAAGGACTGGTGTTTTAATTGATTTTGACCTCAGTTTTAACAACCAAGTGAAAGCAAAAAACTAAATCAGCTTTTTACCAAAAACATAGCCAAACTTAGAGGTCTTACATCAAAACAAGACGTATAAAATCTCATCCAAGCATTAATTTCCAGCAGGGTTGTCTACTCCAATGGTCTTTTCACAAGCCTACCTAAAACGCCTAAACTGCTTCAGCTTGTACAAAACGCAGGTACGCCAATATTTAAATCCTTACACTGGTTTCCAGTAAATCACTGCTTGTTTATCTGGAAATCTGGAAATGGAACCAGGACAAAAATACGGTGCCACAACCAAAAACAGATTTAACCCTAGACTCAAAACCTGGTTGTTGATGCTTTTGTCAAATACGTTTTGTTAACTTACTCAACATGAATTCGTTTTTTTAAGAAATTGAAATGCACTCTGCCTTTTATGATTCAATGCAGTCTAATATTTTTTTTCTATTCTTTTATCTGCTCAATTGTAAAGCAAATTAATAAACATTGTGTATTAATTGTGCTAGAAATAAACATCCTTTGCCTTGTTAGGTCTGCCTGAATTCTTAGTCTTCCACATCAGCTCACTTTTCATCTACAACAGAACAATGTGATTTTTACCAGGGGGTCTAGGTTTTAAGGGTTAACTTCAGCCAGTTAGTATTGGTAGGAGTAGCTGTCCCGGACGTTTGTTTCGTATATAGGCCTGTTTCATATACTGTAGGCCTGTTTAAATCATGTGCCTGTGTGGAAAATCAGTGTAGGGTCTGGTTACTCTTGTCATTGGTCATGAGTCATGACCCCTTTGTAGGTCAGGCCATTGGATATTCACTGTTTTGGTGAAAACGCTTGATTCCATGTGTGGGCAGTCAAATTCATATTTTAGTTAGCATAGCATTGGCCATTTAAATGAACAGGAGTGGTAATTGGTCACTCTTTCCAGTTATGTATGATACTTCCATGTGCAGGACTGTCTAATATTTACACATTAGGAAGAATATAGAAAAAAATATTGATATGTGTCACCAATGTATTCACTTCTTTTTTTGTATATTTTTATAGTTCACGTCTGGATGAGACATTCTTCATTTCTGACATGTTTTGACATGTCAGTATTCAATATTACAGTACTTAAGAAAGGTGAGGGCTTATACACCATTTCCACATTCCATCAAGATCAGTGTTATTCATTTTGTCATGCAGTAGTGGAAGTGGACTATGATACAAAATGACTAATGTATGTAAAGTGTTTTCAAATCTCTAAACAAATCAATGTGTTTTACCTGCGATGGGTGAAGCATGGGTTCAGGTGAAGCCAAGTTGGTCTGCACAGACTGGCTTTTCTCCAGCAGACTGTGTGTGAAGGCCAGTCTATCAAGGGTGTGAGTATTCCTCCTCCAGACACTGTCACTCTGAGCCAGTGCCTCGTCTTCACTGAGGGCACGCACAACAGGACCGGGCAGGGGAAGGGGCATTGCCCCATCACTTTCATAACCATCCTTGGCCCTTCTATGCTGTAATGAAGCTCCACCCCCTTGATCCCACCTCATCCTCAGTTTCAGAGCCTGTTGGGCCTCCTGGGCCAGCTGTGCCTTCAGCACTGCAGACTCAGCACTGTCCTGGGCTGTGACCCCACCCTCCAATGAAGGTTTGTAGGCTTTGTGCTTGCGCTTTCCTGCCGGTGCTGTGTGCTGCAGTGTGAAGGAACCACTAAAGTTCCCTGTAGATGGCACATTCCCCAAAGTGTTATAGCATGTCAGGTGTTCTGCAGTCCTAAAGCCAGATTGTTCCACATAGACCAGTTGCTTTACATATTCTCGCCCAGCTGCACTGTATTCTCGGCCACTTGAACTACAACTCTGCTCACTGGAGGCGTAATCCCGTCTCCCAGTACTGCAGTCCAGCCCACTCTGGCAGTAGTCTTGATACTCCAGGTTTGAATTCTTCTGCTGACTGGCTGGTTTCTGCCGGGTTAACACTAGCTGGCTGTAAGGGGAGTAGCTTTGTTTAGGGGAGTGGTAACTTGTGGTGGTCTTTCGTGCAGGAGACATATCTGAGCTGTAATGGGAGGCGTCACAGTGCATATCAGTTGGTGGTTCTTCATAAATGGGAGGCGCCTGGTATTCAGACGGTGGTTCCTCATACAGAGGGGGTTCATAGGCATATCTAGGGGAGGGTGGTTGGGATTCACCAGATGAATGCCTCTGTATGCTCAACTCCGTTCTCCTCAAGTAGGGGGACTGAGACTGGCAGTCTGGATGGTGGACAGGAGACGCCTGAGGCTCAGGGGAAGTATTGCCAGGGCAGTGATGTGGATGGGTACAGGGTCCTGAGAAACCATTCCCCTCTGACAAATAGCTGGGCTCCCGATCTGACACCTTTATCAGCATTCTGAACCTGCAACACAATGTATGTATTTCCATATAATCCCTTATCCAAAATAATAGTCATGAACTTTAATCGAATTAATGTAACCGATCAGATTCTTTTTCTTAGTACTGCCTAAGAGTGTAGGTTGTTGAACATAGGAATGAACTATAAATATAGCTGTAAACAAATATCCTTACTACAAAAATACAATAAAACAAAAGTGAACATGAGTTAATACAAATAAAATAATTGCTCTCAAAAAGCAAACACACATCAATCACCTTGTGATATCAACAGCACTTTTCTTAAGGTAAAGAAAGTAAAAGAGTTCCAATAAGTCACTCTAAGGTTGATCATAAAAAGAAGTAACTGGCAACAATTGACCAGCAAGCTGCTTAAATACTGCATAAACTACATAAAAAAAAGTATAATTCAAGCACATCATAAATAATGGTAGTCTTATAGTAGCATGATTTGTTTGATTCAAACATTCGGTCAACCACTTACAACTTACAATAACTGACACTGACACTATTTCTGTAATAAATCTAATGACACTTAAAGCAATTCAGCAATTCAGTAATAGCATTGCACATGCAACGTGAAATAAAGTAAAAGCAGCACATTATTAATTGTAGCAAACAAGTTTCTCTACACATGGGTCATGGGTGGGAATTTTATTTTACTGTTGTTTGGGCGGCAGTCAACAGAAATAATTCTCAAGAGCTATTCCTCAATAATGGGGACACAAAAGATATAAGAAGGGCTGATGAATAAAATGCAATGTCTATTGTTAATAGTGCTATATAAATCAACTGATAAACTAAATGAACCGCGTACTGCATCTTGTTGTACATGTGCTGTATTTGTATTTGTACAAAATTTAATTCAAATAATCTAATATCATACATTGGGTATTTCAGTAATGCACACCACAAAGTGAGACACAGAAGTAATACTTTGTTCTCTTTTTCACAGCATACTACTCAATCAGTTTAAAACACTGATCAACGCGAGTGAGAGATTTTAATTTAATTCGAGCAGCTATAGGGAGCCAGTGACCAGCAGGAGTTACATATGTCCATACAACCATGATGCCATATCCTGAATCATCTGCAACAGTTGTTCTACACATGCAGGCAGGCCTGTTAAAATTGCACTGCAATAGTCTCGTTTTAACACGACCAGGGGCGGTACAATACGTTGTGTAGCATATTGAATGAGATAGGGCCAGGTCTTCCGAATATCGAAGTGATAAGATAAAATTATCCCTAAGGAAGTGGTGTAATTCAAAAAGGAGGGGTCCAAGTACCGTTCCTTAAGGTACACCAATGAAGAGTTGGTGAGATTTTGAAACTTCACCCTGCCATGACACATTGAATATAAACCTCTACTCAAATTATTCTTGAACGGGAAATCAGAAACTTGCTTGAAGACAACCTTTTCAAGAATGTTTGATAAAAAAGGAAGAAGGGAGACAGGTCTAAAATTCTAAAGAAGGGTTCAGGGAAACTTTCCCAAGCAAAGGAGTAACCCAAGCTTGTTTGAATACTGAAGGAAAGTTCCCGAACTGAGTGAAACCTTGACTTCATGTGCGATGGCAGGTCAAATTGTAGGCGAGATAGATAGGAAAAGGATGGTTGATTCATGATTCTAAAAAGTGTGCAAACGAAAAAAATAATAAGTAATTTGAAAAACTTAATTGTGTACACATTTACTAGCCAACACAAATATATACAGTATATAGGTCATTTTACAGTATAATATTTTGGTGACGTATATATTATAGACTTAGGAATGTCATAAGGTCATTTTTTGACACAGTCCCGTTTAAAATCGCCTTAAATCGTGTAATTTTATTGTGACACATATACACACATAAATAAGGACCGTAAATAATGAATCAGCCCTCTTGAGTCACAATGTCGCTGATTATTCCATTGCTCTTAACTGCTTGATTATCCGCATAGTTATCGAAAGTTATCGAAAGAGCAGAAAATAAGCATCGATAGCGGAATCATAAAGTACTTTGGCTAACATTTCCAAGGAATCGTCCACTGGGAACCGGATTCCCATCCCTATATACAGTATAACCCACTGCTTTTGCTCTTCCCTTCAAATAACTGTCTTTCACTCTATTTTTCCTTTTTAGTAGTTTCTTCTTACCTTTCATCCTCTTCCTCCCTCTCTTTTTCTGGTGAGGACGAGTTAATCACACTGTGTGCAGGGCTTGAGCGTGTCGTCACCGTAACACATGAGGTTGCGTCTGTGTTCTGTTTGAGGGTCTGCAGTTTGGCAAGTGGAATGATGTCGCAGGACTTGGGGCGGTGCCAAACAGTGCGTTGTGTAGCAGCACTATAATAGTAGAAGCGGGACGTTTTAGGGTCAAAAAGTTCCCACCACTGATCTTCTCCACTGGGTTTAATACGGACCCCTGCTGGTGCATCCCATACACACTCCCCAGTCAGTAGATTAGCGTACATCCGCTCACGAGTGCGTGGCTCGACAATTTCCACCCACTCTAACCTGCAAATAACACAAACAGAGAAATGTGTCATTGATGTTCAGATGTTTGGGGTCACACCATCTGGAATAGAAAATGTTTTTTAGTTTTTACATGGTAGCATTCATGTTCCCAGAAAGGATAGTCAATACACTGTATATTTAATAGATTTGTTTTGTTGCTCAATGTTTATTAACTTTTATATTCACTCAATTTCTGATTGAATATAAAAGGCTTATCAGAAGCGTTTCCAGAAAGAATATTTAAAGAGAGGTAAAAGGCAACACTCTTTTTCTCTGTAACGACACACAAATTTAATTTCATCAAGCCCGAAAACCCTTGTCTGGGAAGTCCCGCCCCTCTTCTTCCGGCAAATTTGATTTTGCCTGAGAAGTGGGTCTGGCAAAGATTGCACAGCATTTCACTACAGCATTCTCAGGATCTCTGGGACCAATCACAAACTGGCTTTTGGCTACCTGGCGCGCCATTGGCGGATTTAAAATAACCACGTCTACCTAACAAAAGCGAAAGCAAAGAGAAAAGCACAGCAAACTATATACTGCTCTCACGGCTGTCTTGGATGAGTTTAAAGGCAAGTTTTCTTTTGAAAATAGAACGGAAACCTGCTCTGGAACAATTCATACAGAAAAAAGATGTGTTTGCTTTATTACCGATCGTTGTATCGTTGTATAGTATCGTTGGTCTGATTGGTTAAGCGCGTGTCCAATTTATTACCGATCGTTGTATCGTTGTATAGTATCGTTGGTCTGATTGGTTAAACGCGTGTCCAATTACGTGACTGAAGTGGACCTCCATTTAGTACTTCGCCAGACTAACTTAGCAAATGAAATGCAGTGAAGGGGCGGGGAATTCCCAGACAACGAAAACCCCACATTTCTTCACAAATGTACCGGAATCACATTGGTGAGCTATTTTTAAAGCACAAAGGCGAAAAGGAGAAAATTGCATCCCTGCATTAGTCCATTTTTATGCTATGCGTTATCATACACTAAATTGACTATTTATTGCTATTTATTTATTTATTAACAAAACAAACGGTACATGTGTACCAAATCAAAGACATCCTACTGAATTATACAATTAAATAAAGGCTATTACACTTTACACTATTTACACTTCAATCAGGGCCAGGCATCTGCTTGTTAAAACATGTGGTCATGGTTATTTGTAATTTCTGCTTAATTCTCCATTTCTCTCATATTCTTTTTAAATTGTTCTTCTGATGAGAATTCACCTTTTGCAATCAGTTTTTATCTTCACACTGGGCATTTTCCAAGATTTTCCAAACATCAATACTGGAATATATTTTTAGTGGCATCAAAACTCGCATTGTAAGAACTAAGACATTGCTTTACTTCCCGGCCTTAATTCTCACGGATAAAAATGAAAAGGAACCCCGAAACAGACACGTAGAGGGAAATTCTTATGTTGAAAAGTTGTGAGTCAACTGAGAAACGCCCATGTTAATGTTAATGTATTTTACAACAGCAGTTGCTTCAATGTAAATGTAAATACTTTGACTTAATGTGCATTCTTTCAAACTGTTCTTTCTATCTGTAAGGAAGAAATGTGCTTCAATGAAATGCCAATATCAAATGTTTTATATGAATGTAATACATTCCAGCTGTATGAAATCCATTCAAGCAAACCCATAGCTCACAATTGACAAGCTTACAGTACCGGTCAAAGGTTTGGACACCTTCTTATTCAATGGTTGTTCCTTATTTTTATTATTTTCAAACAAAGAAATGGTAAACAAACCAGAATATGTTCTATATTTTAGATTCTTCAAAGTAGCCACCTTTTGCTTTGATGACAGCTTTGCAAACTCTTGGCATTCTCTCAATCAGCTAGTCACCTGAAATGGTTTTTCAACCCTCAAACAGTTCCAAGAGGTGCTGAACACTTGTTGGCTGCCTTTCCTTCACTCTGCAGTCCAACTCCATCTCAATTGGGTTAACGTCGGGTGATTGTGGAGGCCAGGTCATCTGACGCAGCACTGCATCACTCTCCTTATTGGTCAAATAGCCCTTACATAGCCTGGAGGTGTGTTTGGGATCATTGTCCTGTTGAAAAACAAATGATGGTCCCACTAAGCACAAACCAGATTGGATGGCATGTCGTTGCAGAATGTTGTGGTAGCCATGCTGGTTAAGTGTGGATTCAAAAATATTGGTCTTCCTTTCCTAGGGTGGTCCTCGTGAGAGCCAGTTTGATGGTTTTCACAACGGCACTTGAGTATACATTAGAAGTTCTTTAAATATTCCAGATTGACTGACCTTTGTGTCTTATAGTAATGATGGACTGTTGCTCTTTACTTGTTGAGTGGTTCTTGCCATAATATGGATTAGTACAGTAGTTGTAGTAGTAGTAATAATTAGGGGTGTAAAAAAGAATCGTTTTGCATCGATGCATCGATCCAACAGCCGACGATACGATGCATCGACACGTCCGCAAGAGTATCGATCTAAAAAAAAAAAAAAAAAAAAAAAAAAAATTTTTTTTTTTTTTTTTTTACTTTTTGTTGCTAGTGCACTTTGATGAGTATTTTTATTTTATAGTGAATGAAGTAGGCCTACAGGGGTATTTTTTGTTACCATTTGCTGCTACTAGTGCACATTTGCACTCATTGCACTGATTTTGTGGAGCATTGTCATTTTAAATTGAATTAACTACAGGCCTATTTTTTGTTACCGTTTGCTGCTAGTGCACTTTTGCACTGATTTTGTTGAGTATTGTTATTCTATAGTGAATGTGGTATAGGCCTATTTTTGTTACTTAACACTTTGTACTTTGTACAGTACTTTTTGATGCATGGCCTTTCAGAATCTATAACAGGGGCATTATTATTTTTCAGTGAATGAGGTTGTCATAGGCCTAGGTGGAGTACAACTTTTCTACTTCTGTTATTGGCTGTTGTTTCTCAAATAAAATGCATAACGATATAACAGCTTTCATTGATTTATTTCAAATCTGAAACATTGTCTAGCCTGTAAGGTAAAAAAAAGAACAAATTAATCGAATCGAATCGAAATCGAATCGTATCGTGGTGTATTCATGAGTATCGAAAATAATCGAATCGTTGGGTCAGGAAATCGATACTGAATCGAATCGCCATGATGGGTGTGATTTACACCCCTAGTAATAATAGGGCTATTCTCTGTATACCAACCCTACCTCTGCAACACAATTGATGGTCCCAAACACATTAAGAAGGCAAGACATTCCACAAATTAACTCTTGACAAGGCACACCTGTTCATTGAAAACCATTCCAGAAAACTAACTCATGAATCTGATGCCAAGGGTGTGCAAAGCTGTCATCAAAGCAAAATGTGACTACTTTGAAGAATCTAAAATAAAAAACATATTTTGTTTTTTTAAAAGGGGACATATTATGAGAATTTCACTTTTTTAGTGCTTCTACACATTGAGTTGGGTATCTAACATGCCTACCAACCCAAATACGCTGAAAAAAGACAACCCAGTCAGTATGTTATAGTCTCTCTTTGTAAAAAAAGATACGCTTCAGCGAGCACTTCAGATTTTCTGCTGCTTGCGACGTCCCAAGCAGCATTCATTAGAATTAGAACGCCCCAGAGCCATGTAGGGAGTCTCTCTTCATGGCCTTGGACCAGCCCCGGCACCATTTTCTTTTGTACAAGCATTGGACACCTTGGATATGTTAGCTAGCTATATCTGTGTATGTGTATATTTTCAATTAAAAAGTACATAAGCCAAGAAATAATCAATAATATTCAGACACACAAAAGAAACCCTCCAAAGGTTTGTTTCTCAGTCAATGATGTCAAAACCAAAATCACCAGCAAAAGAAAAAAGTACTGAGCTCAACTCTGCAATAGCAGGGCTTGCGAGTGCGGCTGATCTGGTTGCATATGCTACTGGAATTTTGGCCGTGTGACTTGATGTGAAATCATGGTCGCACGTGTGCGCCTATAAAAATAAGCACAAATGTAAGGCATGCGCCTAGATAATGGGCTAATGTAATGTACGCACTCTGTGCATATGATTTGTTCTCGGTTAACATATCTTGCCCTAACTCTTCAAAGTAAGATAGCCGTCTTACTACCTTGATGTCTTGCTAAGAAGATGTCTGACGCAAGCTATTTTTACTGGTGAATTCGAGCAGATTCTAAGATAGCATGTACTATAACATGTGACGTTGGTAAGCTGAAAGAACGCTAGGCTAATGTGCTAGTGTTAGAAAGTTGGCTGACTGACGCCTCACAAATCACATCAACCATTATTGCTGGTTACAATAACGGTGTTATCGGATAGTACAGTGTCTATTTCTCGGTAACTTAAAAAA
Source organism: Sprattus sprattus (assembly GCF_963457725.1). NCBI lineage: Eukaryota > Metazoa > Chordata > Actinopteri > Clupeiformes > Clupeidae > Sprattus > Sprattus sprattus. Next base: position 59,750,418 of record NC_137921.1, on the reverse strand, counting down.
AACAAAAAAAAAACACCACATCTGTAAACGGAGTGTGGTCCGTCATCTTTGTTTACAATTTGCAGTTGCCGGAGGGAGCTGGCGTACATATTTTTAGGCAACCTGCTACCTTGAAAAATGGCCGTCACTCTGAGGAATTTAAGGTATTTTATAAACCCGGAAGTGACAGAATAACGGTTTTCCAGCACGCCTTTAATAGTGGTGCGCCTAGATATTTGCTGGTGCTCCCAATTTTTCTGGGTTAGGAGCACAGTGTTCCTAAGCTAAAAGGTTAGTCTCAAGCCCTGAATAGGCATCACATGACTGCGGTACTGCGGTTATCTTTACAGCACTAAATACCACAGGCAGATATATATAGCTTAATTATAACATCAACAACATATCCATTCTGATATTTAATTAAAAAAAACCAAGCAATTTCCTTAGATGGATATTCAGGGATAACAACGATACAACAAAGTAGGTTATAAAATATTAATTAACAGGTATTCCAAATCCGAAGATACTACTCACTAGTAGAGGACTTTAGACGCCCTTAAAATCTGCTTCTGAGAATCTCACTGGGGGGCTGAATGAAAATTCTGTCAGTGCCCCAGTCACTGACATACACGGGCTAGACATTAGAGGACATACAGGACCTCACATGTAGTGCAAAACATACATTTAAAGCAGTACACGTCTATAATGATCAGACTAGGGACCAGATTTTGAAAAGATCAGGGGCTAAGTAATGTTTGCCTTGGACTCTTCTTTTGTTTTGTTTTGTTTTTGAAGGGAGATCGGCATTGCTAGGTTGGGGAGTTATATCTTCCTAGGTATTAAAATTACATGTATGACAAAAGACAAAGCTATTTCGTTTTCTTTTTTATCCCTTTATAGCCTACATGTATGTGTTTTGTTCCCCAAGTTGTGCTTTGGCAAGCAAGTCTATTTGAACATAATTGAACTGTGTGTGATTCTATTTGATGATTCCTCTGGCAGATATTTAAGATAATGTTCAAATAGTTCTTTAATAATGTACAATATGGTATGTTAAATCGGGGGTCATACACATAGGGCTTGATCTTTCCACTTCACATGTTCATTTAAAGATAAAAAGAGTTAAAGATAAAAATGTAACATAAATGTATATTTATTGATTAATGATCAGCACGTTATTGTCTCAACGGTACATTGTTGAGGTACATATATTCAAATCAGCCAACATTTAAATTAGAAACCTAATTTTTTCTGTGCTTTCCATCTCACTTTGGATGGATCCAATAAGCAACCTTGAATGGGGGTGAGATGGGGGAGAGGCATTATCTACATGGATAACATAACACCTGATGTCAGAGCACAAGACCTAACCAAACTGTTCACTGCCAGCATGGGTTACTGCCTTTATATTATACCTCCTCTGTGTTAGATTAAACATTTTCTCTTATACGCCCCTTACCTCTTTACTCAGCTGGCTAAGGTTAGCTGACAAAGTTGTCATGAGATAAAGTTAGTTAGTTGTTAACTGAAGCGTCTACTGTGATTCCTAAATTCTGTAACCCCACCCTTGCTTTAATCCCTGGGTTACCTCCTGCCTTCAAAAGACAGGTGTGGTGATATGACTTAACTTGACACTTGCTAGCTTCTGGTCGAGTTTTACACAGCAGTTTTCTCAAAAAAAACTCTGCGAGGGAGTGATTAGTAGAAAAAAAAAGAGTGAGCTGCTATAGCATGCAGTCATTCCCCTCTGCTGGCCACAACAAGCACTTTGCTTTGCTACCCAGTCTTCCTTAGGACTTAGATTTTAAATTCAGTTAAAAATGGGGACATTTCCTGGATCAGCTCCAGCCGAGGACAGAACACCAAAGACGGGTACATCTAGTACTACTGTATGTAGCCTTATAGTTTGCCAGTCAATAGATTTCTAATGGAGGCAGTCATTAAGGAACCTGGTCAGGCCTCAAGTCTTTAGCTCACACAGACATAACCATCAACTAGGCCTATAAGGGCACTCAGAGAGCGCTGACATCTTCCTCTCTTCCTCCTCTATCTAATAACATTAACAAAAGTGAAACTAGGTGTCCTGTGAGTCAGATCCCCTCCGAAATCTAATAAGTTCTTCATTGGAACCATGCTACACTTTTTCACCAAATTTTCTGAAAATCAGGCGATGGTTTTTGCATAAACCTGCTTGCTTGCTTATCAGACAGACAGACAAACCTTGGCAGAGGTAATAAAATGTAATGTAATAATAATACATGTAATAAAGTCGTCCCGAAAGTCCTTTTCTTTATAGACTAGCCTGTGAACTACAGCAAGGGGATCAGTGCTGAATTGGTATGGTCTGGCCTCATTCCATCACTGATAGGTTGAACGCAGTTCAAGTGGCTGTGAAAACCACAGGGAGGGAAATCATTCCCTCAAGTAAACGCAGCATTCGACACCGTCAGATCTGATACAAGGCAGTGCAAAATATGCCACTCCAAAAACCTACAGTGCAGCATTTGTTTTTGATACTCTTAAAAGATCTTCACTACGACTTGATAAAAACCTGCCATTTTGTACATTTTATGCTGTTGTATGTTTCTGCAGCATAGGAAGTGGCGTTGTGGCAGTTTGGATACTGTATTTTACGTCATTTAAATTATATTTCTCCTATGTGTACATGCCAACAAAGCAACAAGGCTTTTGAGTCAGAGTCTTGGGACTTTGGTGAGTTTTTATATGCTCTGATATTTTGGGAACTTTAACCAGTTGTTCCAAGTGAAATGTTTTTTTTTAATATTTACCACAATTTCAGGTCTGATTAAAAAAAAAAATGTACTAGTGCACTAACGTTTGTGAACAAGCACAAACATTCTTGCCTGATCCATGTCTGGAATGTTTTCTTAATCAACAAATGCTTTCAGTGACATGGCCTTCTCATGTTTTAAAAAGTGGTGGGTGGAAGCACTTGCCACTTCACTTAAGGATCTCCACTTGGCTACTGCGTGCCCCACCTATCTCTGCAGCGCGCCATGCTCTGCTGCGGGTGGCAGTGTTTAGCCGTCACTGACTAGCCTACGACGATACAAGTCTGGACTTGGGATGTGTAACTAAGCACCGTTACGGCCAGACACGCATCTTAACTTGGCAAAATCGATAAGTCTTCCTCTGTGCTGCTGAATCACATTAATTAAGATGTCCATCTCATTGGACCCCATGTGTCAAACCAAAACAGCCTCACACGTAGTGCTCTTATCTGATTTGCTGATACCAGACCGAACAACACTCGCTCTACACTGCCTCTTCTCCCCTCTCTATAATTTCACTTGGATTCATTGTTCATAGTAAATCCATAATGACCTGGAATGGAGCGTTAATCTACTTGTGCCATATGAGTGACCCTAGTTTCACGCCCCCACCAGTTCAGAAACGTGAGCATTCGCTTCTTATTGTAGGCTACGCTTTCCGCCATTTCTCACAACATCCGACGGTACCTACCGGTCGTTTGTCTATCAGATGACATTTGAGAATATAAAATATACGAGACAATAACCCAGAGCACCTTCACACAAAATGTTTGCTATCGTGAACGGGTCAATGTAGTGTTGGGGTGTATCCCACTTTCAGCCCGTCAAGAGCCATCACCATGATAAGCCATTGAGGACTACGAAGCACAACACCGCTCTATCATGAGTGAAAGCGATAGGTTTTATAATGTTGTACTAGAACGTTATCATAAATGTAGACACACAACATTAAACAAAAATCTTTAAAAGCACCTGCGGAGATACCCTTAGCATATATGACAACAGCAGGCACGCGCCAATGCAATTCAGTGCGCGCGCCCACACGTCCTAGCCTACCTCAGCAAGGATGGTCACAGTATAAGCTATAGAGATTGTATTTTATGAGTACACAAGACTAATACTTGTCATTACCTCTCCGCCATGTCGTGTCGTTTCGCCGACAAAACTAAGGCTGAATAATCCAAAGACCGAGAGCCATGACATTAAGGACGCGCCATCACATTAACCACTTCATTTCGCTCAGGCTGATGGAGCACGTAGAGCCTCAGTCGCCGCTAACAGCCTTACGTCACGCAAATATTAGGGGCACGAGCACGTAGGATTTCTAAAGATGCCCTCATGCAATCAGTAGCGAGAACAGAATAGAGATAGAGGGACATGACATCAGGCTATATGTAGCCGATTTGTTAAAATGATCTGCCCCTGTAAGATGGTCTGCTATGCTTGACTATAACATAATGTCAAGCGTTTGATGGCAGCATATCAGAGTAGAAACTCAATGGTATAATGGTTAAAGACTGAGAAAAATGTGGTGATGAGAAGCTACAAGAATTACACAATTACATATTTTTGAATTTACTTAAATGGAAGAAGTCTATTTTAGGCATTGCCAAATGCAGTAAAACTAATAATTGCATAAAAAAACTGAAACTACCATTAGACACAAGTCAGAACACAGGATTTAATTAAAAGTCCAATGTGTAAATGTAACACTAATAAACAAAGTCTCAAGGGGTCACAAAAGGGCTAAAAACCTACGTAGAACTATTTAACTAAAAAATGAAGACCATGCTGATTTGGCTGTAATTAATCACAATTGCACAATTTAGTTTTGAGTTATATCACAATCTGACAAGGTTCCTTCATGATATTAGTGCCATTGTGCTTGGGGGTCCAGGCTCTGGGCTCTGTAATGCTCCTTGAGGCAATTGTATTGTAATAGCGCTATATACTGTAAATAAAATTGAATTGAATTGAATTGAATCTCTGAACCAAAGATTTGACCCAAGGCTGTTGCCCAAAATCCCATGTATTGTTTGGTTAGAAATGTGTACATTTCACTCTTTGAAAGTATGTTTTCAGTGGTAGCTCAAAGGGGAAGCCACGTTTCCTCAGAGTAAGATGATTTTAGATGTGAAATATACTACCATTTAACTTTTTGCTCTATACACTGCTTTAACAAATAATACATGATTCATCCAGGTCATTGCACTACAATGTTTGTGTCATGGTGTCTCAACTGATAGAGACTCAACTGATTTGAAACACTGTTAATGACTTCAGAATATATTAATCAAGTGCCCTGTATTAATAACTACCTTGTATGAATCATTACGTAAGCAGGAACATGCCTTTTATTTGTTTCTCTCTGTGTGTAACTTAGATTATTAGGTGCCACTTAGTCTGCATATGTGCAAGAGCATGTTTGGATCAGAGGTGATAAGAAGGGTCGAACTGTGCTTCTTTTGACCTTGTGCAAAACTGACAGCCTTGCAAGACACAGGGCCTCCACGTGGTTATCCCTGCTGACAAATAGTTTTGTCGCCAGAGAACGCTAAACTAACAATAATGGATTTTATTTGTATAGCACACTTTAAGTGACTAGGTGTCCTTTTTGAGTTGTGATTTAAAAGCACCAAGGGAATCTAAGGCCCTTATGTTCTACGGGAGCTTGTTCCTGAGTGGTGGCCCCAGCGAGGAGAAGGCTCGATCTCCCAATTTTGTCATTTTTGTCCGGGGAACTGCAAGGAGGTTTGAGTTTCCAGACCTAAGTGGTGTCTTTGATGTGAAGTGAGGGGTGAGGAGTTCCTGGAGATAGGTTGGACCAGTAGTGTTTATGGCCTTATGAACTAGGAGAAGGACTTTGAAAATGATTCTTTGGTTGATTGGAAGCCAGTGGAGTGAGTGTAGGACTGGGGTGATGTGTTCCCATTTCCATGTCCGGGTGAGAACCCGGGCAGCACTGTTCTGAACATACTGCAGCCTCTGAATGGTTTTCGCTGGCAGTCCTGCCAGCAGAGAGTTGCAGTAGTCAAGACGGGAGCTGATTAATGCGTGCACCAGCTTTTCTGCAGCATGTTTTGGTAGAGAGGGTCTCAGCCTTGAGATTTTTCTCAGGTGGTAGAATTAAGTTTGGCAGATCTTGCGTCAAAGGACAGCTTGACACCCAGGTTTGTGACGAGTGAGTAGAGAGGGGTGGGGAGACCATTTATGGTGATGTGGGTGATGCCTGCCTCTTTAGTTTGATGAGGGGTGCCAATAAGAATGGCCTCTGACTTGCTGCCATTGAGCTGAAGGGAGTTGTTGCTCATCCAGTGCTGGATGTCATCCAGGCATTTAGTAGTCCGGGATAGAGCCAGGTGTTTGTCAGGTATAGTTTGGAGGTAAATTTGCGTAGCATATAAGTCGAATTTGATGTTATGACTCCGTAGTATATTTCCCAGGGGCAGCATGTCAATTAAAAAGAGCAGGGACTCAGCACTAACTCCAGAGTCCTGAGGTAACTTGAGGGAATTTTCACCTATCATCAACTAATTTGGTTTTTCATTTTATTTTGGTTGTTGATGTTTATTTAATTACACTGTTATAAGTGTGTTTCAACTGCCACGCTGCTAATTTTCTCTTGGTGCCTGTATTGCAATTACAAATCAATTATGCTGATTCCATTGGGAAAACCTGACATTGTTGCAAAACACATTTTGATATTGGTCTCCATACTGTTAAGTAGGTGTGATCACTTCCCATACAGTCGATAGCTACATTGACAGTTCAGGTACGGCGGTATCAGGCCTACACAGTTAACTATACAAGCATGAAAATTGCTATAACTGAGTGCAATGATTGATGCACGGACCATATAGACCGTACAGGTACGGTGACATCCAGAGGATGCAGGTCTGCATCACCGTTTGTTCCTCTGGATGTCACCGATATGCAAATCACAAATATGATGTGTATGCCACGTGAGACCATGTGCAAAGGTATGTATGTTTTCCCGCATTTCATGCATAGAGAAGTGCTCAGCACTGTTTAAGTGTGTTGATAACTGAGGCCAATGATTTGCTTTAAGCTGCTGCTGCATTAATACAGCTTCGGCCAATATTGCAGATGCTACTACATAATTATGGCTGCTGTTGCTGCTGAATGAACTCAACCAAATAAATTGATAAATCGTAGGAATGTAGGAGTCTTGGTGCTGTCTATGGGACAAAAGGGTGAAAAGCCTCATTGGAGTCATCAGGTGGGCACCCTCCTTCTCTGCTGTTTCGATGATAGGCCCACAACATTTCCAGAGGGCTCATCGGCAACACCTGGCATCCCAGATGTGCCCCCCTCTGCTTTTAACCCTTCTGCGCCACAGATGCTATTTTGGGCCCCAGGTGGCGTCTCTCCTCTTCACCCACAGCCACCGGCTTGCCCCTTCAGCTGCGCTTGAGAGGGCTTTGATGGCTTGGCGTTGGGCCTGGCCTTGAATTCCCAAATCCTTAAGCAACCTAGTAGTTGTTTTACCCACAAAGCCTCTGCAGCCGACTTCCACTGGGCAAACCTTGGCTTTCCAGCCACGTTGCTCAGCATCAGCTGCCAGCTCAGCGTACTTAAGGCTTTTTCGTTCATAGGCCTCCTCTACAGCGTCCTCCCAGAGCACGGTCAGCTATATGATATACACCTTCTGAATTGAGGAGGACCAAAGCACGAGGTCTGGTCTGAGGTTCGTAGTGGCGATCTCTGGTGGAAAGCAGAGCCTTTGACTCAGATCCACCATGAGACCTCCAGTTTTGCGCTCCCCCATCTGACCCAGGTCTGATGTGGCATTGGTCTTGGTTGGCTTTGCACCTTCACGAACGAAACCTCTTGCAGATGTAGGATGGGATGATGGAGGTAGGACATTGACAACGCTCCCCTTGCGTATCTGTCTTAACGGCCGGCGATGCTAAACGCCACATACAGCACCCACCCTCCGAGTTCGGTCACAAATAGTCTCTACCCGTCTCTCGTTCGCGTGCACTCCACTTCCTCTTAACCCCTCGCTCCTAAGTGTACACAATCAGTCCCAAAACATCAATCAATTAGTCCATCATTCAATCACTCCCTCCCTCGGCCAGATTCTCAGCACAATATTATGCATCACTATGCGGTATGCCGGGGCGGCTCATCCATAACGCCGATTGGGGAGACGCACTGCCTATATAAAAGGAAATCAAATTTATACATCAGTCCCGCCTATGGGAAAAGAAAAAAAATCCTGATGTATAAATTCGATTTCTTTTTAAATCGCTTTGGATTAAAGCGTCTGCTAAACGACTAAATATAAACGTAAATGTCATATTTTGTTTCTGTCGGATTCTACCAGTAGACCGTCTCAATACGCCTTTGAATGTCATTGTCCAATCAGGTAACAGCCAGGCAGTCCAGGCAAAAGTCGTGCTTCAAAAGGCCCCGCCCCTTCGGGGCGATTTGGGGCGAGGTGAATTTCGCCCCAGACCTCTCCCATTGACTCCCATGTGAAATCAATTTTTAAACAGAGATCTCAATGCATTCTCTATCATAGATATCCTATATAAAGGCTAGATGTCTCGCCTGCGTTTCTGGCCGACGGAGTCGAATGTCCGCACATGGCGGCCATTTTGCGACAGGATAGCTCGTGGTACATACTTTTTAAATAACCAGAACTCAATTTTCAACCGATTTTCAAACGGGTTGGTTTGTTATAAACGTAAGATATGTAGATATGACACTGCATACTTATGAAGAATTATAAACATGGGTTTTCATATGAAAATAACATTGAACAAAACAGATAGGTGAAATAAATACACATGCACAAGCTATTTATGTAAAATCAATATCTCTAAAACTCAGCATACAGAATGGCAACAGGAGATAAATGTATACTGTTATTATCACCTTTATTAAAGCAATATTACTGATATAATAAAATAAAGGTGATCCCACGGGTTCTCGTTTGAGGGAACGTTCAATAGAGCAGGCTGCACAAAGTCTGGCATCTTCACTGGCAATAAAGTCAGCAATTTCCTGTCGAAATCATAATGTAAGATGTTTAACAAACCAACCCGATTGGAAACCATGTGCAACTTTAGTTTTATCATGTGCAACTTAAGTTATGTTGAAAAGAAAGAACAATTATGCCTCGCCAATTGATGTAAAATGACTGAGTAGTAGACTAGCCGTGATACACAATTAAGCTGCACATTTCAACATGTTCAAGCATCGGGAGGGCTCGCCCCTCCATGCTGTGTCATAAGTAATGGACGTAAAAGCCTATGGTAAAAAGCCAATAAGGATGTCACACAGCTTCGACAGAGGCTTGTCAAGATGGCACCTGTTCAGTCAAACGACTCCATCCGCTCTTTGACAGAAACTTCTTTTTAGTCAGTGTACTAATGAAGATAAATTGACCAAAAAAACAATTAGGACTTCCTAGACCAGGGGTACTCAAATAGAAACCCAAAAGGTCCACTCGCCAAATTTCCATTCCATCCAGGGTCCGGAACAGTGACGGTCAAAATCCAAAAACCTAACTCCAACAAAAACTTTCGAACTATGCACCAAAGGCGATTTAGTCTGGCCTTATTTGTGTGAAAGGTGACACTTTTTTGTGGTTTAAACTTTGGCATAAAAGGTGTGAAGGCCAGACGGAGGCACTGATGTAAGTGTTCATTAGTGAGTGTGCTCCTGTATTTGTTTTTCACCATATTCATGGTTGAAAAGGCAGACTCACAACACTATGTTGAGGTATGCACGCTGTTGGTGTGTGGCTGATCTAACTATTACACTGTATGTTGCTTGGTATGATTGCAGATGGTTTATTTTTCTGCCCTTTACCTCAGAGTTCTGCGAGTATTTCTGTTCGAAGTGTGCATGCTTTGTTTCATAGTGAAGTTTCACGTTATCACTTTTGACCAGGGCAATCGTCTCGTTGCAGATTAAACACTTCGGTTTTTTGCTCCTCACAAGCAGCACAAATGCATACTTGTCAGTCCACTCTGTCTTAAATTCGCGATTTTTGGAATCAACTTTTCGATTTTTGTCAGATTTAAAGCACGCCATGCTTTTCGTTTGCTCGGAAAAGATACCGTTCACAAATCTATCTGCCCGCATTGTTGCCATTAGCCCCTTATACATGCGTCAATGTAAGGCTGTTACATCGCGTCTGCACCGATAGAAACTCGCGAACGTGTTACAATTGCCTCATGTATAAGGCGTCTAGATGTAATCTGTTCGTTTTTCCGCCGATCGTCTGAGCCTTTCGAGAGAGGTGGTTTACCACTATCGTTCGGCTTAGAAAAGGGCGTGTCAAATCAGGCTGATGTGTCATGGGGGAGTCGGTGCGTGACTGGGGGGAGACGGTGACAGGAGGCTAGAAAGTTCTTGCCTGTTGTTGAAAGGAGACTGATCCAATAGGCTAGTAGGCCTACAATTTTTTATCAGTAATAAAACGCAATTTGGTACACCATTTTAATATGGTAATATAGCCTACTGTTTTTTGCAAAATGAAAGAAAGCATATTTAGGAAACGCCACTGGAGCCTATTAATTCCGAAATTTCACCACATTGTAGGCTATATACTGTAACAACCCCAACACTTGCCTGCTTCCCTTGCAAATCAAAGTTTTCCGACTATTTTTCTTACCTTCTTTCTTAGCTGTTGATGTTACTGAACTAAAAGTTGAACTTGTTCTGAAAATCTCGCGCTGCCAATGCCCAATGTCACTTCTGAGTCAAATCACTCCATCATCTCTTTGAAATTCCTTATTCTACGAGTGGTAGGCTACAATGACTGGCTGCTTTAAAATATAACTAATAGCCTAATGAAACAAAATAACCCAGGCAGTTTCATCTTCGAGACGTTAAGGCTTCTTCCAATGCTGACTCATAGCTTGCAGGTTTGCGGGAGACGCGACATTTGAGGGATCGTCACTTAATTTAAACCTTTTTTGCTTCCGTTAGTGTGTGTGTGTGTGTGTGTGTGTGTGTGTGTGTGTGTGTGTGTGATAGAGACAGAGAGGACTCAGTAAAACATCGGAAAACACCGTGTCTCGTAAGCCTTAAGCTATCTATCACCCCCACAATGAAATATGCAATTTCAGTCGCGACAAACTTCTTGGCATTGTGGTGCGCCCAAAACGCAAGCTATAAACGTAGCCATCCTAATGTAACCAAAATATACCTCTGCTGATATGCCTAACCTTCGTTCTATTTAGAATTTGTCTTAGCACTATGCAGGAATAAAATAGCATCTACAGTGTCAGGATTCAGGCGAGAGCGCCTGGCTTTTATAACACGCCCTGCTGCGCTGAAGGAGCGCTCACTCGCAGCACTTGTTGCTGGAACGCATATAATTCGTTTTGCATGGTGCTGTAGTCGTGGGAACGACTGGCCTTGTTTCTCCCAAAAGGAAAGTAGATTTTCCTGCTGATCCCGCGTCTATATGGAAGTTTGTAGAGAGAATGCTAGGGAGTAAAATGCTCCGTTGCACCGTTGTCTCTCCCTGTATCTGCTCCAGCCGCACCATTTTACTTGCAATGTGAATCATTTAATTTAAATATGCTTATTGCCATTTGTTTCACCTTAATCATTTTCTACAAACATGATATGCTATGTATGGTGTAGTAGACTGAGACTCTATTCACTACTGCACAAAAACTAGACACGTTTGCAAAACTAGACGTTTGCAATGAAGTAGGTAAAACAACTTTCGCCAATATCTCCGTAAGGGAGATGGGTTGTGTGCTCAAATTTCCTGGGATCAAAAAAGACGTTAGTATTCATGTGCAAACTAAAAATCACGTCTCAGGATTGCTGCGCATGCAAGTTATTTCGGGTGTCTCAACTGTAACTAATACCACTGTCAAATAATTATGAGTTCAGTAAAAGACGGAGCAAACACAGTTTTCTACCGTTGTTGAAACACATCCAAGCGTAGGCTCGTTTTCTTTCCATCTGGGAGTGGTTATTCAAAGAAAATATTAAGAACTATATGCTGATAGAAAGAAGGGAACTTTAAGCCACTACACTGCCTGTGCACGATGCAGATCCATGTTGATGTCCGTGGTCTTTGCGCATGCCCGAGGCAATGTAAACGCTTCACATTTTGCACATGTAAACACGTAACGACAAGAGCCGTTTCCCTTGAAAATTTTCACACCTACACGCGAATACGATACGATAAACTGTTCTGATCACTTTCAGTGTGGACACATGTGTCCAATTTCCGATTTCAGTCCGATTTAAATTGGATATTGGACACATGTGTCTCCCCAGAACTAGATTCATCGTGTCCGACTTGAGTCCGACTGGACTCCGATGTAAACCCCTGGACACACGATTCGATTCCGCTGGTAATTGGACTGGGCGCGCATGTGTCTCTCGTATCTGATTCAAATTGGACAACAACAACTTTTGCACGTGCTTGAGATCGTGCCCACAGACATATACATGCATCATATATAATGTATATGATATAATAAACGCTGCTAGACGCTCAGTTCTTGTGCTCCCTCTCATCCACGTTGAAATACTGAAAGCGAAACTGAAACTTTGAAACTGGAACGCAACTGTTTGGGACAGAACGCTAATTCAGTGAACAAATATTTTCATATTACTTTCCACCAGTTGTTAGTCATATAATCCATTCATATCGATGTGAATCAATCAATACTAATACAACTTTAACTGTGGTGTGTTTTTGTTTCATTTTACAACGTATTTACTGTATAATCAACGGTAGCAGATGTAAACATTCCGCATTTGATTTGAACTGACGCGGCCAAGATCTAGATTGGTCACTGCCATGTGCTTTGAGATAGAGCAGTTAACCCCCCATGGAGACCCCATGGAGAGAATTGGATGGGATCGGAGTGCTGCCATCATGTGCCCGCACTGATTGGCACATGTATTAGGGCCTATTGACACACACAACCTGCGTGACAAACAGAGAGCTCGTGGTCAACATTATTGAGTGAGTGAGTTGTCATAGTTCCTGATTGGACATGGAAGATAGAAACCACATCGAGTAGAACATAAATATAAAGTGCGAAATCATGCACCAAGGAAAACTCGCTTGTATCATGATTTAATTAGAATGTTGATTTTGGCTTAGGTCCAAATTGGATTGCGTCTGGGTCCGGATCCGGACCACGGTCCGCCTATTGGGTACCCCTGTCCTAGACCAAATGTATCCATTCAACAGGTTTTTACAAAGGGAGGGAAATTGGAACAAAAGAAAATCGCAGTCATGTAGTGGCTAACACGGTCTGTATTTCTATATACCACTCACTTTTCATAGGTTTCACAGTGTGAACTAACTATGACTTACTATGCTTTTGTAAGCCAATGTTTTCAAGATCAGTCAATAAATATTGTTGGTTTTAACTTATGTTGCCACCTTCTTTATGTTGTTAGTGGACATACTGTATCATATGTCCTGTTTAGCTATGTTACACAATACAACATTTCAGACATGTGGATAATGAAACAGTGGGATCATTTAAAGTGGAGCCACATCATGTTCGCCTTAATCATTATCAAAAAAATTGCCCCCCCTGAAAATGTTTTCAGTAGCCGCCACTGGCGGTATGTGTAGGTCGATAATCAAAAGGCTATCAACCAGAATCTCTGTCTTGGCATCATTTAGCTGTAGAAAATTTTGGGCCATCCAATTTTTTATGTCGGAGATACAACGAGTGAGGTAATTTACCGGACTGGGGTCATCAGAGGAGATGGATAGGTAAAGTTGGGTATCATCAGCATATGAATGGTAGGAGATGTTGTGTTGCCGAATGATAGATCCAAGTGGTAACATGTACATATTAAAAAGCAAAGGACCAAGAATTGACCCCTGAGGAACCCCATATAAGATGGGCCTTACATCAGAAGACAGGCTATTGATAGAAACAGAAAAGGATCGTTTAAATAGGATGAGATCCAATCAAGAGCTTTACCCTGGAGGACAACTGAGTGCTGAAGACGTTGAAAAAGAATAGCATAATCAATTGTATCAAATGCAGCACTTTTGTCGATATTTTTTGATTGTCAGTCGCAATTCAAAGGTAATTTACGACTCTGACTAGAGCAGTCTCTGTGCTATGTTTTACCCTAAACCCAGATTGAAAGGCATCAAATATGGAATTTTGAGACAGAAAGGTGCAACGTTGCCTATAAACAACCTTCTCTAGAATTTTGCCTAAGAAAGGCAAGTTAGAGATAGGCCTATAACTCTCAAAAGCCAAGGGGTCAAGCGTAGTTTTTTTTAGTAGTGGTGTAACAATGGCATGTTTAAGGCAACCAGGGAATGTTCCAGATAGAAGGGAGGTATTGACAATATGAAGTATGTCAGCTGCGATGCAGTTTAGTAGGTACAGGGTCGAGGGGGCAAGTACCTGAACCTAATTTTTGGACAACCTCTTCCAACTCACTCAGATGGATCGGAGTGAAATTGTGGAAAGTAACCATATTATCGGGCAGAGGTGGGATAAGAGATTGAGGATTGAAGCCATTAGTGAAAGATGATGTGATACTGCTCCTTGAAATTTTTTCACTGAAAAATGTAGCAAACTGTTTGCACTTCTCTTCAGTGTGGAGCTCATAGGGTATCAAACGCGGCGGATTGATTAGTCCGTCAATGGTATTAAACAGGACTTTAGAATTATTTGTACTTTCTGATATAATCTGAGAGAAGTACTGTCGTCGAGCTTTTTTTATTTCACAGTTGTACATAAGCAAATGACTCTTATAGTTCATGAGGTCAACCTGTGATTTAGTCTTGCGCCATTTACGTTCATATTTGCGGCAGGTTCTTTAAAAAGTTTTTATACTCTTAGAAGTCCTCCAAGGAGGCTTTTGTTTTCTGTAGACAGACTTAAGTTGCATTGGTGCAATGCTTTCCATAATTTGTGTAACAGAAGCATTAAAATACTTGACCAGTTCATCGCAGTCCGAGGATAGGCCTAAACTATCAAAAATGAAATCAGTAGAGACATTCAGATTTGTGTTTGCAACAGAGACCTGACTCATGTCAAAATGTGAACCAGCAGCATTACTATAAGCAGTAATAAAAGCCTCCGCAATGTCTTCCCTAATGTTGCGCCTTAAAAATGTCTTTTGGCCAGATGTATGTGTAGTTGGCCAGGCAACATTGAAGAGGATACAGAGATGATCAGAGATCCCAACATCTAAGGTACTTGTAATGGAAATATCTAGGCCTTTAGAAATAACAAGGTCTAAAGTGTGACCATGAATGTGAGTGGGTACAGAAATGTGTTGTCAAACATTGACAACAGATTAGTAAATTGCATAGCATAACAATCTGCTTGGTTATCAATGTGAATATTAAAATCACCACTAATGAGAATACAATCGTAGTTTGTCACAATATTAGATAGAAACTCACCAAACTCAGAGATGAAGCCTACTCTGTTCTGCGGTGGATGGTAAATTGTGACTATTACGCATGAGTTTGGTGGCTTCATTGCAATAGATAGGCATTCAAAGGTGGTGAAGGTACCAAAAGAGACATCCTTTTAGGCTAACACATTGAAAAAAAGAGCAGCCACGCCACCATCTTTCTGACTGGAGCGAAAGCAGTGTGAGAAGGAAAAGTCAGATGGTGATGCTTCAAGAAGTAATTTCCTGAGGCATCCAGCCATGTTTCAGTGAGAAAGATACAGTTCAACTTGTGGGATGTGATAATGTCATTAACAATAAATGTCTTCTTGGAGAGCTATCTAACATTAAACAGTGCCATCTGTAGGGAGGGAGAAGAACTAGAATTGTCCATGTCAATAATACAGGGTTGAAGATCGGGGAGGTTCCCTAGGTCTGCACCACTGCCTTTTGACTTGAGAGAGAGATCAGCTGACCTGTCAGCCCGGTGTAATGTAAAGCCGGGGGGTCTGACCGCTGCATCCGGGGTGTCCTCATCCAGCCAGGTCTCGGTCAGGCAGATGGCAGAGCATTCGTTGAGGCCAGAGGCTGCACCCTTTCTGAACCTGGCGACAGTATCGGAGGGGCGTTGCTGACTAGGGTCACTCTTTGAATGTCCAGGTGCCCTAGTCACTTTTCCGCGTCTCACTCTCATTCCAGCTCTGGTACCTCTTCTGTGCCTACAGATCTCCACTAGAATATTTAGCAGGGGAGCGCTCGCAGGCTGGCATCTTAAGAGCATCTCTCTATAGTAGCGCAGCATTATTCAAGAGACCTAGTGTAACAATAAATAGTTCTATACTAGGGGTGTAAAAAAGAACCGATACGTACTGATATCCGTTTTCAGCGTGTAAGATACGACTACATCGATGCGTGAAGTCCCGTTTCGGTTTTAAAATTTCATGAACCGGTCTTTGCCCGATTTAAAAGTTATGAATCGGTTCACAAGCGTTTGTCCCTCCGTTTTTTTTAAACACAAATTTATCCTTGGATTTAAATAATTATAAAATAAATAATTATAAAATAATAAATAGGAGAATATTTGTATCATTAACAATTATGTTTAACATTTACAGTCATGATGCCGAGACCGAGCCATCATGATGTCCTAATATAAACATAAGCACTGTGTGACAGTGCAGACCTCCCAAGTCTCCCGGACGTTCTGGGAGTCTCCCGCATATTGATAATGATGCCTGCAAATTACTTAAAATCTCCCGGAATCTAGAGCGAGCGAGCAAGACAGAAAGTAATCCGCGGCCCACTGATGTGCCTGCGCGCGTGTGTGTGTGCGTTCGTTCGTGCATGTGTGGGGAGAGGGGAGACCTGTCAGTGTAATATCTAGGTATGGTGAAGTCCACACAGCCAGTGTATTTGTGGCGAAATGGTAGACAGCGACAGTCTCATATCATTCTCTTGCCCTGTACTTATTCTTCAAGTACGCAAAAAGAAAATGCTCTCACACAGGTGGTTTGAAAGTTTGCAAAATTCACCTCATTGCTTTTGCAGCACGCTCTGGAAATTCGGTCTGGCAACTTATCCAGAACTTAAGTCATATGAAAATCACGCAACATCTGTTGCATGTACTCAATAAGCTTGGCATTCAAGAAAACGTAATGCGTATCCATATGCCGCAATAGTTTCGACGGCTTCATAGCTTCAGTTGACCGTAAATGTTGAACACACGAAACACAGTGGTACCTCCTCTCCTGCTCTGGCTATAATCACTGTTAATCCGCATTTGATGTATTCCTCATTGTTTTTTCTTTGTTGACTTTGTTTCCCTGTATCCTGTGAAGGTGTACCTTTGTCGTGGCAGCCTGTCTCTCTCCTCACTAAACACCGATCCATTGGTGCTTCTGACCAGCTAACTCCACGGTAGAACGAAATGTTAGCTAAGGACAGTAGATCACTTCAGTCGTTCACCAAAAGTTGTACTTTTTCGACTAAACTTCAAAAGTTCTTGTAGGCTATGCTTAACTGCAGATGCTTGTCAACTTCGCACGCAAGACTGAACGTTATGAATTATCCGGTATGGCGTGACGTTATGAACGCAATGCATTAACATCAGCAAAGCACAGGCTACCATAGACTGGATAGGTGCAAGGCTACATTCTGTCAGCGTGAATCACCTTTATATTATTTTTGACATATTTGTCTTATTTCAGACATTTTCAAGCGTAATGTGAAAATGTGTTGAAATATCAAAGCAAATGTATTTATTTTGTATTTTTTAAATTGCGGACCCCTGCAATACCGCCGCGGACCACCAGGGGGCCGCGGACCCCCGGTTGAAAATCCCTGGGTTAAATGACTGTAAAATACATGTTGAGGTGAGTTCAACAAGTTTAATTTCATGTGCATATTATTCATGCCGGCTAGTTGCCAGGGCTACATTAAAACAACAAGCTCCTTAAACTTGTTGAAAGTTGCAATGGAATACAAATAAAAGCAGTTAACATTAACAGGAAAGTATTAGCAGCATATAATAAATAGTAAAAGTAATTACATAGCCTATTTAAACATAATTAACAAAGAATTGCATAGGGCTGACTAAGTGTTTTCAATAATTGAACGGCATCGAATCGCATCGCATCAAATCGTATCGTATCATATCGTATCGTACTGAATCGTTTTTTTATCAACATGCATCTTTTCTTGTATCGTATTGTGCCCATGTATCGAGATACGAATCAAATCGTTTTTGTCATGGGAGATTTACACCCCTATTCTATAGGCCTACATAAGGAATAAAAAATCCAGTAAACTAACATTTCTGAACATAGACCTGTTTCAGCATGCTGTGTTTAATATGTTTAATATGTCAACTAGATACATTGATGTTGTTGAATAGCCCAGGATCTGCTTATGGTTTATAATTACAAACTTTTATTTCCAACCATACCTCGGTGTAAATTGTCACAGAGACACTAGGCGGTGACACTTTTGCCGATTTCGGTGGACCTACTCAAGGGCTGAGCACGAATGGTGAGATGCCTACGAAATACTGGATTAACCTGTTCTGCAGGAAAAAGGAGTGTCACCGAGAATGACAGAGCTCTTAAACAACACAACAGAATAGGCTACGTTTTGGACCGCGTTTGTGCTGTCAGTGTTAGGTTTTTTCAGCATATCAGTCTTTTCAGTTGTAGCGTTCAGATCAAGATACCTTTTTTTTATTAAGACTAGGGCTTTAATTGTTGTAGCCTAATTCAATCTGAATCACGGTTGAATCACGGTTTGATTTTCAAATGCGAAAAAGTTGGCTAGCTGGCTGTGCCTAGTAAGGCTTTGCGGGACGTATCGTGACAGAAGAGCCCTCAGGTGCATTCTTTAGATAAGGTAGGCTACTGTACTCACTCAACGACATAGACCTATAGGTAAGCTACTCGTCCCACGCCAGGAGGCGGATTTAGTTAAACTAATGTGTTCGTTTTAATAGCCTACATAGAGAGAGACGAGGGAACAACACTCTAACGAAAAGGATTCAATACATGGATTGCTTTTAATGGACCTTTTCTGTCATGTGAGGTAAACCGACTTATTCTCAAGACACAGTCAGACTTGAGGTATGCCAATCAACTTTCAATGACTCACAACACTGTGTCGCGCTTTGATTAAAAATAAGTATAGGCCTATTCTATAATTGGTTGTTACACAGATTTTCCTACTGAACGTTTTTGTTTTATAATTAGCCTACCCATAGACAACAATACCCTACATCAGTTATCAGCAATGAGATTTGAGACACTTGTTAAAAGCGGGGTATTCCTAGACATAGGCTACACACTTCTCAAACAATATTGCTATCTATGTATGGCCATATTACCATGTGACCCCAAGAGCTTATTAGTGTAGTAATTTCTCCCCGTTTATTTTCAGCAGTTTTTGCCATGGGGGGCTGCTGGAGACGGACCTGTATGTGTTTCCTTACCGAGGAGGAAAGACGGGCTATCTTAATAGACATGGAGATCCAACAAATCCTCAAACACCAGAAAAAGAAAGAACGGAAAGAGATAAAAGTACTTCTTCTTGGTACGTGGGCTATCGTTTCCTTTACCTCCTCAATACACTTAGATGTTAGCCATTTCTAGAATTAACTTCCGCATATAAACTGCGCAGTGATTGACCGATGCTGTAGATCCAGGCTACAGTTTCAGAAGTGTATTATTAAGCTTTCTCAAATATGTGTGGTAGCCTGGGTATCTTAGTCTAGCATACTTTAGAAGGTGCGTTATAATGGCAGGCGTGGCTACACGTTAATGTAGGCTATATAAAAAAATGAAGAATGATCGTGGAAAGTCAACAGAGTTCCTTCTGCGCTCAAAACACTCAACAAGACAATTTTGTTTTGTTTTATTTTCCTTTCCATATGTTATTAACTATAGTTGTATAAATATATTATATGAGACCCCGCAGATATTTTGAAATAATGATGATTGAATATTCTGCAAATTAATTGTCAGATGTGTCCACGCTGTCATGAAAAAAAAAATTGTAGCCTTTTTCTAAACAATATTGATTATTATGAGTGCATTGTTCTGGGGTGAGATTATAGGCCTACTTACATATTCTGAAATGTCTCTTTACTGGAAAAAATAAGCTGCATGGTCAATAAAAATAATAATAATAATACATTTGCACATGCCCCCAGTGTGATTCAGTAATTATTCAAGCAATATAAAAAGAAGCCTTATTATTAAAGTTTTACTTTGTGTCTATTGATAGATTTGCGTATCTGGCATTCCTACCATTCCTGAAACGCTGAGAAAAGACAACCCAGTTTTACCAAACATACATTCTATGTGATCATCATAAATGTATCCTATTGCATTTAAAGGTGTTGCCTGTTAATGAATCATGTTGTGGATATAATGCAGAACATTATCTTGGAAACTTTCTTTTGTAGGGACTGGAGAAAGCGGAAAAACCACATTCATCAAACAAATGAGGATCATCCATGGCGATGGCTACTCTGAGCAGGACAGACGAGGATTTGCCAAGTTGGTTTTTCAGAATGTCTACACAGCTGTAAAGGCCATGACTGGGGCTATGGCCACACTCAGGATCCCCTATGCCAATCCACAGAATGAGGTACAGTCCTGATACACACAGTGGCCTCGTGTTTTAATGAAACATCATTCTGGGGATTACAGTGCCACATGAAATGTGAACATATCTTTGATACTTTGGGTTCATTCCTAATTGACATGTGTGTGTCATCTCAGGTTTATGCTAAGTGGTTCCAAGATGTGGACATCAGGCAGGTCACTCAGTTAGACAGAAGGTTTGTGGACGCTCTCAGGCACCTCTGGGCAGATGCTGGGCTAAGGGTCTGCTATAGTCGCCGTCGGGAGTACCAGCTCCTGGACTCCACTGAATAGTAAGTTGCACGAAATGCCAGACACTGGTCGACAGTGGTTGGGAGATAGACCTCGTCCACACATAATGCATGTGAAAATGAGACCCCTGTGAAAATGACAGATTTTTAAAGTAAAAAAGAGAAATAAATAGAACCCATCCAGCAAAAAACAATAAGGCCATTTTTCAAATATTAATTCTGTGGTACTTTATTTATCATTTCATGATATGAAAAATAGCATTTAGCAGTAATTATGGCATGCCCAAAAGTTTGGGTGCCCTACTAAGTCAAAAAGCTACACTCACAAAAGATTGTTGATATTTGAGATCAACATCCAATCAAATTACACTCCTCCCTTTCATGCTCCTGGAACACTGTGTTGATTGGCTGGGATTGTTCATAGCCAATATGTTTGCTTTCCATTTCCAGAGCCATGACTGTTTACAAACACTGGAGTTTTTTTTAATGCAGTTTAGTACAGTTTTTAGTAATGTTTGACAAAATCCCAAAAGTGGTGCTTGACCCTGTGACACTTGCTGCTTTACACTGTAACACTCGGTGCTTGATACTGCTCAACATCAGTCGTAGCACTGCGATGTTATCCAGACTTGTAAGCCATGATTGTATGGTCTTTTATATCTGGTAGATGCTTTGATGACAGCTTTGCACTCTCTTGGCATTCTTTCAGAATAGTATCTAGCAACAATTATTGGTGATAAGTTATCATGGACAGCTAACAGTTAGACACAGCAAAGACTTTCTAAAATAAGTTAGACAAGGAAATAATGGCAGACTCAAGACTTCTGTTATAACTGTCTAATCTATTTTACTACTTTTTGTATTCAATGTTTGGGGGCATTCTTTGTCCATCACAGAAAATAAACTAAGGAGGGTTTTCACACTCTTACCATAAATGGTATGGATCTTTGTTGTGAGTTGTTTCCATTTTACCGTATGGCTCATGCTGAGCAGGACACTTTCCCTTGGGGAATTTCATTTTTCATTATGTTTTCATTTCATTAATTCAAACTTTTTGCACATGCCATTATTACAGTAAAAAAAATCTAAAAAGGAACAGTGCAGGGTTTACTTCTTTTCCATACTTCTTAAAAAATCATCAAAATATGGGTGCCCAACCTTTTGCATACAACAGGCTCTCTATTACCCTTGTCATCGATAAATCAGTTAATTTCAAGACATCTAAAGGGTCACTAAAAAATCTAAGTGTTCAATGTATGTGTCTGTGAAGCACTCTGTAATCCAAATGTCCTTGTCTCCACTGATACAGCTTCATGACAAATCTGGAGCGTATCGCTGGCCCTGACTACATCCCAACTGCTCAAGATGTCCTTCGAGTCCGAGTGCCCACCACTGGCATCAATGATTATTCCTTTTGTGTTCAGAGAATAACACTCAGGTAATAAAAAGCATCAGAGAAGCAGTAAGGCGTTTGGTCTGAAACTAGCAAGCTACTAGCAAACTACCATAAATATCCCTACACTTTGGAAACACCACCAACAGCTCAGTTGGCACTGATAAAAGCATGCTAACAGGCTAATTGGTGTATTTTGCTGTTATCGCACTGTCGTGAGGGCTTTTTTTTAAACTGCAACACAGAACTACATATTGCATATCCTGGATGACTAGTGGGAACGACACATGTTTATATGTCCTTCATATATATGATGTGATCACATGACAACATACCTAAAAAATTGGCTAATTGTTGCATAGTGTTGCTTGAAGCAATTGTTTAAAGATCCTCTATAATAGTAGTAGGATTTTGAAAACCAACTGATTGTGATGTGTCTCTATCGTAGTACTTGGGACAACACGTGACCTAAATTAACACCAGTCTTTTTCATCCTACCTTTTAATATGAATGCATTTTTTTCTCTGTCTAAATTTCTGACTACTGAGAAAATGCCAATTCTACTCTTCCCCAACACCATACACATATAGACTTAAATGTACATATGTACGTGTACAAGAACATCATTTACATATTGGGCTCCATTTTCAAAAGCCAAGCACTACTCAAACTGATTTAGGCACTCTGAGATTCTTTGGAATGAAAAGTGCGTTAAAAATAAAATAAATTATTATTATTATTATTATTTAAACATTAAGTAAGGGAAGGGATAAGGGATACTGACCAGCGGACTATACATGATCCCGCTTACTGTTCATAGAATAAGATCATAGAAAACATTCCTCCAAAATACCTCTTTTTAATGATTTTGTTGCCGTTTCGTAACTTCTGCTTAGGAAAAGTTCTCCACGCTATAGACCTAGAGAAAGTTTCAGGTGTTGCATTGCAACCCATTACTTGCTGACTTTAAGTTTCAATGACTTTCCGTTATGTTACATGACGGGACTACTTGTGGAATGATATGAAAGATGGGAATTAGATGCACAGACCCATTGCCAATGGCAGCGTTCAATATTAATAAATATCAGACCTCCGAATGCTCGGATGGCCCATTTTACAACATTGTGAGGAGCCGTATAATAAGGGATTAGAATAGATAACTCACAATTGGCCAAACTACTTCAAATGAGAGGCTTCTTTCAAGTGTGTATCAATATGTAGTTCACAACGATAACATTCATTTCAATCATTTATAATTAGCTATTAATGATCTAATAATTATGGTGCTCTGTCACTATGGTAGTTCAATAAGTTTCTATTATCATTCAATGTTAGTGTAATACAGGAGTCATCCACCTTTTCTAACATGGTAATTGTGCCAGATTATCAAATAATTACCTCTAATATTGCCCCTAATAAGTGGTTCAGGCAGACTTAAACCAATCACGTTTTGAAGAGTGACATTTCCAAAACACAGCCTATATTTGGGACACAGCCCAGATAACCCTGCCTATCACACCTCAGTGCAAGTTAGAGGGTGCATTTGGAAATGTAGCAATGCTAGCTGTATTGGTTAGAAATAGTCATTTTTTCTACCACTTGAACATACAGTTCTGTGGCTGATTATCCTAAAATTAATTTTAAAGATTGCTATAGTAAGTACATACATTACAGGCTAGTTGTTGTAGGTGAAATCTGGCACAATAACAGTACTCAAACTACAGAGTAGCAAGTAAAACACACACTTAAATGCAGTTTATCTGTCGATCCTGTCCCATGTCTGCAGCATTAAAAGGAAAATGCTGGCTATGTGTATTGTGGAAGACTGGTGGAAGACCACCAGATGATGCAGTTTAGATTGTCTGAAATCCTGTGTGTAGCCTCATCTACTGCAGAATGAAATTCATTGCATTGTGTGTAGCACAATGCTGCACTGCACTTGAACCTGTGCCCTTAAACATGGGACGTTGGCTGCTAGTGTAATATTAAAGCAACATTATGCAACAATTTGTCACTTCCTGAGATGTGTTTTTAAAGGCAATTAGTTTTGGTATCATCTTCAAGTTTATTCTGATGGTATGTGGTTAAATGACGGAGAGGTAAATACATATAGTTCCCACTAGCCATCCAGGATATGCATGTTATTGTGTGGTCTGGGCCAGAAAGATTTCATACTACAACCTAGCCAACTATTTCGCCAAAAGACACCAGTTACCATGTTAGGTAAGATTATATTAGTTCCAATAGGGCTGTTGGTGGGATTTGCAGTTTTTGCATGTCTTTTTGTGTGCTAATTTCAGACCAAAGCTCTTTACTTGTGCTTTAACATGCACAAATAATCTAGAGCATACATCTGAAGTGAAGAAGAGTGATCAATAAATCAAATCAAATCAAATCAAAATGTCATGTTTGATCTGTAAATGAAACTGTAAGCAGTGTTCCTAATTTGCCTCTTGCTCTGTTAATGACTTTGAATAGGATTGTGGATGTGGGTGGACAGAAATCGGAAAGACGCAAGTGGATCCATTGTTTTGAGAATGTGACATCCCTCATATTTTTGGCCTCCCTCAGTGAGTACGACCAGCGACTGGAGGAGAATGACACAGATGTGAGAATGCTTTTTATTACACTTTTCTACACTCTTTTAGACCCTATTGGTCATTTAAAAAGTTTTTTACAGGTTATTTATTGTTGTTATGTACAATTGTAAGGGATATAAAAGTTTATATAGCCTGTGCATCAAAATGGTTGTTATCTAACCGGTGTACAATAGTCCAAAATAGCGATGCACATAAATAATCTATTTATTTGGATTATTTAAATAATGCCACGTATTGAGTTTAAACAACTCATTCAAGCCTATTTCACTGTGATATGCAATTGTAATGATGAATTAAAAGTTAATTTACAAAAAACACCAGCAGTATACACTTTGAGTAACATTACACATTCCTTAGGGCCTTAGGCTGATTCTAGCCAAGAATCGTACTTGTGCATGTAATCGACTCTGTAGATGTGAAATAGTGTTGCACTTTTTTGTGTAAGGTACAGCATGGACCACTCAGTGGCCAACACGTATTTAATTCAGCCTCAAAGTTGTACTATCCTATTTCTTCTATCTGAGATCAAGTTCATATTCAAAATCATGTCACACTAAGATTTAATTTCATCATCATGCTAACATAGCTAGTGTGATGCAGTTTAACTACAGATACTCACAGAGACCAAATCTAAGGACCATGGCCTGCCAGTTGTGCTCTGTTGTGTATCCTGTCACCCTTGCTATCCTTCTATATCTAAAATGCACATGCACCAAGTCAGCCAACATTACAAAACATAGCTCATCTAAACTCATATCAAATTCAATGCACCTGTGTTATGGGTCCCAATATTAACTTCTGTCAACCTGCTCAGCCTTTTGCCAACAAGCAGAGACCATACTCCAATTTGTTGTAGCGTCAGTAGCACTCTGGATCTACTCACGGAGAAGTCCCCATCCACTATCCATATCCTGCCTTAGGTCTGTCTCAAAGGCCATTTCACAGTAGCTGCGTGAACATGTGTCTTTTTCGTAAGCCACTCTGTAGCGAAGGGAGAGCGTGGTCACTCTCCCTTCGCTACACACTCTGACGGAATCGTCTTCGCGAGTAGGTGTGAACATTTTTAAGTGAAACACCTCTTTTTGGTAAGTGTATACATGGACCGAAATTTAAGCCTCTTACCTTGCCATGGGCATGCGCAAAGACGACGGAGATGTGCTCCCACCTTGTTTGTTTAATAACCATATCAACGTGGATCTGCATCGTGCACAGGCAGTGTAGTGGCTAAAAGTTCCCTTCTTTCTATCAGTAGATAGTTCTTAAAATTTTCTTTGAATAACCACTCTCAGACGGAAAGAAAACGAGTCTACGCATGTATGTGTTTCAACAACGGTAGAAAAAACTGTGTTTGCTCCGTCTTTTACTGAATTCCGACCAGTGCAACAAATGTGACAGTTGATACATTAATGCGCGAGCTTCCAAACAATGCAATGCATGAGCACTCAAACGTATTTTAAACCTAAATGTGAACTATAAATGCAAACATGCTATCAGTGGCGGCGCCAGGGGGGGGCTAGGGGGTGCTAGAGCACCCCCTAGATTGGCCAGAGCACCCCCATAGCACCCCCAAGAAAATAATGGTTTATTTAGGCCTATTATTGTTATTTAAATTCATTCTGAGTTCTTAATAAAATGTTTTGTGTGATAATAATATTTTAATCACTAAAGAAAATAACAGATTGAAATAAACAGATTGTTCACGTAGCACGACACAGACACGTTGCGCGTGAACGTGATTGTTCGATGAGTAGTAGGCTAAGTAACAGTAATCCTCGCGATAGGTCAATTCTAAGTCAAGCGTTCACAAAATCACGAAAATGGATCGGTATTTGATCCGCAAATTTCCTCGAGTTGAATAAGATGTTCAAGAGGAAGAAAAAATGCAAGAGGTATTGGATTCTGATTCTGATGTAGAAGAAGAGGAACGTCCTGGTCCAAGTTAACCCTCACCTCTACTGAGGGCGCTGCTAGCCATGCTGCTAGCACCCTGGGTGACTTAAGCATGAACGCCCAGGATGGTCCGAAAAGACCAATATTACAAAAATGTTGTGGAAAGCTTGCGCTACACTGCTTGTCAGGGGATCTCACAGCGAGGCCACATTGAAGATGAGGATTCAGCAAACAGGGGTAATGTCCGCGAGTTGCTATCTGTAATTGGAAAATTTGATAAAACCGTTCAGAAAAAGTTAGATAACAACCCGTCAAATGCAAAGTATGTGCACCATGACGTGCAGAATGAGATCATCAATGTAATGGCAGAAATGATTAGGAAACAATTAAGGGATGTTTTAAGCATAGTTTTGTGTGCACTTTTTGATCTCTTATTATTGTGGTTTTGAGTGCCTACTGTTTGGTCTCATTCATGTTTTTTTTTTATTGTGACTTAAAATAATATACCCTTTTTGAAAGCATTTCTGACTCTTTGCCTGTTTAAGTTAATTCTATCTGATATTCTAATCTGCCGTCTCTAGTTAGAAGTGTATTGAACTTGGTATGTTTAGTTTAATTTGTCGCACATGGTAGTGGTGACCTGTTAGTCATCTGGCGCAAACTTTAATCTACACACTGAAGTAAGTGAAGTATTTGGGATTACGTTATAACATGCTGCATCCATTTTGACCGTCGGAGATGAACGCGGCTTTGTGCGCGTCCGTCAGAAGTAGCCTAATGATAATAATAATACGATCGATTTGAATGACGCTTTTTATGTACCCCAAAGACGCGTTAGAGATCAAACGTGTAAACATATGTGACGATATGGTGGGGAGGTGTTGTAGTAGAGAAAAATGAGACTCATATGCTATCACCCTAATTTCATAGCACCCTCAGTAAAACGCCGAGCACCCCCATAGCACCACCAGAAAAAAAATCTCTGGCGCCGCCACTGCATGCTATCACTATAATTAACAATCACTAAATATGAATCTAAATGATACAATGTCTATATATGAACAACAATATGAAAATAGCACTAACAGGCAGCTTCCGAAGCCGTTCGCTGCGTCAAAATCATTCATATTCCACACACTCCGATGTGCCGAGATGTTTTGCAATCTGCAGCTCGTTTACTGTTAGTTGACGAGCCTACCGACGACATGTGCTCAGAGTTCACCTCTCATGTTAACAAAGACATAAACAAACATAATGTTATCAAAAACTTTTTGTTATCTGAAAATGCCTGTAATTGAACATGCAAATCTTTACATATTTTTGTCTGTAGTGCAGGCAAATGGGTTGATAAAGGTTTATTGATCTATTCTGCAACATTATAATTAACTAATTAATACAATTTATTCTATAAAAACGTGTATACAGTCTATTTTTTGGATTGATTGGTTGATTTTCACCAGAACCGCATGGTGGAGAGCCTGACCCTGTTCTACACCACCATCCACTCGCCCTGGTTCCACAGCGCCTCCATTATACTCTTCCTCAACAAGAAGGACATCCTGGCTGAGAAGATCCAGACTTCTGACCTACAAACATATTTTCCAGGGTTTACAGGTACAGTAACCTTTGTTGAAGATTAAATCGAATTCATGTCAAATTCAACAATGTTTAATATAAACAATAAGGCATTCCTGTCTCAGAGTTGATGTAGACAAATTTAGCACAACCTTTTTTGCCATCTCATTTTTTATAAAGATCAGTTTGAATACCATTAAACTTTAGATGAAGATTCACCAATACAAATGGTGCTGGTGAAATCTGAAAGTTGAAAGAGAAATACAATACAACATTTACAGTGTTTCTTTAATTCGGTGGGCATTCTTATCCTTATTACATCATTTTTTTCTAGGCATAAAAATCTTGAGAGTTTTAAAAACTGTTTCAAATATTTTAGACAGAGGGGCTCTATGAATGCAGAAATATAAAGCTACATACGAATGCAGAAAGAGGAGGCATATACCTCCAGAGTTGGGGGTCCAGCTGTGTGACCTCATCAGTGGAGATAGGGCCCACATGCAGTAAATTGGGCCACTGTACAATACTTCTTATCAATGATCTGGAAGAGCTACCTAGCTCAGCAGAAAAGAAGCTAGCTAGCAAGAAAAACAGGTGAACAGCGAGCAAGCTTTTTACAAGGGTAAGTAGAGTAATAGAACAGAAAATTATGTAGATGGTGACAGTTTTTAACATTGCAGGTAAATGCTAGCACAGAGTATAAGGTAGAATAAGTGCATGATTAGGGTAGGTGTAGGTCGAGGGGTTTCTACAAATAGCTCAGGTGGAGAGACTGAAAATAGTCTAGACTAGAAGGGAAAGAAAGAGACAAAGTAAGTTCAGCTGCCAATACGCATATATGCACTTAATGTACCTATAGTTAGCCAGGTTATCAGGATCAAGGTTAGGTTTTTTGTGAAAGAGGGTTTGTTCACTGATATTTTGAATGATTGTGGAACGTATCCTGAAATTTGTGAATTGTTCATGATTCATGATAAGTACTGTCTCATTTAATCAGGATAGTGTGTATTTAAGTCGTTTTGTAGGAATAGGGTCTAGTAAGGAAGTTGATGATTTAGATGAGGAGATCTGGGAATTGAGTTCAGAGAGGTTAATGGGTGTGAAGGATTCTAGGAGTGCACCAGGTTGGAGTGTTACAGAGGTAGTTATAGTGCATCCTGGAATCTAATTGTCCATATGAATGGAAATGTCTTAAAGACATTCCCTTGTGAAAAGCCTTCGTATTAGGATGTGAAAAGGTGTTCCACTACATATTCAGTGTTCAAGGCCAGTGGCCATCCAATTGTTAACTTTTGTCAACATTGGGGTCATGAATGTCAGCTGGCCGTTTGTGAGCAGAATTATGGAAAAACTACCAGCCTGGTTTTTATGAAATTTGGATTCCCAAGCCCAAGATTGTAGCATGGGCTATAAGAACCCATTACATTTTGGGGCGAATCCGAATCCATTCCATGATTTATTTTCCACTTTGCATTGTGAGAGGGCATTTGGCCTGGCGGAGGTCTGCACTCTCTGAGTACCCTTCTAGTTCAGTATTTTTCTACAAATATTTTAGCATGTCCAAACCAACTTTTTTACCCCAGATGGCCTTTCTCTCCATTTTGTTTGTTTGTAAGGCCTCTCAGATTGCTACACACACAGAGATTGCTATACACCTTTCATGAACATACATTGACCTAATTTTTACTTCCACCCACCTTTTCCCCATAATCTGTCCCCCTTTGATTTCATTCAACCCTACTTTAGGAAGGAGACGTGATGCTCAGGCAGCCATGGACTACATCAAAGAGATGTATAAGCAGCAGCGTCTCAGCCGAGAAGACAAGCAGGAAAGCAAGATCATCTATACCCACTTCACCTGTGCCACAGACACTAACAACATCCGTACGGTGTTCAACGATGTGAAGGACACAGTGCTGATCAAATCACTAGCTGAATATGGGGTTATTTGAGGGCCAGGACACTTCTAGAGAGCCAAATGTCTTTTTTTTGTCTATTCTAAAATCACTTTCCCTATTTTCCTGTCTTTTTTAATGCACTGGATTATTATTGTAATTATCAGTCAAAGCATTCCGATTAATAACCAGTCTCAGAGAAGAGGTGTGGCCAAAAGAAACTGCTCAAATAATGTCTAAGTAAATACATTTGTTAGGGATGGGCAAACCAAGCAGTAGGCTACACTTTTATATGAATATAATGCATTTTTTATGTAACATGGGGAATTAGCTAGATAGTGCCTTCCAATGCAACAAGTGTTGCCCTGAGTGAAAACATTTCTCTTCAAGAACAAAATTGAGAATATTATTAAATAACATTTTGATATTATGTATTTTTTCTTTGATTTCTAGAGCCAAAGAAATATTTTGATACAATTACATATTAGGTTCTAGGAAACTATTAGGTTCTAGGAAACTATATTTGAATGATTTATTCTTCATTTTTATTCTGCATTAAAAGTCTGCATTTTTGTTCAGAAGTCATTATTAATCAATCTGTGTGGACACTGGTTCAAGCAATCCACACCGTTACTCCGTGATAAGGTATATTTCAAGTTTGACCGCGGAAACAGGTGACTGGTCTTAACCAATATTACTTCCGGGTATACAGAAGGTCCACGTTTGTTTTGTTGTCATAGGCAACCGGTCACTGGCGAACCAGCCTCGTTCCGTAGGCTAAAAGCTATTCCGGCGTGGCGTGCAATTCCTCTTGGCCAATAACTTGCCAAAACATTTTTGATATTGTCTAGTACCGTAAATAACAGTAATTCCAAGAGGTAAGATGCCACCAAAACCACAGAAGAATGGCACAGGGGCTGGTTTCTCACCGTCAGCGGTTGGAGCTAAGACGTGGGAAAGTGGACTTACTGCTGCAACTCTCGAGGAGGTAACGTTATTTAACGTTAATGTTAAACTGTGATATCTGTCTATTTAGCTATCCTAGGACAGGTGTCGACCTGTTATAAGATACATTATAAAGTAGCCTACCCCTAACAACGTCAATGCAACAGTATGCTGAGTTTAATGGCTTTTTGGTAACATTAGGTGTAAGTTAACTAAAATGTAACCGTTATGGTTGCGATAAGGATAACGTTTTCTTTTTTTTGTCTTCTTTTTTTCCAATTCAGCAAATTGTTCCAAGCAGTCTGTAGCTGTCCGTTCCGTGTATGCGGGTCAGTGACATTGCAAAACAGCAAAATGAATCATAATTAGATGAAACAGCAAGACAGTTTTCACAAATATGTAGGACTATTTTTATTTTTGTATACTGCTATTCCATGGTGGTGGTACTGCATGATTTAAATGCCTCCCCTCTTCTAAAAGTCTCCCCTCTTCTGCTATGCAGAAAAAACATGTATAATTCATTAAAAAAACAAAGTAATCGAGATACAAAAGTAAAATGATTTTGTCTGTGCATGAGTATTGTAATATAGCTTGTTTGAGGTATGTGTGTGTCTGTGCGTGTGTGTGTGTGTGCGTGTGTGTGTGTGTGTGTGTGTGTGTGTGTGTGTGTGTGAGTGGGCACTGATGACCATATGATATTAAAATCAATGACAATGAGACAGTCAGAGTAAGTGACAAATGTAATTTTGTAATTATGTAAGTAATCTACAACCAGTTATGAAATTTCCAAGCTAAATCTACATGAAATATTTTTTAATTAATTTCATCATTCCAGTAAAGAGTTAAAATTCCTTTAAACCTCATATTATATTAACTTCTGTACATTAATTTTATTGTCTATGTAAAGTAACAGAATATATTTAATATTTTTTTCTTATATTGCTTATTCTCTTTAATACCAACTCAATAGTAGGCTACCGTTCAGCGTTCAACATTACATTGTCCCCACTAGTTCAGAGTATTACTGACCCCTTGCATATTTTTACTGGCCTGAGATAAAACTGTTAATTTATTAATCGCAATGTTCATCCAAACAACAAAGAATTGATTCAAAGCACTTAATCAGCAGTTGATAGATGGTCTGAATTGGTACAGGAAAATTAGTTGCGTGTAACGTTGTACAATGTAGCTATTCCTGGACCCAGTCGAATGCTATCATTTTGCTATCATTTTGTTTTTGTGCATTGTCACCATCTATCTAAAATTGATGTCTTTCTATCATATTCAGTTGAGACATGGGTTCAGTTTATACACCCAAATTGCGCAGCAATCCTGTGTCGTGATTTTTAGTTTGCATATGAACACTAACGTCTTCTTTGATCCAAGGAAATTTGAGCACATAACCCATCTCACTTATGGAGATATCGGCGAAAGTTGTTTTACCTACTGTACCTAAGATCTTGATTTTATCATGTCCCTTCTACAATCACGATGTAATCAACCATACGTCATCAACAAATGCAACTTACATAATTGCAAACCTCTAGTTTTGCAAACATGTCTAGTTTTTGTGCAGTAGTGAATAAAGCAAAAATTGTCTCAACTGTACTCAGTCTGCTTCACCATTTTTGTAGAAAATGATTAAGGTAGATGCATGATAAGAAGAGAGAAATACACAAAATTTCTTTTCATTGCTTCAATTTATTGAATTTCTTATTAATACATTTACATTTAGTCATAGTCATTTTATTTAAAGCGATTTACAAGGATATGTAAAATTACGATTGATACTGAGGTGAGGGAAATCGACCTGGCAATGTTTTGAGTACAAACCGTGAGCTCTACCCACTGCACCAAAAGTCACATATTCCAATTACCAAAAGATATCACCCTCTACACAGCCCATAGACAGTTTCTTGTAATGCTCTTGCGGAGGTGTTGGATTTTGCCATGCTTATGGTCTTGAATTCTTCATAACACGTTCATGGTCATCTCCTGCCTTAGCGGAGAAAAAAATGAGTCTTTTTCTTTGAGTTTAGACTGTTGTGCTGTTAAAAAAAACCATGGTTTTGGTGATCGACCTTTCCTGCCTTTTGAAGTAGGCTCTGTAAGTCATTCTGGTTATTGATTGCCAAGGGTTCCTTTTTACTACATTTTGTTTGTTTTGGTAACTTAATGCAAAACAGAATGCATTATGTGTCAAGCAGTGTTGTACCATAGTCCCTTGAAGTTTATGGACAGATCTTCAGCCATTGTAGTGAATACTAACGTTAGGTATCTTTTTTGACTGTCCGTGGACAACTAACTAGCTAATAAAAATAATAATAATAATAATAAAACATTACATTTATATAGCGCTTTTCAAATTTTCCAAAGACGCTTGAAAATTGTATGTAACATTGGATAGCTTGGAAACTGGCCAGTTGATATAATGTAATGTGGCTAAGTGAAGAACACAGTAAATGTGCTAATCCTACTACAAAAGTAGTATAGCTTGCCAGGAGTCTACTCAAACAAGCGGCAATGGAAAAAGAAAATAGTTTTATGATGTTAATCAATGTGGATGACTTGCAGCAAGCATAAAAGAGAAGTTTGTCAGGTTTTTGACTCAAGCACTATTTGGACTTGACACGCTGGCTTTCAGGCAGATGAAGTGTCAAACATTTCAAGATGGCATGGATAAAATGGTTCTGTAACAACAGTAGTTGCAGTCAGGACATTGTGTGGTAATTGTATGGTAACTGAAGCAACTGATTGTTCCAAATGTGGAAAAGCTTTTGTGTTTACTCATACACGTATGCTGACATTATTTTTTAGGAATTTTGGAAGCTGAACATCTCATGGGTTGTGGTGGAGTGCCTGGAGGATGTGTGGTATTATTCAGCGCTTGCACTTGCTGTGCAACAACCTCTGCGTAGACAATTCAGCATCATCTCTTGGGAGACAACTGTGCAGAAAGTAGGAATCCTACCTTATTCACATGCCATTAAATCCTAATCAATTATGAAATTAAGTATGTTAACAATGCATTGTTTAATAAACCTTCTATACTACAGATTCATGAATTGGGAAATCCTAAAGTTAAGAAGGTCAAGGACATTTCACCACCATTTCAAGAGGTAACATTTAAGATATTTATTAAGTTGGTAGCCTCTGTAATGTGTGGCTATGTGTTAACAGTATTAGGTGTATTGTTGTGAATATTCTATCTTTGTATGTTTTCTAAATTGCTTTGGACAAAAGCGTTGGCCAAATACTTTAAAATTAACTTTAAAATGTAAAATGTATATTTGGAAAATCACAGATCTCCTTGTGCTGGCCCTCGTCATTTTTAAACTAGACTAAACTATTGCGGTGCTGTACTAGTGAGTCTGCCTGCATGTAGATGATCCACAGGGCTCCAGAGTGCGAGTGAACAGTCGCATTTTGAGACCAACTTTATGTAAGGTCTACTGCAAAATAAACAGCTGTCCTAATCTCATGGTTGAAATGTTTTGCAGACATAGCTGTGGCAAGCAAGCAAGCAAAGTATCTCCGGTGATAAAGCAACTTGCGAACACTATGGGCTATTTTGTGTAGAATTTTCAGACAAAAAATGAACTCAATCTATTAAAGAATAGGTCTTTAGCATAATAAAATGTGAAGGTGAAAGGGGTGTGCAGACTTTCCGGCATGACTGCATATAGTGTGGGTGACAGGTGCAGGTGATTGTGTAATCGGGTGAGTGGTATGCAGGCTAGAAGAAGAGGGGCAGGCTTCAGTAACCCTAACCATAGACCATTGACTGTTGAAAGCTTTTGAAAAGCTAAGCCATCAACTAACAACTATGGTCAGGCAGGTACCTAAAAATCTCCATCTAACAGCTGTATTTAGACATTTGAGTATCTTTGCCCGTCTGCTTAACACATTTGTGGGGACATCTGACTACCTACCAGTTTTGGTGGATGTTGTCCAGATAGTCCCTGCCACTTTTCACACTGTCTAGTGGTTGTGTAGTGTTAAACCTGGGGACTCAAACTCCTGGCCTGCCAAGCCATTTCATCCAGGCCCGCCGGCTCCTAATGTCCAATGTTGCAAAAAGTTCCATTGCTTTGAATGGGCCACCCCAACGTTTACCACTGCCATTGGCAACATGTTTTGCGCTTCTAATTAACACCTTTTATATCATTCCGCATTATCGTAAAATAAATCCCTTCAGGATGAAACAAACACTTCTGCGCTTGTTATCAATTAACAGGTGGTGATGTGGCTAATCACAGACTTGTCACACATTGACACCCCACTGTCTCCCCTTCCTGTCATTACCTGTGTGGTGTGTGGTCTCACCCCTCGACCCTGTATTCTACCTGACTGGATGGTATAAATGCCAACACATAGTATAGTACAGTCAGGTAGTCCATTCTCTGAACATCAGCTGACAAGATATCGCGGTTCAACGCAAGTCAAAATGTCGTGGTTGAAAGGCAAAAGAAAAGTGGATGAGGAGCGCAGACATTTTCAGGAGAAGTGGGAGACAAAGGTTTCAGTGCATATTCTGTGGCTCTGGACGAGAGCACTGACATATGCTCAGCTTTTTGTCTGTGGTGTTAAGAACCAGTTAAAAACAATGTGACAACAATGTGAGGCCGTACCACAGCTACGAATGTATTTGAGCAACTGTGTGACTCAATCAAGCATGCTGGTCTGCCATGGAAGTCGTTCCAAGGTATAACAACAGACGGTGCACCATTAATGATCAGAAGGACAAATGGATTGGTAGCCCTTGTGCAGAAAAACTTGGTGGAGGAAGGTGTGGACAGGGTAATTACTTTGCACTGCATTATCCAGCAGCAGATACTGTGCAACAAAGGCATGATGTCTGTCATTGTCAAATGCATAATTTACATCAGATTCGGGGGCTAACAGCACTGCTGGTTCCCTGGCTCAGCTGGGGGAATGTCCTGAAAAGGTTTATTGAGCTGAGAAGAGAGGTGAAGACCTTCATGGATCAGGGCAGGATGGTTTGATGATCCCAGCTGACCGATGGACCTAGCTTTCCTTGTTGAAATCACCCAATCTAATGTTGCAGGTCCCAGGCCAGCTTGATACTGCAGCTTTTGAAAATGTCAAAGCATTCTCCCTAAAACTGATGTTATGGAAAACCCACCTGTCTGAGAAGAAACTCCACGATTTTCCATTTTCCAGCATGCCGATGCGTTGTGGAGGAGGGAATAGCATTTAGTAGTGAGAAATGTGTTAATGTCATTGAAAAGCTATAGCAGGAATTTGAACAGCGGTTTACAGACTTCAAAACACAGTGCCACATTCCAATTGTTTGCAGATCCCTTCTTCTTTGATGTGTTAAATGCCCCCAATGTGCAACAAATGGAACTCATTGACTTACAGTGCAGGTCTGAGCTCAAAGCCAAGTTCAGAGAGGCAAATGGGACAAAAGACAAGCTTTGAACATTTTTGAAAGAATTACCCCCAACCTTCCCAGAGCTTTCTGAGATATTCAAGCGGACCATGTGCCTTTTTGGAAGCACGTATGTCAGTGAGAAACTGTTCTCTGCCATTAAAATGAATAAATCAAAGTACAGGTCCAGGCTGGGTGAGTGATGGAGTGATGTCTATCTTCAAGCCATGTAAAGGGTTTCAACTGCCACCTCGCTCAGAGCAAATGTTTTTCAGCTGTCTGAGAAAAAGCGCTGTCAGGTGTCTGGCAGCAAGCTTAGGCAAGAAAAGACAAGAAAGACTGTATATAGTTAATGTTAAACAGTTGCTTTTTCCCGAACAGTTGGATGTTCCAATCATATCCACACTTGTTTCAATACACTTTACTTTTTAAATACATGTCTTTTATAAAAATAAATCATTGTGATTTTTGCTGAAAGTTATTCAGTTTCTGCTTTGTTACTCTAAGTCATGGGCTATCAATGAAACAAAGTGACCAGACTGGATGCTTATCGGCCCTTGGGTAATTTGAGTTTGAGATGAGACCACTGGTTTTAACCCTTGACAGCAGATAGCAGTATTTGACTCTATCTTCAGCCATTTGATGCTTTCACTCAAATTGAGACAGGAAGTAGCGTAAAGGTGCCCCACTACCTAACCAATGGCAATGTATGACCTTGCTTACAGTATCACAACGTATTGAATTGTAAACCCTGTATCATGATACACATTTTTTCGCCCGATTCTGGCCAATGCACAGCTATTTACTACATGCATTTACTTTGCTCCAAGCAGTGTCAGTAGTTTGTGTTAATTTGACTAGATGAAAATAAGCTGACTGAACAGTACAACTGCATTGAAGGTGATGGAGGTAGCAAAGACTACACTTGACGCTGGGCAGGAGATCTCCACAGAGCTAATGGCCAAACTGTTGAAGTTCCAGCTGTTGTGTATGAAGACCTCAGACCTTCAGCGAGCCTCTAAACTGAAGGTAAGATTGAGCTCACACACATTCTAGTATGTCCTTTTCTGGTCAAAGATGAGATGAGTACATTTTTGTTTCAAGGCTATTTCTATTTGCATGTCATTACTCATATGCTTGGATAATGTACCACTCATCATCCCTCTCCTCCCTCTCTTCTTCATTAAAGTATGAAGTGTACTTTTTTCAGTCCAAGTTTGTGCTTTGGTTGATCTTCCAAATTTCTTGTTTTTTGCCCCAATGTGCTTATGGTCTGTCTTGTGTCCTATGTCTACATAACGGTATATATAGTGCCTGTTTAATTATCTTATACTAACAACATTTCTAAAAGAGTATTTATTCCACCTTTACCTTAGACATTTGCCCCATTTACACTGTGGGCCTTTAGCTAATAGACGTGAGCCCAGGGACTGTATGTAACCAACAGCAGAATTTGCATAGAGACGCAAGTACGGCCAATTTGATTATAAGGTTTGAAAAGGATTGGTCAATAATTAGTTTGCTGTTCAAAGGCAGCCAATATTGGTGATATCAACCTTAATCTTAGTGTCACTCAGTTGACACGCTCACTGCTGAGAGTGATCTTCAACATTTCTGACAATTGAAAGCTTTTTTCACAGACCATTTGAAGCTATTTTTCTGATCTGGATTCCTTTCTTTTCACACTTAAGTGCAATAGCTATACTACAGCAATTTTCAAAAGAAGAGTCGATTAAACAGATACTCTAACAGTTCTCTACAAATATGGATGTCTTTCAGACTTCCATATTTGATTAATTTTTTGTCAAATTGTGTTGTTGTCTTTCAGATTTTTGTTATTTATTTTTCATCTAATACTAGTATAATATTTAAGCAATATAGCACGAGTGGGAGTGGGGTAGGTAAGGGATAATCCCACGGGTGGTGTTCGGCCGTAGCCATCGAGGCCGAAGGCCGAGTGGCGTAGGCAACAACACCCGTGGGGTTATCCCTTACCTACCCCACTCCCACGAGTGCTATATTGCTTTTATAAAACAATTCTACTGTCAACAAATTAACATTTCAACACAAAGTTATTGATTAAAAATGGTTTATTTTGCCATTGTTTCTCCGCAACAAAAAATAGTTCCATTGTCAACGTTTTGGTTTGGAATTTTAAAAACTTTGAATTAACGGTTATCATCAATGCGAATGTTTCATCGCGGAGTGATTTATTTTTAGCTGTGAAAAGTCCAATAACTGTAGGTATGTTGACGAATAACCTATAGCATGGAACGTCTCTCGTCCAATCAGAAACAGCTAAATTACGCGCTAGAACCCAATTGTTTTATAAAATAATATAATGTGAGACTTCCGGTGATTTGTTTATCTCAAACTGATGTGCACCATGAAACAGTAAATTTAAGGTTTTGTAACAGTGATATATTTACAAAGAATAGCTATGTAAAATGTGTTTTGCTAAGCTTGGTATTTTGCTAAGGTGGACTTTATGATTAAATGATTGATGATATATCAGATGATTGTTGCAATGGTAGAAAACAATTGTCTTTTTTTATTATTATTTAGGCTAGTCTACTTCATTTTGGGCTACCTGGGATTTAGAAATTGTGCAAGCTTTTCTTTCGCCAGAGTCACTGACTCTTACCTTCAACTTTATTTATATGGTTCTAAATGCCTCTGAATGTTTGACTGTGAGGCCATACCATGGAAATAACAACCTGCTGATGTTGTTGTTGACACCTACATTGCTGCTTGCAGCTATATTTTAGCAGTGTAATTTTTGTGGGTTAAATATTCACACACTGAAGGTAATGTCTAATCATTGCAGGATTAATTTAACGAGAAATGATTAATGACATTTGCTGACTTCTCTAGGCACCTGAAGACAAGTCAAAAGCCAAAACTGCATCAAGCTCACCAACGAAAGATGGTGGCAAACCTGCCAACAAAGTAGAAAAAGGGAAGAAAAATCCAGAGGCAGTAGCATCTGTTAAAGACACTAAACTAAGACGGCGAGGAGAAGAGGATGATTCACATAAATACATAGGTTAGTCACCATAAACCCAGGGCGCTACTGTAGACCTTATCCTTGTGTGAAAGAAAATGCAAAACTTGTAACTCAGCTAAATCAAATTAAACTTCCCTTATGGAAGTACATAACATGGTTATTGGGGGCCAAGTAGAAAAACTGTTTCTGCAGTTGAAGTTTGGGGCCCCTAGAACCACATCGTGAAAAGTTGTATTTGGCACTTTGGTTCAGGATAGTACTCTGACTATTCAGTAAGTTTGAAGTTCGAGTGTGGTAGCACTCCCAATCTGGCCACACGCGTACTGAAAGTGATCAACATACTTAGGCTATCCTCTCATTCCTGTGTTGAAATACTGTATGTGTGATCTTAGATGATGAACCAGAAGATGGACCGCAGCTCTATGTCCTCCTGCTGGGTTTTAGCCAGCCAATGCTCCTTTCTGCACTGGACTCTATGGGTGTATATGTATCCAACACCATCACACTTAGCAGCCAAGACAGAGAAGACATTGAGAGGGTATCTCCTTCTTCTTTATGTACAGGTGAGATTCACATTTTATATACAACTTTATTTACAGAAATTAAGTAACTCTGGTGACTGATGAGAAAACTGGAATTCATATCAATTACAGTTCTGTTTAAATTAACTTTGATTATACTGTAAGAGCGTTCTGGAACTATGTCCTGACTGATATTTGTGAAGTCACTGACTGATTGGGAACCCTTGAGCCACTCCCAAGACATATAGTTACATTTGCACAATATGAACAATTCAAAAAAAAGCACTGCGTTTTGAAGTAGGCTACTGTACGAACCAGGGCACTCTAGGATAACATTATAGCAATACAGCTATAGCTACGTTTGTAATTTGTAGCTAGCTTAACTTGAGGTGGACAATACCTATGACTCATGGCTGTCTTGATTTTGTCCAGGATCTCCTGTTCCTGGTTTATGTGCTGCCTTTGTTTTGCCTTGTCTTAT
This sequence comes from Sprattus sprattus, assembly GCF_963457725.1. Taxonomy (NCBI): domain Eukaryota; kingdom Metazoa; phylum Chordata; class Actinopteri; order Clupeiformes; family Clupeidae; genus Sprattus; species Sprattus sprattus. The sequence continues at coordinate 59,710,163 of NC_137921.1, read as the reverse complement.
GTTACTGTTCTTGTGTTTGCTTTCTTGGTTGACCATGTGTCTTTATTTACTTCCTGCGTTTGCTTTTATTGGCCTTTGTGCCTTTGTTCACGCCCCTTCTGTCACTGCCTGGTATGTGTCATTTTTCCCTGCCCACCTGTGTCTTGTTTTCTTATTTAGTCCTGTGAATTTAAACTTTGATTCCTGAGTTCTTGGTCTGTCAATGTTCGCGTCATATTCACAGTCACGCTGGTTTGCCGCACTGTTCCTGTTTGTTTGAGTTTTAAGTAAAGAATCCTTGTTTTGATTTAAAGTTATTGTTTCGAGTTGTGCGTTTGGGTCCTACCTAAGCTGCAGCATAACCATTCCACATAACCATAATAAAGAATTATGGAAGATTAAAGAAATTAATCAAAATCATACAAAAACTAGACAGGCACTTGGAGAGTGCAAGCGGCAAGAAAAAATATGCGTCCACATGGAAACGATGGAGCGGTGCCGAGTGGTTGAATCCTCTGTAAAGACGTCATGGAGCATGCGCATAAAGTGACAGAAGACAGAAGTCGAGATCCAACTAGCAATCTTCCGATTGCTGAACGACTTCCCTACCACCTAAAATCACTGTTACCACTTCACTCAAACAGGACTAGTTAAAATTGCGCACTTCACCATAGCCCTCGTTTGTGTAAAGTTACCGTTTTGAACTTCCTACAATAATAACAATCTTTCCATGTCAGATTTGCTCATATAGAAATGGTTTTGAACAATGGTCTGATGCAAATAGATTAAACAGTGATAGAATAAAGTGTAGCTTGTTATTGTCATCCCTTTCCTAACCAGCTTCTAAAAGCAGCAATAAGTAGTTTTGCTCCAAAACTAGTAAGCTAACTACCTAAAAGGCATGCAAAAACAGGTTGTGTGTGGCTTTCATGTTGGGCGATTACGTCATCGGCTTAGAAAATGTGCGGATCCAGACAAACACGGATCCGCTGGCGGACTTCGAATCTTTCCACTCTGGAGACCGGATTCAAAAGGTTGCGGATTCAGGGTCCCAATCGGCCGGGTTCTCGCCTCGTGCTGTTGACCCACCCCAAGGCCATCAGTAGCTCAACAGTCTGTAGATGACGCATTCAACATGGGACTCCACTTCATCCTCCAGCACCTTGACTCCCCTGCTGGCACCTACGCCAGGATCCTGTTTGCGGACTTTAGCTCCTGCGACCTGCCGTCTCTCCTAGACCTGTTCCACTCCATGACCAGAAAGAGAGCAGGAAAGATCATCGCTGATCCTCCCCATCCCTGTCACCACCTATTTCAGAGACTCCCATCCGGCAGAAGGTTCTGGCTATCAAGATCCAAACCTCGAGCCACCTGAACAGTGTCCCCCCACCCCCCGCACATATACATTCACACAAATGCACTACAGCATAAAAAATGTATACTGCACTATGCTTATTTACTGCATCTTAGCCCGCACGTGCCCAAATTATTCATTGTTCTATTTTGTAAAGCATGTATCTTTTATTCTTGTTTATGCCATTTTGTTAATATGTTAAAAAGTTCATTTGTTTATATGTCCTATGCACCAACCACACCAAATCAATTTCCTGTATGTGTAAATAAACTTTGCCAATACAATTAATTGGACGTTGGATTTGGATTCGGATCAACTCTGACAAGCAGTTACTTAAAACAATAGCTAGCTGGGACAACTAAACTGACATGTCATTAGAAGTACACACAAGAATGACATGTAACTCTTATTATCACTCACAAATGCCATACTATGTAAAATGGTAAATCTAAAATAGACCTGTCTGGAAAGCAAAGCCTTTTTGAACACAATAGAGTAGTCACCGGTACTTGCTTAGAAATGGTTTTAAATAATTTGGTCTTGTTTTTTTTACAGAGGATGTAAACAAAGTCTTGTGGATGTCAAAAGAACTGAATCATTTCTCAACTCATCTGGAAGAGGTTTTCCTCAGTGCTTGCAACCAGTCCAGACTCTTTGATGTAGTTCGTCTGAACTGCGTACTGGAAAATAACTTCTTGTGCCCTGATCAGGACAACACTGAGGAAATGGTAACGTAACTCAGTTTTGCTCAGTGTGTTTGTACAGCTACTCATGAGCATTCTCTACTCATTTGAGTTAGGTCACACCATTGTTTACATGTTTATGCTGTGATTATTGACAGTTCGAAATATTACAGGTTTATAGGTCATTGAATATTCTCTAAAATCAGAGGTGGTGCTTGCATTATAAAGTGTACAATAATTTGCATTGTCAGTATTTCAGTCAGAAAACTCAAGATAAATTAGTACGTTTTATTCATGTAAATTACATGGTAGTCTATTTGGCCCTTGTGTTCAAGTTCGCTTTAAGCTACTGCTCTCTGCCGGTCACTCGACTCAATGATGTGAATGTACAGAGTTTATTGGAGACAGCCAGTACAGGGGTAAATAGGGTAAATAACGGGGTGAACACAAAAGCCGAACTGGGGATAAAGCTCAGTAGTTTAAATGTCCGGCAAAACACAATGCCTAGGAGGGTTTCAGAATTAACGAGGGGAAAACAGAGGAATCTCAATAACCAGATACACTAGGTAGGCTAGGTAGAAATAAGCAAAATACAAAGGCTTTAGAATAAAGTAGCCTAGCTATCTAACTAGCTAACGTTAACTGTTTCAAAAATGAGATGTGTTAAGAACAAGGTAAGGTAATAATTATAATCAGCTAACATTAATACACGGAAAATAGATAATGAACTACTAAGCTGGTGTTGTGTCAACTTCTGTTCAGGTAGAATCTCAGTTAGGCTGTCAAGTCCAAATGGAGCAATGTTAACATTGACGTTACCCTTGAATGAATGAATTAAGTTAGCAATCGAACCCCCAAGCTAACATTAACGTTAGTGACAACGTCTGTTAAGAACTATCTAGAATGCATGGGAAAAATTAAGAAAGTGATGCTGTGTTCAAGACGATGGTAAACTCTGCAATGAAATTCTGAGCAAAAAATTCTGACCTGAGCGCTCAAATAATTTTGTTCGACCAATTTTCGACGTGTCATGATTGCAGTTATTTTCGGTTCCCGGGTGTGACAGATACAATACATCACATACATTGCTTAAGGGGCCACCCAGAATGTGGGAACAGGCCATATCTGAATAGCCAAGTCGCATTTTGCCTTCCAATGTAGACCCATATTCACCGAAGAAATTACACTGACAAGTGCAACAGGCAGAATATCTGTGCAGTGGGGAGGGGGGCGTGGCGGCGGCGGTTAATGATCTATCCTGATCATTTCACATATTTAAGTGTTATAGGCAGAATATCTGTTCAGGGGGAGGGGGCGTGGCAGTGGAGGTTACAAACACGCACATGCAGGCACATTAGTGGGTCGCGAGTTACTTTCTAGTCAGAATGGTGGTCCCTGGGACAAAACCCCTGAACTAGGGCATGCAAAGTGTAGTCTTTGTTTTAATGAAAATATCTGATATAACAAAGGATGTCTATTGTCACATTAGCAGAAAGAGATTCAAAAGTATAATATAGCAGGTGGTATGCAGTGTAAACATTTTCAGAACCCCTGATTTAGACTATGGGGTCTTCATACTTTGGCTGACATCCTAGTATGGATTTGCTATACCAGTGGAAAATTGATATTTTTTTGATAACCAGGTGCAATTTGTGTTTTTCAGCTTGCTTGTGGGGCTCAAGTGTTTGATGCCATTGCTTCTCTAATCTATGACTGTCTGGACTGGCGGGGAGACCACCTACATTACCTCAATAGCATGAAGCTTATTGATGTTCCATCCGTCACCTCTGGCCAGACCCAAAGCAGCCCTGAGTCTTCAGCTGAGGTGCACTGACTACACAAATCCAAAGCTAATCTTTCAAAATGAGCCAAAATGTGTCAATTAATTTTTATCAAAGGAGCACTTTATAAATGCAGTAGACATGTTTAGTCTATTACAGTTTTTCACAATTGATAACACCTGTTTTTCAAAACAATAACGGCTTTCTCAAAACTGCGCACAGAAAACTGAAAACCTCACACACAAAATGCTAAACCTGACACTCAATCAAATCTCTTAACTGTTCACAAAATGGAACTTGTGTTTTCATTTGGTACACACAGCCATATTTTCAAAAGACAAACACATACATTCATTGAGTACACACAACTAAGCATTTGCTGCACACTACCAAGCATTTACAGCACACCAGTACAAAATTGAAAACACAATCATCGAAATGGAACACACCATATGAATGACAATGACAATCATTTGCCAATCCACATAAACGACACACAATTGTGCCTGTGGTCATCTGTTATGTGGTGCCTAATTGGCTTGGAATTATTAGTTGAATATCCATTCATTCAAACCCATCCCTAGTGCACTTCCACTACTGACCTTCTTAAGTCATCATAGTAACTCAGCTCATTTACTTTGCCCTAGCAACTGACATCCTTATTTACTTCAATTACCTCAGGTGCCACTCTCAGCTATTCCCACCTCTGTGTCAAAGAAGAAACAATCAGAGGACAGTCCTGGTAGGATCAACATGTGTACACATTGTTTGTGTAGAACAGGATCACACCTTTCTCACAAGAACAAATTGTTAAGGTTTTTCAATATGTCAGATGTTCTGTTGTCTATGAGATGTACAATATATACATATATATAATGAAGCCCTAACTGCTTTGCTTAGACTTTCAGGCAGAGGCTTTAAACACAGATGTGGACCTAAGATTGTACTGTGACCTCCTAAAGCAGATCCCACCAGAGTGCACCTCTGTACCCCTCATTCTGCACTGCATGCTGGAGCAGGTTGGTTTGTTATGTCTTGTACTCATCACAACTTAAACTCTCAATACCAGCAGACGCCTGACTATAGAATCAGGACAATGTAATACAGATTGCATGGTGCACTGCAGATGTTGATCACTTTAGGTGTAATGATTCATGAGCTGGCTTTTCAAGTTATTTTATGAAGACAATGTCATAGCAAAGATAAGAGCAGAGATGCATTTGTAGAGAACAAACAGTACATTCAAATTACAGGATCTATATCTAAATGATAAAATGTCGACTTCAACTGGCCAGGTACGACAACATTTTCTTTAGCTTTTTTGATGTACAAATCAGGCAAAGGAGAGTTATGGATGGATTGGCGTACTTTTCTGTCTGTAAGACAGGTAACCAAACCCCATTAGTCCCATCCTGGGCTGGAGAGTTTAAGATAAAGAAGATGTTCTACAACAGGGGTGCCGAACTCAAATACACAGAGGGCCAAATTTTAAAACTCTGACCAAGTCGAGGGCCGGACATATGGAATAGGCATAATAACAGTGTATTTACATGAGGAAAGAGTCACATATTGCTCTTTCTGCAGCTCAAATTAGCTCAGAATATACAAAATGCAAAATAGCCTACAATTGCAAAAAGTTTGAAGGGTGGTGCAGTAAGGTTTGGAAAGAGGAGGATGCTGTAGGGCATCTTCTGTTTTCTGTAAATAACATAACTGTATCTAAGCAACCATTCTCATCCTTCTCTTGTAAATGGTAATTCTGTAGGTGGTAATGTCAGAGCAGGGAGCTCCACTGGAAGGTGCCACATCCACAGAGCCAGCTGTGCAATCAGACTGCACCTTTACCTCCCATGTGATCACAGCAGCTACTAACCTGCCCCGTTCACCTGAGGAAAAGAAGGTTTGTTTGATCTCCTTGTGTACTACAGTATGCCAGTTTACACGAACACGAAGAGATATAATGTTTTAAGAACGAATACATTGAGAACTATTTTTACTGACAATTACAGTTTTTCACTATTGCTAAAACCCGTTTTTCAAAACAACAACGGCTTTCTCAAAACTGCACACAGACAACTGAAAACCTCACACTCAAAATGCTAAACCTGACACTCCCTTTGCAAGATGACTCTTTGCTATCAAATCTCTTAACTGTTCACAAAATGGAACTCGTGTTTTCATTTGGTACACACAGCCATATTTTCAAAACACACACACATACATTCATTTACAGTTTTTCACTGTTGCTAAAACCCGTTTTTCAAAACAGTAACGTCTTTCTCAAAACTGCACACAGAAAATTGAAAACCTCACACACAAAATGCTAAACCTGACACTCCCTTTGCAAGATGACTCTTTGCTATCAAATCTCTTAATTGTTCACAAAATGGAACTCGTGTTTTCATTTGGTACACACAGCCATATTTTCAAAACACACACACATACATTCATTTAGTACACACAACTAAGCATTAGCTGCACACTACCAAGCATTTACAGCACACAGAAGTGCAAAATTGAAAACACAATCATCGAAACACACCATATGAATGACAAAGACTCATTGAGCCCTTTCTCCTTTTGTAAAATGTATCAGTGTAGGCCTACATTTTTCAAAGTCAAACATAAAACAGCAATACCGTTGTTCTCACAAACCATATTTACAATTTCAGTCTCCTGTTCCACCAGATTGTATTGACATAAAATTGTATACAAAATGCTTATAGTTTTTCTCAATTGCTTACACACATTTTTTGAAAGCATGCCTCGTTCTCAAAACTCTAAACACAAATCCCAAAGCAACTAACTGAAAATGCAAAACCCTTTATATCTCCTGGAAAATGCTACTTTGCTTTCAAAAAATATTGAAAGTGTGTTTTCTCCTCCACAGTGTGGTTCTCTTTCAGTCCTGCAAAATACAAATACTGTGAGCACACTACGTATATTATATTGATATGCAGTATTACAGTACACAAGGCAAACAGATTTCGTACTTGTTCTCCATCCTGAAGGTTCTAATGAAAAACCATGAAAACATGGTCTACCACAGCGGCCCAAATCTCATTAGAGATGACCATTCTCCTTCTTCTTTCTCCTGATCCTCCTCCTTCTTCACCTTGTCCTCATTCTCTTCCTCCTCCTTGTCCTCCTCTTCCTTCTCGCTGTCCTCCTACTCTTCAACCTCCTACTCCTCCTCCTTCTTGTCCTCCTCTTCCTCCTCCTCTCACTCTTACCTCTCTCCTTCTCTGGTTGTCGATCTTTTCAAAGTTTTCAATAGTTTATCAAACAAAACAGAGGCTCAAGACACTTTTATGGTGCAGTCCTCACTGCAAATTGGTCAAAAGACCTGAAAGTTTCACGATTTGACTATTTGTGTCTTGCAGGTTGATGCTTTGAGATTTTACTTGAGAAATGTGTGCAACAACAGAACTTTGTGTACAGTGTTTTGACAACAATGTGATGTGTAATTGACATCAGTGTGTTCACAAGGAAAATCAGAGTCTAATGCAGATAAGGGAGTCTTAAGTATTTCCCACTTGGGGCGAGCGATTGATACATGACGTGAAGGTTGTGCAGATTGTGCCGAATTTTTGCTTTTTACTTCTTAACAATAGTGAAAAACTGTAATGTTTTTAAACCCAGAGTTTTTAAAACCCGGGGGGAACTAAAAGTGTGCTGGCACAGCTCAGATAGGTCATAATTTGTATGTGTACATTAAATAAAGGCATATATTTAAGCAATATAGCACGAGTGGGAGTGGGGTAGGTAAGGGATAATCCCACGGGTGGTGTTCGGCCGTAGCCACCGAGGCCGCCAGTGAACCCCTTGGCATCTCATGACCATTAACATCTACTTGCCTGAGAACATCACAAGACTTCTTCATTTGTGCAGCTATGGACTTGAATGGGTCAATGTAGACACCAAGCCTCATGGCCTAACAACAGAAAAGAGTTAAGCATCCTTGGTAGCAACCTATAGTAAAAATATTAACATTAAATTCCAGTGGCTCCAACTTTCAAAAAATGTGTTTTACCCATTCTTCTCAGGAATCATCCATCAGGAATCAAGCATATTACCTTTCTCAGACCTCTGTTCTGCCAACATTCCACATTGTGGCCATCTAGTTACAGTTAGTCTTTATTCCACATTGTGGCCATCTAGTTATTGTTAGTCTTTGTTCCACATTGTGGCCATTTAGTGAATGTCAGTCTTTATTCCACATTGTGGCCATCAATTTACTGTTAGTCTTTGCAGCTTTTTTGTTAACACAATTATTATAGGCCCTCACAGTGCAAGTCAAGTAAGCATTCACCATCTCACAGTACAAAGCTATTGTTAATGCAGTATGATATTAAAGGTAAAAGGCAAAGGACAGGTATTTAGCAGACTATTTTATCTATGGTTTCAAAATAATAGTTCTGGTTCATGTATTTCATGTCATGTTATATTAATTGTGCTAAAAAAAATAGCAGATTGGTTTAATTTCAGCAGGCGTAAAATGTTGTGTGTCAATAGCCATCATGGGACTTAAAGAGGTAAAAGAATGACATTTGTATTTGAAAGGACAGTGTTTCCCCTACAATGATATAAGGGTGGCGCCCCGCCCCCCCAACGGCCAGGCCCGCCCCCCCTGGAAGCTCAAGTAAAAAAAAAAAATAATAATTATTTTTTTTTATAAATATAGCGCCAGATCACAAAATAAGTCATTTAAGGTTACCTTTACCATAAAACATGTAAAATTATACTTATTTTTTAAGTAAAACTGCTTATCCTAACCCCTAATCCTGAAGTATAATTGTTGCATACTGTTACTGTAAGATGTTATATTGACTACTGTCATTAAAAGAAACACATGAACATCATAATTAATTTAAGTGTTTGTGTCTGTGTGCCGCGGCGCGCGCCCCTGCCGCCGTCCCCCCCCCCCCCTAAGCTGTAAACCTAGGGGAAACACTGAAGGATATTTGTTTGTTTTTAGTCAATAGAAAGTGGATACGTCAGATGTTTGTGAAACTCATGCAATGAATGTTGCAGAGGTTGATGGGCAACTTCGGAAAGCTGGAGGACACAAATACCAGGAGTCATCCAATGGGTCCTTTATTGCTGAACTCCCATGACAAAAGAGCAGAAAGACTGCATCAATGCCCTGTGAGTAGTCTCGCTTTCCCATCGTGCTTTTCTTTCTATCTGTCTGCAGTTTTGTTTCTCATTCAAACACAGATTGATTCATTTTGAGAATATTTTTGTTAGGAGCTGAGTCATTTTCAGGTCACAGAAATTGAAGCTGACATGATGAAAAATGGCCCAGTGTGGAATCTGTTGCATTCAGTGCCTACTCAGAACAAAGACATAAGCTGTGTTCCACAGACCCAGGGGCTCATTCCTCTCTTCGGTGATGGTGAGCATTGGAATGGTGTTCTTATAAAGATCAGAATCTATAATCCAATAGCAAAACTGTATTCATCAAAACTATTCTTATCTCAACAAGGGCATTATTGTTGTAGTTGTTTGTGTTTTAAGTAATTTTATTGCTGTTTCATGTCATGGCTTCCGCTGAGTGAAAAATAGTTTACTGTAAAGTTTCAGGTATTATGAAACAAAGTATTACTTGTTGACTTCAAGTTACAATGAATTTCCGCTACGAAAAGTGAACAGACTACTTGTCACGGAACAGATCGGGGACCACGGAAGTTTCGGGAAAACAGAGTTTATTTGCGGATGGATATATACAGCACAGCAAACACAGGTTGCAGAAAGCGCAATAGAGAATGTTCGTCCACAAGAACACGTAACGTAAAACAAAGAGGCAACCTCTGGATGAAATTAAACAATAAACTATAAAAGCCGTAAGGCAAACAAAACTGGAGTCTAACTCGGAAAGAGCAACATTACATTTAAACTCGTGAAATGAAATGAAACTAAGGCTATGGGCAAAAACACGACAAACCAACACGGAGGTATAAGTCCTTTCAAGGAGAGCAGGCTGTAGTAATCATTCGGGGTGGGTGATCATTCAAAGTGCACAGTGACACCAAACAATACCTGACACCGAGTGCACAGAGTGTGGGGTATATGAGAGGGTTGTGACAGGTGTGGGTAGTTACGAATTAAATGAGTGCAAACGGGGTGCAGGTGATCGCGGAAGCAACTGTGAGTGCTTCGTCCTCAAGTGACTGTGAACATGGTGCAGGTAATTGAGGCTAGGGAGTGGGACAAGTGTATGCGTTCGTGTGATTGCCGGAGTGCAGCTGGTGAATATGCAGTTTGGGAGAGTGAGTGAGCTGAAGGGGGCGTGGCCGGAGCAGAGCTCCGCGGGGACCTGTCACTACTTGTGGAAGGATATGAAAGATGAAATGACAGCGGTCATTATAAAGAAATGTCGGACTTCCAGACGTTGAAGTGGCCCATTCAAATTAGTGGATTCTGTAACAGTCTGAAGATCTGTATAGTAAGGTCAAATAATGAGTGGCATTTCTGTATCATTTGCAAATAATTTTCCATCTGCCTAAAGGCACAGTGGTTTGAATGCTTGCGAGTAGTATCTTCCAGTTTTAATTATTTAATTTTTAATGTTAGCAGACAAATAAAATATGTTGCCTTTTGAAATGAATTAGAGCATAAATGTTTGGAACAAAAATACTAATGGGGAACATTTGTGTTAGTATCTTTTATAAACCAGAAAATGGTGATTACTTTCAGGCGGGTTGAATATTTTGCAAGCCACTGCAAGTAGAGGCCTCACATTGTGCCTCTCCAATACAATGGGGATGGAGTGTGTCAGTGTACTTTTGCCATCAAGATTTGTTTGTTTATGTTTATCTGTAGGATCCTTGAGGGCATCTGAAATCCAATGGCTTCTTGAGCGGTTTGTGTTTGAGTGCTTGCCATTGTCTACCGTGGACAACGATGGTCAGCTGACAGAGCCTGAGGCGTCGGAAGAAACCATGCCTATCCTCTGGGATGATCCTGTGGCGTTCATTAAACATCACTATAGCAAGAGCAGAAATAAACAGGGTATGTTCACAGACAGAAGCTCATATCCATTTGGTTGTGGTGTGACTCTTGTCAGAAGTTCACTACTGTGGCATTGCATTATTTTTACATTTAGTTATTTTGACACTTTTATTCAAAGTGACTTACAAGTGAGGCACAAAAATACAAATAGCTGATCAATGGCAAAATATTAAAAAGAAAACTGCCATGACAACTCTGCTTCAGTTTCAACAGATTATTTTAAATCTAAAACAAAACAAAATAGCTTGATTTATTTCTTTGAATATATGAAATGCTTTTACAGTTGGACGTTTTATATACTGTTCACCTATCTGCATCTGACTTCATTTGCTTCCCAGTCCAATTCATTACAAGTGAATGGTTTATCTGTGTGAGAACAGGGTAAGGGGAGATGCTATCCAATCAATCCATTTCCTGTGCAGCTTCTGTCTATGCTCCTCCCTTCAAAGTCCCTATTTGATTATCCGCCATTACATTTGTCATTATGTATTTTTGTCAAAATCATTCTAGGCCATTCATCCAGTTTGTAAAATTCCAGAATTTGACTGTGCAGCATCCCCAAAACTTGTTGACAAATCATCATATACTGTAGATAATCATGAGGACATTCTTTGGAAAAATGCTGTGTGGTTTTCTTTGGCTACATTTGCAAATATCTCAAATTCCTGTTGTGCACTTTTTAAAATCCTTTTCCACAACAGTACTTTTTAAACCATGAATTTCCACACCTCCAACATGTCTTTAACACTCTAAGGTCCAAGGCCTTTTAGACTTTTCTAAGTTGTCTGACATGCCTTGATGTTTTTGTACATTTTGCTTAACTCAAAACATTGATGCACAAATGGAATATATGATTCTATTCTAGAAGACCTCAGCAATAATATCATGTAAGTAAAAGGAATGTAGTAAAAAAAAGTTTAATTTAAATCAAATGTAAACATACCCTTGGAAAAACCTTGTTTCAGAGGTGCTCAGACTTTGTACAAAAACACATTGTAAAGATTTATTCACAAGACTTTTTATTTCTGAGCCTTGTAAACATAGGTGTTGGCTAAACACATGTTAGTTTAGCATTCAGAAAGGATGTCTTGTTTCACTACCACATATTTATAATTTCAGAGTGTCCTGTGCCATTCCTAAATCTGTGTCCCTACAAATGCATATTGATGAGTTGGTGTGAACAAACCTGTGACACCTCTCGCAAAGACAAAGGCAATATCCTAATGGCCCTAGAATGTCTTTGTGACCCAAAACCCCCGGAGTGAATCTTGCCACCCCATGAACCAATGGAGATCACTGAATCACCATCCCCTTATCATATGAATAGCTGTCATTTGCTAATGGGTGGGTCCTTAGCAGCAGAAACCCCACTCAGATACTAGAAAGTGCAACACATCAGTTCTATTCCCCTGACAAAGTGCTTATTTATTTTAAAATTTTGAACTGTATATATTATAAAAGAAAAGGGTTCAATGTTTCCGTGGTTGTTCTTTTTATGTCTCTAAGACGAAAACTCGCGGAGCTTAAAACAGTTTTTGACAAAAAAATAAAAATATCCCGGACGAGGGATATAGACCTTAGACAGTTAAATAGCATGTGTCGTTTGGTAATTTACTTGAATATTGGGATTGTTAGGATGTGGTGTCGCTACTACGGCGCCATCTTGGTACGATTTCGAATCTACCGTTAATTTAACTCAAGCCATCTGTCCATCATCGTATAAAGCCCGGCCTGACAATTTGATTGGCTAGATCTGTTTCGGATCTGTGATAATTTCTCCCCAACGGAGCAGTGCCAGACCGAACTTCCAGACCAAAAATGTTGTGGGCGGGGTTCGGTCTGGTATCCAGGCTACATTAACTAGGCTGTTAGGATGTGGTGTCGCAACTTGTATTGAAGCACAATTGGATATCTTTGAAATACACATTAACTAGGTTTTTGATGCTATCAGGGATTAAATTAGTACTTAATGTCAGATTATGGTGAACCTAGACATCAGTGAGGTTGAAGAACCCTTCATTGAGATAGCTACTATCCTTGTTTTGATACCTGAAAGCATGTCCTTACCTCTCTATCTATCATTCTCTCTTTCTCTGTTCTCTTTTTCAGGCTTGGTGAACATTGATGATTCTTCTGAGCTGCTGAAAACCACTCGGCGTTCTCTGAGTGACTGGAATGTGTTGGAGCACTTCAGAGCACCTGTCTTCTCACAGGTCCTTTTATACTCTTCTTAACTCTCAGGCACTTAGGGCCTGATTTACTAATATGCGAGCGCTGCTTAATCTGCGTTCGCAAATTAACGCACGGTGTTTTTGCGCATTTTACTTGGTATTTATCAAACCAGATCGCGCTGGGCAATCTGTGTTTACTCCGCCCTATATAGGGCCTGATTTTCTAACACTGCGACCGCTGCTTAAACTGCTGTCGCACATTAACGCACAGTGTTTTTTGCGCATTTTCCGTGGTATTTATTTAGGAAGAGAAAATGAAGGTTCAGCGAGGTGGATATATATATATATATTGGTTCACGTTCGCTCAATCACTGAACCTGATTCAATGTGTGCGCTGCTATATTGTTGTTCTGCCCGCCATCACCTACAGCGAGATGTTTAAAAGAACACGATTATAAAGAATATGCTATTGGTGGCATTAATGCATAAACTGTCTATTATAACAATATAGATGTGTACATGGCGAGATTAATAATTTCTACAAGGGACATGGGTTCACTACAATATATATGGACGTGGGTGCAATCAATGGTTCCGATTACGTTCGGAAAGTTTGCGATTTCAAAGTCCACAATTGCGTTCAGAGCCGAACTCGCTCTGTGTGTGTGTGGGTGTGTGTTTGTGCGCGAGTTCAATGCCTCTCTCTCTCTCGCTCCTGCAAGCAACGAGAGTGAAGTGTCTTTCTCCCATGTCTGCGGGGCAACGTGAGTTATAAGTCAGTGTTAATGTTGACGGTGGAAAGGGGAATTCACTTTTCCACAAACTGGTTGAAATTATCCGGAGGCCAAATTTGCAAATTAGTTTTAACAACTGATGGAATGGAATGTGATCGCTGGGTGGAGGGTTGGATGTCTCTCTGATCTGGTCCAGTAATTGAAGTATTGCGTGGCTGGTTAACCTGTACCGTCTAATGATTTGTGGTTCGCTTAACTGAAAATGTGTTATACGAGTTGAAAAAAATATTTCTGTGCGCTGTCTCTGTCTTCTCCTTGCTCTTATAACTGCTGCCATATCAATTTTCAGACTCAATGAAAATGCGCTTTCTGTTAAGACGTGCTTTTATGAGGCGGAGAATTTAGCCTGCAAATCAGGGACGTGCGCTTGGCAGGCAGTTTAGTAAATTCCACGCAATACATCATTAGGCGCACTCCTCCCATTAAATAGCACGTTACCACCCACGTTTCGTGCCATCCCACTTGTTGGCAGGTACACACCCCCAAAGCGTTAATATGCGACTCTACTCAAATGCGCCCCCTTAGTAAGTACCGTTTTATGTTTACGACCGCTATTTTACGCCAGAAATGGGCGTGATCCTGTTAGTAAATCAGGCCCTTAGTCATCTGATGTACAGAGTCCTGATGCGACAAATATGGCCGCTGATGCCCAAAGAACAGTGCTATCTGAAACCAGCAGTATTGCAATTTGTAATCATTGGTACATCATACAGCTCCAACCACGACATTTCACATATGTGACTGCATAAGTTCTGTTCACCAAAAACTCTAAAATACTACACTCTAAATACTACACATCAGTTTACTATGGATTTGGACTATACACTGGTGACACAATCTAAATTACATCAATTTGGTCTTGAATCTCAATTGAATGCTTTATATTTATTTTTCATACAAACTTGACAATAGCGTTGTAATACACTTTAAACCTCTATCAGACCCACTGACAATAAGGTGCTGTTTAAAAATAGTCTAGGCATTTTTCCAGGCAAAAGTGTGGTTCAAACTCACACAAATTGCAACAAAAACAAACTGAATGGATTCCATGTCCTCTATGTTCTGAAGGAGAGAACCATACTGTATTTTTTCCTTGAAACAAAAGAATATATATTTATAATTAAGCAATATAGTACGAGTGCGAGTGGGCTAGGTAAGGGAAATTCCCACGGGTGGTGTTTGGCCATAGCAACCGAGGCCGGAGGCCGAGTGGCGCAGGCAACAACACCCGTGGGAATATCCCTTACCTACCCCACTCGCACTCCCACTCGCTTTTATAATACAATTCTATAGTCAACCAATTAACATTTCAACACAAAGTTATTGATTAAAATAATTTTATTTCGCCATTGTTTCTCCGCAACAAAAAATTGTTCCATTGTCAACGTCTTGGTTTGGAATTATAAGAACTTTAAATTAAAGGTTATCATCAACGCACTATAGAATGTTTCATCACCGAGTGATTTATTATTAGCTGTGAAAAGTCCGAGTTGGGTTGTTCTGGGATAATCCAACTCATGGAACGTCTCTCGTCCCATCAGAAACAGCTAAATAACGCGATAGAACCCAATTGTTTTATAAGTGTTTATAATGCATCATAACAGCTGACATGAGTCTGTATATCATAAAGAGCATCTGGTGAATAAATAACATTTGACATGTCATCATTGCCCTTATCAAGAGGTAAAGGAAACTTTATTATGCATTCTGATACTCCAACATCTAGAGGCTTGTACTATAACATTATCATAACGCTGTACAACACTTTATGAGGCCAGTGATTACTTAAAATAAGTAGTTAAATAGACTAATGTCAGTCATTATGAGGTATTATGAACACATTTGTAGGTACAATGGGTACCAGCCTCACATGGGTATCTTACCTTGCGAGCAGGTGCCAAAATAAATATAACTGTGCAAAATAGTAATACAAGGGCCACCAGCTAAATGTATCTAACTAATGAATTAAAGTATGCGTGTGAAAGAGAGGGAGTGTGTGTGTGTGTGTGTGTGTGTGTGTGTGTGTGTGTGTGTGTTTGTGTGTGTGTACAGTATGTGTTTGTGTGTGTGTGTGGGTGTGCGCGCAAGCAAGTTTGAGTGCTCGAGTGTGCGCTGTTGGGTGCACGCCAGAAAGCATGTGTGTGTATGTTCCTTTGTTAGGTCACTGTAGTTCAGTCTGTCAGTTGAGTAACTGAGTGGTCACTGCCCCTGTCTCTCAGGGGCCTTCCCTACCAGCCATTACACCTGTTTACAGTCAGGGATGAACACCTTGAATATGTAGCCATGTTAAATGTTTACATTCACTCTTCCTGTAGGTTTTGCAAGAAGCATTTCAGACATACCACTGTGTGGATACTTACAGAAGCACCAGAGATAGTTCACTCTTTATCGTCTGTCACAACCCTATGAGCCCTCAGAGAGACAGCAGACAATCATGGGATGTAGCTCTTCACACGGATGTTGGATTCAGGTAAGATAAAAATCAAGTACAGTATAAAAGAATATAAAATGTGCATGATGGGTGGCACTGTGGCGCAACCAGTAGCCCCGACCACATTCAGGCTTGATGCCCATGGAGGACACAGGTTCGATTCCGGCCTGATGTCATTTCTCCTGTCCACTCCCCACCTCTTTTCCCTCTCATTTTCTGTCCCACTCTTCACTTCAACTATCGATTAAAGGCCAAAAAGCCCAAAAATTAAAAAAAATGTGCATGATGCAGCAAATGCTGCAATAAAACAATCATTCTAAAACTGATTTTTCAAATCCTTGATTGTGATTGGCTAAAAGCCGTTGTAAAATCCAGCATAACCTTTCAAGTTGTTCTCATAACATTCTATGATAACATTCCATATTACTGCGCATGGAATATTTAAAAGAAAAAAGAAGTTACAAAGTTACAACGTAGCAAGCAACCTACGTAAAGAGAATGGCAGTTTTTTTGTGTGAATTTTGTTTTGCTGGGTGGGATGATGTTTGACGACTGGTGGGAGACTATTGACCGAATGGAGGAGAAAGAGCCCGAACGCTAAAAAGGACTTGAAATCGGTCGTAAGAGGGATCCTACGTTGCAGAGCGGTTTCCCGACGCCGCACTTAGCTTAAGTTTATCTTTCGTTGAGAAGAATTCTACGTGTGGTCAGGACCAGTAGTAACTTCACACTTAGCGATGCAATCCACCAGGGGCGTCGTTCGGCCTATTATAGAAGAAATCCAAACGATGTTTCTGTGTATAGCACATCATGAGAATGTCATTGTTTCACCTGCCTATTCCCATCAAAATAGAAATAAAGAATATTGAGTATTTGAAAATAAAGATTATACAAAATAATATGTTATTGAACTAAGGAGATGGCTTTTCTGACTGTGTAGTTAGGCTGCAATATTAGGAAATTGACATGTCATTGAGCCGGGCTGGAAATCAATCAAGAGGGTGGCACCCGCTAGCCTGTATTTATTGAGGTATTGTTCTTATGTCGACACTTGTTATATTGGAACTTCATTCATGAGCCTATACATGGGTTTCTTGTATACAAACATTGAAGGCTGCACGCGCAAATCCGCGGCAGAAAGCCATCTACCCTAATACAAATGAATACAGAAAGCCCAGTTTAAATGTATTGTTTATTACTTATTTAGCCTACCGTTCATTATTCTGTTGCCATGAATGCTTGCACACACCCTCAACATATTCCCAAACGTAACCTTGTACATTGTTGAGCCTTTTTCTATATTTGATTTGATTTGATATTTTATTTTTCCTGGCAAACGGATGCTTCCTCCTAGGTATACTGAACATCTTACCAACTCTGTTAGAGCAGTTCACCACACAACAACTCCCTGTCATGTTGCCTTCCTCCACAGTTTCCTCATCCACTTCAACGTTATCTTGCTTCTTTCTGCCGCGAGATTGCGCACGCAACCAGTGATGCCGTAGCCGAGAAACCCATGTATACACAAGTGAGAAAATCGACTCGTCTGACATCGATTGCTTTACTTTCAGAACCACTGTGATGGACAGCTCCACCCTAAGAGACACTTAAGAACTCGTGCACGTGGCGCTCGTGCACCTGACTTTAAGATGATGTTCGGGAAACGCTCGTAAATAGAAAGTGTTACTGAGTCTACTATTTCTCGCAAAAAACCACGTAGGCCGTTAAAATACGTCGTTATCGGGAAATATTTGTAGAAACCGTTTTAGAAAAGCAATAAGCCCCGCGAGTCCGTGGTTGAATTAGCACACCTTTTTTGTCGGAGCGTCAAGTGATTCATCTGGCTGTTGCGTGGCAACGATATACAGTACTGTGCAAAAGTTTTAGGCAGGTGTGAAAAAATGCTGTAAACTAAGAATGCTTTCAAAAATGGAATTATTTTAATTAAATGGAATTAAAAATATTTTCATCAATTCTTCATAAATTAACAAAATGCAGTGAAGGAACAGAAGAAAATTCTAAATTAAATCAATATTTGGTGTGACCACCCTTTGCCTTCAAAATAGCATCAATTCCTCCAGATACACTTGCGCACAGTTTTTGAAGGAACTCGGCTGGTAAATTGTTCCAAACATCTTGGAGAACTAACCACAGATCTTCTGTGGATGTAGGCTTCCTAAAATTCTTCTGTCTCTTCATGTAAACCCAGACAGACTCGATGATGTAGAGATCAGGGCTCTGTGGGGGTCATACCATCACTTGCAGGACTTTCTGTTCTTCTTTAAGCTGAAGATAGTTGTTAATGACATTGGCTGTATGTTTGGGGTTATGTTCCTGCTGCAAAATACATTTGGTGCCAATCATACGCCTCCCTGATGGTATCGCATGACGGATTAGTATCTGCCTGTATTTCTCAGCATTGAGGACACCATTCATCCTGACCAAATCTCCAACTCCACATGCAGAAATGCAGCCCCAATCTGGAAAGGAACCTCTACCATGCTTCGCTGTTGCCTGCAGACTCGCATTATTGTACCTCTCTCCAGCCTCCAGCGAACAAACTGCCTTCTTCTACAGCCAAATATTTCTAATTTTGACTCATCAGTCCAGAGCACCTTCTGCCATGTTTCTGCACCCCAGTTTCTATGTTTTCGTGCTTAGTTCAGTCACTTGGCCTTGTTTCCTTGTCGGGGTAGAGCTTTTTGGCTGCAACTCTTCCATGAAGACCACTTCTGGCCAGACTTCCCCGGACAGTACATTTCTGTACCTGGGTACCACTTTGCCAGTCTGCCAGTTCTGAGCTGATGCCACTGCTTGAAATCTTCCGATTTCGAAGGTAAGTAAGCTTGATGTGTTTTTCATCAGCTGCATTAAGTTTCCTTGGCTGACCACTGCGTCTACGATCCTCAACGTCTTCTTCAAAAGAGCTTGAACTGCACATTTTGAAACCCCTGTCTGCTTTGAAATCTTTGTCTGGGAGAGACCCTGCTGATGCAGTATAACTACGTTGTATCTTGTTGCTTTGCTCAGTCTTACCATGTAAATGGATACAAAATAAACATTTATTGTTTGCATTTTTCAAAGCATTCTTAGTTCATAGCATTTTTTCACACCTGCCTAAAACTTTTGCACAGTACTGTATGTAGGAACTATATTTTGTAGTGGCGGAAGAATGACGTTTTTTTATTAAACTAGTCTGTTTCTTAAATTTAACTGTCTTTATTTAGGAAACCATATCAAATATTTGTAGTAACAGTTTTAGTAAAGCAATAAGCCCCGCGAGGCCGCTTCGCGTCGTGCCTAACAACTCCCCTTGCCTGTTCTAAAATCAGCGCAAACCACGGCCTATTGGGGCTTATTGCTTAAACAACAAACTGCACTGAAGGTATCAACATTTGTTTCGTCTTAAAAGCACTCCATAACTCCCCCTCTGTATACGCATGGCAAAAGTTCTAACTATATGTACTCCGTTCAGTAGGTACAGGTACCAGCCTCACACAAGCACCAAAATAATGTAGGCTAATAAGGCAGGGGTGTAATTCATCCACCTTTTGCCAGAATCGCAGACTGACTCTTCATTTTTAAATAAAGAGTGTAAGGAAAGGGATTATTGGATTATTTAACAACTTTACTACGGCTGCAACTAATCAACTAAAATGTACTTTAATAGTTGCCAACTAATGTAATAGTCGATTCGTTAGTTACAGTGGGTCATTAAGCATGGTGTTGCGCAAATGAACTAGCTTGTAAGACACAGAAACAAGGTTCTTTCTAAGTATGTGAGAGTTTGTCTCTGAGCTGTAATGAGAACCTTAAAATGTAATTATAGTTGTTCGATACATGATCAATAACATTTACATCTAGGAGCATTTTATCAAACCCTGGACTCTGCTAGGAGGGTCGTCAATTGCATTCCAATGATGTGGAGTTGACAATCAAGGGCACACATATGCTGGATTTGAAAAGGAAACATGTTGGCTCTGCAGAAGCTTACTTAAGTTCAAAGCCAAATTCAGTTCAATTAGCAACACTATTTTCATATGCACTCAACAGTCAACAGTGACAATCATATCACATCTTCCATAATGATAAAGTTAGGGGTGTTGTGTATTCCTAGCAGACTGTACTTAATGAGATGCTATGGAGCGCGAACCTCCAAAAAAGGTGTGTGAGGTGTCATGCCAGTGAACCTGGCTGAAGTTTATAACATCTGTTTAATAAAAATAAGGCTTGGTTAGTGCATAAACCTTGAATCATCAAATAAATACTATAGGATTTTATTTTGAAACGAATAAACGAATGGAATAATTGGAAAAAGAATCAGAATTAATCAACAATAGGATATTGGGTGATAAATGTGAGATTGCCATTATTAATTTAACTGAATTGAATTGAATTCAACTCAATTCAATGCAATTCAATTCAATTCAATTCAATTCAATTCAATTCAATTCAATTCAATTCAATTCAATTCAATTCAATTCAATTCAATTCAATTCAATTCAATTCAATTTAATTAAATATTTGGGCTGCTGTATGTTTAGCTGCAACCATTGTAGAGAGAAGCTAGCTCCAGCCACCACTTGCAAGCGGTATTTCAATAAATTCAACAGCCTAAACCATGAATAACCAAATTACTAAATTGATTAGGATGCACACTGCACATTTCACATTTAACTATGACAATTGCACATAGTTATTTTAACAGATATGGTTGCATTGACTGCGGGAATATATGGAACTTTTGTGATTATTCATGCGCTGCCATACTGAAAAGACACTTGTTAAATTGAAGTAAATCGGAGTGGCACTACTGTCCTTCTTTGCAACTCTGAATAAATCAGGTTTGTTGTGTTCCCAGTCTTGGTCAAAACTGTTACACTCCTATGCAGTGTGCTCTGATCTCAAAGTCTTGAAAACTATCATGCTGGCGAGCTGACCTGTGATTTATTAACAACAATTTGTGACCTGCTTCATTCTTATTTGCACTCATCTTCAAGCCCGTGATCCTCTGTACTGATGTTTGGAGGCTGTTTGTGTGTCACTTGTATCATTATCAAGGGATGTGATTGGTTTGTTTCTGAGTCAGGGAGGGAGCACAGCACACTCTGGGTTTGTTTATTCAACCAAACTTTGCCTATTCATTATGTGGTTTTATGTCAAATTCGCATTTAACCAGCCAAACTTATGGAAACTTCTAACCATTTTCTTCTTGCTATCGAGGAAGTGTCTATCGTGATATGTAATGCTATTGTTTTTATCGCCCAGCCTTGTGTGTAAGTGAGTTGGAATACATTCAACTACCGTTTTAACCTTGTTAACGTGTCCACTGTCCATATGGTGTTTTTTTTATGTCATATACAACATATCATATCATGAGTGAAATAAGGCTGTAAATGGCTGAGTATTTCCACCTTGGAGGTATAGCGCTACAAGGAGAGAGAGGGAGGGAGGGAGGGAGAGAGAGAGGGTAGTGCTTCATCAAAGCCATATTAAGGCCAAGAATTCTTTCATACAAATTATAAATATGTAATTATGAGGAACACACATTAGTTTTTAGGGGTTTCATCAATGCCAGGATAGGGACTTCAATTGATTTAGAAAACCCACTGAGCAATTACCACAATTCCATTTAGCTAGATATCTTGTTGAAGTATGAATGGATCCTTAATGATGGCTTCTTTGGAAATCCACTGAACAGATGTACTATAACTATCATAGGAATTACTTGGAGCATGTTGCTAGCAGTTTGAGTGGATGGAGAAAGCAGGAAGGGGGAAGCCCAGAGGCCAGTGTGTCCCCTCAGTCTGGTGCAGGTAATACAGGAAGCCACAGAACCTCTGTACTAACACTCTTAAAGCAGAGTCAGTATATCCGCTACATATGGAGAATACTTGTGGCAGGTTTAGATTGTGCTCACTGTATTCCTAACAATATATTAATCAAAGTGGCCATTCTGATGACCTCGCCTTTATTGTATATATGTTATTATATGTTGTCTATGTATGTTATGTTGATCTTGACTACTCCAATTATGCAACAATGTATATTGTGCTGTATAATTCTTTCAAAATCCCAATAAAAATAAAATAAAATAAAAACAATGTATTAATCAAGTTATATAACCATAAAACATAATTTGAATGGCAATGATCAAACTGGTAGATGATTGAATGGCAATAAACATCTGTGATAATTAAAAGTAGAAATTCATATGTTACTGTTATA
The DNA here is from genome assembly GCF_963457725.1 of Sprattus sprattus. NCBI lineage: Eukaryota > Metazoa > Chordata > Actinopteri > Clupeiformes > Clupeidae > Sprattus > Sprattus sprattus. The sequence continues at coordinate 59,687,728 of NC_137921.1, read as the reverse complement.
ATAATTATTGTTTTTCTCCATCTCACTGTATGCCATACTGAAGAAGCTTCCCAAGCCACAATGGAGGAAAGACCAGAGGCATACATACAGAAGGAATCATTAAAGGTCAGTCAATAAATTAGAGAGGTACTGCAAACTCAAGTGTGTTTTTGAGCTGTAGACTAAATTATATGACTGTACTGTGATGAAATACTGTGCATCAATGCTGGTGCTCAATTTTACAAAATCACCATTTTTATGAAAAAAGGATTGTATGGGCTGAAAATGGCTCAATACGCCATTTACTGTTTAACATTTGATGTAGAGTCGTCCATTTGGGAAGACATGAAATGGCTAGCCACTTCTCCCAGCCCCTTCCTGTGAGTGTGAGTCTCATTTTCATTTGCTCATCATTCACCGAAGTTTACGCCCCCTGTCTTTATGCATGTCATCAAAGCATATCATTTCATGATACTCAAATTGGCTCTGTGGTAATGCTTATTGCCAACACCACATGCCTAATCTGGGTCTCCCTATTACTGAAGCCAGACAGGCTAAGAGACAATGTTATAAGCAGTAAATAGGTGAGGCAGGTGTGGTAATCTATGACTAGCAGTTGGCTACTAACCAAGGGCGTAGGTTTGCATAGGGTCCATAGGGACAAAGTTTGGGAAAGACAAAAAAGTCCCCACCAATATTTAGTTAATTTGAGAAAAACATATTTTGCACAATATTTTTGCAAAACATTCGTATTACTATCAATACTATGTTCGTCGCCCAGAAGAGTGAAAAATAAATTTCCAAGTTTTCCAATTCCCTCAAGCATGCGAGACAATATGCTGTCATGTAATTGGCTGAAGTGGCAGAGTCCCGGGAACTTCGTAAGTGGAGTTAAGAATACATTTCTTCTTAACTTTTTATGAACTGCGTCCGAGAATGAGGTCCATCGTTATTATCTTTGTAATTTCCCCGTGTTCCTTGCGTCATTGCTCCATGTTGATTAATTTACTTGTGTTGCCGCCCCCTGCCTGTACTACAGATTACCCTTTCGCCTCTTCCCTTGAATTGTTTGCTTGTACTTTGGATTACCCGTGTATCGAACCCCGCTGTCAGTAAAAGTTTATACTTCCTTTTTACTCCTGAGTCCTAGTCGTGTGTTGGAGTTCACATCATCATCATTTCCCCGTTTCACAAAACTCCTGTTATTTTAAGTCGCTCAGATATGGGTATCCATGTGTTCACAAACTGTTTGCTATTTCACTGTTTGCTATTAACTTTGACCTGAGGAGGAATTTTTTTAAAGATAGTTGCAAATCAGGCTTTGATTGGACATAGTTGGATCACTGAAATGTCAGCACCTGAAAGCAGCAGCACAGGTATCTAAGTGGATAACGAATAGAGACGGATGTAGACAGGCAATTGGTCAGGAACAATGAATGAATTTATCAATTTATTATGAATGAGTCTTCCTGGCAGAACTTAAGCTTAAGCTTCAATGTGTGTTTATCTGTCCTTCACCATATACCATGAACATTTATTTGAGGATTATACCAAAATCAGTTGTTCTTAAAAACATACCTCAAAGTGGCACATTGCTGCATAGTGTTGCTTTTACCTAGAGCTGGCTTATTTAAATATGTATTCCAGTCATATGAAAGAACTATGAACTATGTGCTAATACAAAATTACACATACACAAGATGCCAAACATCAATCTGTGCAGTTATATCACCAGCAGCCTGTAGTTGTAAGATGGGACAACACAAGGGGAGGTGTATATACTGTATATGTAAAAAAACAGCAAATGTTGACCAACATACAGGTCAGAATGAACTAACCTCTGTAACTTTTTCACAAGTCCTTCAAGCTTGAGCAAGAGCATTTGAAGAAAGAGGAGGAGGCAAGAACAGCAAAGAAAGAGAAAGGTGGGAAGACAACTGGAAAAGGAAGTAGCAGGCCTGATACTGCAAGGGACAATAAAAACACAAGCCCAGAGCTCCAACACCACTCTCAGTCTGCAGCCCTCCATCCAAGCAAAGAGTTGGAACATCAGAGCACTAGTGGAGAACAGACGGTAAGTTGCCAGTTAGCAACTATTTCATATTTGTGTCATCCATTAACCAACCTATCTTTTGTGCAATCATTACTATTGTTGATATTTGAGGACAGCCATGGGGGATGGAGTTCAAATACATACAGGAGAGCCTGAATCCTCACAAATGCCATTTGAATGCTAATGGTTTCAGCTAACTGCTCTTCCTGTGACAAGGACAGAGTAATTGAACAGAAAAATGGGTTGCATGAGTAGGATAATGCCAAATAATGTCAACATAAAAATAATGTCAACAACAACAGTCCAGTCCAGGCTAAAAACCTCATCATACTAAACTTAGACTTTTGCTACATGGGACGACTGATCTCTAAATCAAGTACATTCATGTTTGGTCTTTAATTGATCCTTGTGATGTGAGCAGCAGTCTGATCATGGTTTTATTTCAATCTAAGTTGAAAGGGGATTGTCTTAGGGCCCGTCCACACGGAGCCTGTGTCGTGTCAGATTTATAGTTTGATAATAGGAAAAATATATTAGATTATAAATAGATTAATACAAGTTTATCTATCTATCTATATAAATTGATGTTGTTAAGAAGCCAATGTTGTTGCATCAGACCATTATTCAAAACAGTTTTTTAAAAGTGTCAGCAATAGCTTCATATGAGCAAATCTGACGTGAAAAGATTTTTTTATAGACAGAGGTTTCAAAACGGTAACACAAACGAAGGTTTAACTAGTCCTGTTTGAGTGCTGTGGTAACAGAGATTTCAGGTGGTAGAGAAGTCGTTAAGCAATCGGAAAATTTCTATTTGGATCTTGATGTCCTCTGTCACTTTATGCGCATGCTCCATGACGTCTTTACAGTGGGTTCAACCACTCCCCTCCAGCGTTTCCGTGTGGACGCAAATTTTTCTTGTCAGGGCTCCGTGTTGACGTGATAAAAAAAGCTTTACGACCACAGGAAGGTTAAAATAACTTGCTATATCGCAAACTTACTTAGCCAGCTTTGATGTGGGAGGTGAAAATTATTATATACAGTACTGTGCAAAAGTTTTAGGCAGGTGTGAAAAAATGCTGTAAACTAAGAATGCTTTCAAAAATGGAAGTGTTAACAGTTTATTTTCATCAATTCTTCATAAATTAACAAAATGCAGTGAAGGAACAGAAGAAAATTCTAAATTAAATCAAAATTTGGTAGGACCACCCTTTGCCTTCAAAATAGCATCAATTTTCCAGATACACTTGCGCACAGTTTTTGAAGGAACTCGGCTGGTAAATTGTTCCAAACATCTTGGAGAACTAACCACAGATCTTCTGTGGATGTAGGCTTCCTAAAATTCTTCTGTCTCTTCATGTAAACCCAGACAGACTCGATGATGTAGAGATCAGGGCTCTGTGGGGGTCATACCATCACTTGCAGGACTTTCTGTTCTTCTTTAAGCTGAAGATAGTTGTTAATGACATTGGCTGTATGTTTGGGGTTATGTTCCTGCTGCAGAATACATTTGGTGCCAATCATACGCCTCCCTGATGGTATTGCATGATGGATTAGTATCTGCCTGTATCTCAGCATTGAAGACTCCATTCATCCTGACCAAATTTCCAACTCCACTTGCAGAAATGCAGCCCCAAACTGGAAAGGAACCTCTACCATGCTTCACTGTTGCCTGCAGACACTCATTATTGTACCTCTCTCCAGCCCTTCGGCAAACAAACTGTCTTCTTCTACAGCCAAATATTTCTAATTTTGACTCATCAGTCCAGAGCACCTTCTGCCATGTTTCTGCACCCCAGTTTCTATGTTTTCGTGCTTAGTTCAGTCACTTGGCCTTGTTTCCTTGTCGGGGTAGAGCTTTTAGGCTGCAACTCTTCCATGAAGACCACTTCTGGCCAAACTTCCCCGGACAGTAAATGTCTGTACCTGGGTACCACTGGTTTCTGCCAGTTCTGAGCTGATGCCACTGCTTGAAATCTTTCGATTTCGAAGGTAAATAAGCTTGATGGGTTTTTCATCAGCTGCATTAAGTTTCCTTGGCTGACCACTGCGTCTACGATCCTCAACGTCTTCTTCAAAAGAGCTTGAACTGCACATTTTGAAACCCCTGTCTGCTTTGAAATCTTTGTCTGGGAGAGACCCTGCTGATGCAGTATAACTATGTTGTGTCTTGTTGCTGTGCTCAGTCTTACCATGTAAATGGATACAAAAATAAACATTTATTGTTTACATTTTTCAAAGCATTCTTAGTTCATAGCATTTTTTCACACCTGCCTAAAACTTTTGCACAGTACTGTATATATTATATATACCCAATGTTATCCCATGGGACAAGCATCTGTTTCATAGTAAACTGCTTGTTTTTACCACGTACAGGCTCATAATGTTATTAAACGTGTCTGACAACATGGAAAGGATCCCTCCAGAGATAGACCTGTGTCTGTTTTGTTTGCTCAATACTTGTAAAGAAACAAATCACAAGATGTCAGGTTGAAAATAGTCATAGTTTTTACCACGATTGTCCACTTCACCTGTTGATACCATTCAATGTGGCTGTCTGATGCGACTTCAGCAGTTTAGAATGAACTACAGTGTTTGCTGTCTGATGCAACTTTAGCAGTTTAGCTTGAACTACAGTGATTGCTGTCCGATGCGACTTCAGCAGTTTAGCTTGAACTACAGTGATTTCTGTTTGTCGCTATATTTCCTCCCCCTCCTTCTGTTTTTTATGACAGCTTTGTCCTCTACCATATTGGGATCAGCTGGAATATATACAGACTGTTGTCTTTTGTAACTTTTCTCTTTTCTTTGCAGGCATTCACTGGCTACAGTATGAATGGTTGCTTGATCCATCTTACTAGTGAGGTGCGTTCTCTCTACCCATCAGATGGAGGAGTTATTCAAGTGGAAACAGATCATTTAATCCATGGTAATCTTCTGCTTATATTTTTTTCCCATATACAACTGTATGAAATATGTTGCTGCTTCAAGACATCCTCTATTGATGGCTGTCATATTTGGTATCCCAACAATTTTCTGTGTCATGTTACCATGATCCTGTCATTGTCATGACAGCTTTTAGAACAGTAGATGTCATAGCTGCTCATATCACATGCTTCAAGCCTATTATAGCATCATACATTTTGAGAGTGCCCATGACCTTGACTAGTTATGGTACCATGACACTTTGGTAACATAACTCTTAAGTTGAACATAACTCAAGTGTACTTGAACTACTAGGATAACTGTTTGCAGCTCTATTTCTTCTTCTTCTTCTATTTATTATTCTGAGAGATATATTTTATACCAATCAATCAATTAAATGGTATATAGCGGTTCTCTATATACCCGAAGACGCTTTACAGAGTAGTCCGGTCCAGTGCATTCATTCAGACAGTGGTGGTAAGCTACATCAGACGGAAGACGGACGGAAGCGTGGCAGCCAATCAGCGAACTGCCGAACACCACCAACATTCATGTCTTTATGATGGTGGGGGAAACCGGAGTACCCACGCAGTCACGGGGAGAACTTGCAAACTCCACACAGAAAGGACCTTGAAGGAACGGGTTACGATTCCCAGAAACAACCAGGATCGAACCCACGCTCTCAGGGCCTTCATGCTGTGAGGCTGAGTGCTAACCACTGAGCCACCGTGCTGCCCACTCTACTTTCTCTCACACCCCATCTATCTGCTTCACTCCATTTTCTCACCTTCTTTTAGTATTTTCCCTCTTCACTCTCTCTATACTGTCTTTATCCAGAGCCACTCTTGTTCACTCTTCTTTCCTTTCTTCTTTCTTTCTTTCTTCACTCTTCTTTACTTTCTTCTTTCCTTCTTCCACTGTTCTTTCCTTTCTTCTTCCACTCTTCTTTCCTTTTCCTCTTTCCTTCTTCCACTCTTCTTTCTTTTCTTCTTTCACTCTTCTTTCTTTTCTTCTTTCCTTCTTCCACTGTTCTTTCCTTTCTTCTTTCCTTCTTTAACTCTCCTCTCTTCTTTCCTTTTTTCTTTCCTTCTACCACTGTTCTTTCCTTTCTTCTTCCACTCTTCTTTCTTTTCTTCTTTCACTCTTCTTTCTTTTCTTCTTTCCTTCTTCTACTCTTCTTTTCTTTCTTCACTCTTCTTTCCTTCTTCCACTCTCTCTTCTTCCCTTCTTACACTCTTCTTTCCTTCTTTTACTCTACATGCATGTGAAAAATATGTCCAAAAACGTTGTTGCGGGGGAGGGGGCGGGGTCCCGTGATGAAGTGTCCTCGTTTTCACAAACTCAAATCTGGTCACACTACCATACAAAGTTAGAGTCCACTAAGCTTAGCACAGCAGGAGTAAAAATACTGAAATAGGAGCACAGTCTGTCTCAGCGCTTCACCTAATCAGCCTGATCATGAACCATCAGAGGCTGCATGTGATAACTAAGATGTGCCAATCTACTGCTGTGTCAAATGCCATGTTTCAACATAGACCTATAGAGACGGGGGACTCAGTACCCATTGAGGTGATTGCACCCCAATCCATTACATCGTCCCAGGAACTTAGTGACAACACCCTGGCATCTGACAGCACTGTGGCGGGACCCACAACTCCAGAACTTACAGAGCACTGTGATGCTGGTCTTAGCCAGACTGGCTCTGCAGATCTCACCAAAAAAAAAGTGAGTTGGCTACTAATGCCAACTTAGCTGTGTCCATTGTACTTGTGTAAAGACTTCGTTGCATAATTCTCAGCACCGTTTAGGGCTGATGCACAAAGAACCCGTATGAGTGTAGTGATATGCACACTGTCAACCACAGTGGATGCTGACGGACATAATCTGTCAGTGGACCATTTCATATCAGTGCCACTGAAGGAACTGCATATTATAAAAGTATTATACTGCGTATTATAAAAATGAATAAAAGGTAAAGCTTTTGATCACTTAACAAAAAGCAGCAGAGAACAGTTGGATCTTCAGTTTAGATTTGACTACCATTGAAGTCTTTCATTTCATTCATTTCATTCGGAAGTTGGTTCCAGAACTGAGCGGCGTAGCAGTTCAAAGTTGCTTCACCATGTTTGGTTCTGATAGTAGTGTTTACAGATTAAGCACACATGCTCCCCACTTTGCTGGCCTCACTGCCAGGTGTGAGCTCTGATGCCACCCCCGACCAGTTTCATATGATGGGTCACAATGCTCAGGATCTGGTACTTGCCGGCCATCAGGTCTGGCCAGTACAGACACCCCTGTTGAAGCATATATAGCTACAATACGAGCCCTTCCAATAGTTCCTGGCCATGTCTTTGGACCTGCTGTGAAGGACACACTGGATTGCCGGGCCGCTCTGTCTGAATCACAAGGGCAAGAGAACACACAAAGGCCCTTTGGTTTTGGTACCCTAGTGCCTCCAAGATCCTTCTTGGGCCTCTCAAGGCTTCCTTGCTTGAGGGATGCCAGACCCTAGCCACTCTCTTGGCCTCCAAGAGCAACACCAAGAATGCCTGCTCAGGCACACTGACAACATCTTGCACAGAACCATGCACAACATTCTCATTTCAACATTAGGGTGAGAAGGTCATTGGCCGGTGAAGAGAATCAGGTCTGCTCTTCAAAATCGGTCATACTGGAAGAAATTTACAAAGACTTGTGGGTTATGCACTGTTCTCAGCTTAGGGTTTGAGACCCAGTTCAAGCATTCATTCTTTCCAAGGAGATCAAGTCTCTCCTGACAATAAAAGCTTTATATCTCACTTTCAAATAGAGAAAAATGTATTCAGTGTGCACCAGAGCAGGATTTGTGAAGCATGGTGACCTATTGGTGTCAAGCTTCATAGAGCGTTGGCACCCTCCTGTGGAGAGACAAGGGGCTGAACACTGCATGTACTTATGCTCATCTAAATACATGCAGTAGGCTCAAAAATAGAAAAAAAAAATCTTTTATTTGAGGCACACACTTGTAATGCGCCTAAGCTGGGGCCTTGAGAAATGTCCCATGCCTGAGGAAAGCAGCCAGGCTGGGGGAACAGTGGTATTCCAAGTCCAAGTCCACTTTTATTAGCTAGTATAATCAAATGTCATTTTTCTAGGGTTCTGCCATTCCTCTACTGTTCTATTTTACTCTTTTTTATTCTACTACTTCTACTTAACTATTGTGGACATTGATTATATTTTTTACCTTAATGGCTATTAACCTACTTCTGTTTTTTTAGGTTTGACTCGAATGAAAATCTGTATCATGAAGGACAAGCATCACCTCTTCATGTATTATGCTGGAATCAATAGAGAGATACAGAATGGATCACTGCCAATGAAAGGTGGAAAAAACAAAGCAACTTGCCAACAAGCTCGATATTGATGAAAAGCAGTAATATAAACTTTATAGTAGCCATGTTCACCCAGATTGTGGTGTTGTGGGGAATTGCATTGGGTTGACACTAGAGCAGTTTCATGCCTCATGCTATCAAGAGCTGACCAGTGTCATCTAGTGAGGTGAAGTGAAGTGAAAGTGACTCTATGTAGACACACACACTCTGAAATCCACCTCTGCATATGACACATCCAGGGAAGTGACACACACACATTGAAGTTATACACTAACACGGAGCAGTGAACTGCCTTTGGCCACGCCCTGGGAGCAGTGATCGGGGTTAGGTGCCTTGCTCAAGGGCTCTTCAGCCGTGGATGTGGGCATGGGAGAGCAGTGGTCTACCACTTCCCCCGCCCACATTTTCCTACTGGTCGGGGATCGAACCGGCCACCCTACGGTTTCCAGCCCGAAACCCTAACCAGTAGGCCAGGGCTGCCATTGTCATTGCCATTGTCTCTCTTGATATTGATATACTGTATTTTCAGATATATTCATTACCCCATCTTCACTTCTTATAGTGTACACTGTAAGTACTGTACAGATAGTTATCATTTATTCATCATCTATGCAAACAAATCAGGAACAGGTGCTTGTAGCCCAGGGCACAGTTCCTGCTTGCGTTCTTGTGCAGTGGAAGTGGGACTATAGATAACAATGGCATCAGTAGTTTACAATTGCATATTCTAATTTTGCTTGTGGCACCCTGTATTGGCACATATTGTATTTAAACAAGCAGTCTAATTTTCAATTAGAAGTTTTTTCTTGTTATCGACAGTTATTTCAAGCCATTTCACAAGACCATACAATAAATAAATAAATGAAAAGCATATATCCACTGATATAACTAATCTTAACCTTTGTTTTTGTGCTAGGGACACTCACCGATCATCATGGCTCCTTTTTTGCTACGCTCTCTACTGGAATGAAACTGTCTTTCAGTCTTCCCAGCACAGGTGAGAAGTGACAGACAGTTCCCAATGGCAATCAACAGATACTCTAATGAGGGACACATTCCCTTCATTCCTTATTCACCTTATTAACCATGTCTAAAACTAGCCAGCTCACATGTGTGATACCAGACTACACCAACAGACCCTTAATTACTTATTCACCTTATTAACTATGTCTTAAACTAGCCAGCTCACCCCCTTTACTCTGCCTTAGTTGGATTGTGTTTGCCCGTTTGGAAACCTTTGTTACCTGGATTTTTTGTGTGCTGGGTTTTTGGACCTTTTTTTGCCAAAAATGAGTGCTGTCAAACGATTAAAATATTTAATCGTGATTAATCGCATTTATTTCGTAGTAAACTCAAAATTAATCGCGATTAATCGCAATTTTGTATCTATTCTTAATTTTTTTTTCCATTCTTTTTTATTTTATAACAAAGCTCTTATCAACATGGAAAAGTGGATTGGCTTGCTTTATGCGAATGTTTTATTTTATTGAAAAACAACATTGCCAAACAGGGCGGTACAAAATCAAATTACAAAGTGCACATTTCAGGTAATCAAGGACTCAGCTTATAGTGCAGTTAAACCATGGCTTAATATTTTCTGTTTTTCAAGTTATCTGGGAACATAGCAGTCAGGCCTCTTATTTCAGAAACAATGAACCGTAACAGTTAGGTTACCCATAAAAGGTAAGCCTACTACTTCTTTGATTTCAGCCAGCTGCCTGTTGACATGTGAAGCAACATGGAAGCTCGCCTCTTTTGCACAACACAACTTTTAAAAGTAAAATTCCATTCAAAGTGTTTTATCATCCATTTCGCTGTATCACGCTCACCATTCAATCAAACCGTAACGTTTGCCTACTATACAGTTTGACACGTTAATCTAAAAAAAGCGTTAATCTCGCGATAAAAAAATGTACGCTGTTAAAATGGGTTTGCGTTAACGCCGTTAATAAAGTGTTAAACTGACAGCACTACCAAAAATAAATACTTAATTCACCTGATCACCTGATCTGTACTTGGGTCTTTTTCTACGAAACTCTAACACAGGGTTATTTTAGTTTTAAGCTGTTTCTCCATATTTCATACCATTTGAAAATGATTCTGACAAAATGTGATATCAAAACACATTTCATCTTCTAATGGTCTCGCGTTACATGGAGTGCTTCATATGGGACTCATAAAAGTAGTTAAAAAATGTGTACTCCCTGCACTCTGCTGATTTAGAGAACAAGTCATGCAGTGTCAGCGAAACATCCTCACAGTCTTGTGGCATTTGTCGCTTAAATGCTTAGCTGTTTTTATATTTTTGATGTGAGAAGTGAAGCTAAATGCCTGAAGATGTTGGTGCTCATTTTCATGCTTCTTGGGCTGAGCTGATTTTCTGTTATGTATTCTGTGAGGCACAATGTTGAGGACATTGCACAACTTGGAAACTGATAATTGTAACGTGTATGGTTGAATCTGTAATGGAATTTATATTGTCTTTGTAATTGAGTAGATGATTTTTGTATATTTATACTTCAGGTAAACAAGAGCAAGAGAGAACCCTCCAAACAGAGATACCATCTGATGCTCCCACAAATCATTGTTCTCAAACTCAGATTCACACTCAGGTACACACACACACACACACACACACACACACACACACACACACACACACACACATATACACCTACACACCTACACACACACACCAGCAATTTTCATTACTTTGTATATTTGTACTTTTCTCTCCCTAGTCTATGGGGGCAGAGGAAACAGCTGTGGCCTTGGACTCCAACCTCTTCCAGGGTTTACATGTCAGCACCCCTGACGGTGCCACTGTCCAATTCATGCATCAGGACAATGGTGGTAAGTTCATTTATAATTTAACTTCTCTTTCTATCTATGCCCCTTTCTCTCATTTCTGACACTCAGCACCCTAGCAACCACCATGACTACCCTAGCAACACACTAGCATGGCAACCACCTCAAACACCTCAGCAACATCCTAGCAACCATTATCATAGTGACAACCTTGCAACCACCATAGCAACCACCTTGAGTACCATGGTAAGCTAAGCGGATCAAGCTGAATTGGTACAAAGAATAAGAAGCAACCTAAGAAGGAACAGTGTAGTGCATTGCTTTGCATGCACTATAATAAATATAATAAGAAGGCTTGGAATAACAGTACAGTGCATGCTTTGCAAGCAGTTGCAAGGAGAAGTGTGTGATTCTCTAATGTTCCTTAACGGTTGGTACTTCGTCTGAACATTGGATCATTGTTGAATTAATTCCCACTCTCAATGAGGAAGAGGTCTGTATTCAACATAGTGGTCCTGCAACAGGTCCTCTGGACTCTATTCCAACCACCTGCCATCACGTGTAGCATGTAGTCAATGCTTCACTCCTACATCATTCAAACAGGCTCAGGTTACCCCCTCGTGGTGAAGCAGCCCTCATAGTGAAGCAGCCCTCATGGTGGAGCTGCTCTCATGGTGAAGCAGCCCTCATGGTGGACCAGCCCTCATGGTGGACCAGCCCTCATAGTGGACCAGCCCTCATGGTGAAGTCACTGTAGCTTTGAAGAGGCCATGCTCATTTTCCGGAGGTTCAAAGTCCTTGAAAATGATACGAAGGTGACTGTCCGGGTAACTTTCTCTAGCCTGACAATACAGGTATGAGTGACATCCTTATACCTAATTTTCTCACCCTCCTTAGCCTTGGCGTACAGCTTGTAAGCATTTGTCCTACAGCCAAGAAAGACTGGCTCGAGGCTTCATACCCGCCGGGTGTATGTATGCAGACATTCGACAAAAGCTGGATTGTTTTGTTAAGCCCGCTTCCACTCACAGTCCCATATAACTTCAACCCTCAACCCATATGCCTTTGGAAGAGTTTCCACTTCCACTGTCATCAAAATACCTACTTAAGACATCATATGGAATGCTGTGGTTTTGGTTAAAATGGCAATTGTGGCCATTAATGAATTATAGGCAATTGTTTTCAAGAGCTTTTCTGTAGCCATCTTTTTCATAACAGCCATCAACATAGTATTTTTCTGCCATAATCTGACTGTGGGTCAGAGTGTAGTCCTTGTCCTTATCTGACGTGGTCTCGTCATAACCATAGTTATGTTTGTATGTTATGTATAAGGGCCATGGTAGTAGTCATTATCCTGCTTGTTAAGTCTGTGTTGGAAATTCTCCACAGTGCTCAGATTTAACGCCAACGCAGTTTTACCGAGACGCATTGGAATTAAGTAGCAGCTGTCTATAAAACTCTGCTTAATGCTGCGTCGTACATATAAATAAGCTGTCGCCCCCCCCCCCCAACTTGATATGGTGGTGATGGTGACATTTCATCACAGCCATCACATTAGTGTGCTTTTGTTTTTTTGACACCAACATGGTAGCATCTATCACATTTCTTACAATACTTTAACATCACACTACACCCCTAACACTCTTGCCTGGACTGTGGAAATGGCTGATTTAGTTTGCTTAAAACAATAGTCTGATTTGCAAAACCTTGAACAGTCATTGCAATATCTTGACACCCCCTGCTTCATACGACATTAATTCGTTCACACCCCACATTCAAAAAAGTGTGGGTATCAAAAGAAGGGATCACAAATACAAACATAGGCTTACTATCTCTGCCTATCTCTGCCTTGATCTCAATATCACCAAAACAAAAGAACTAATAATAGACTTCAGAAAGTCCCCCTCCACCTTTCCCACTCTGACTGTCAATAACCAAAGGGTTGACACATACAAATATCTTGGAACAATAATTGACCACAAACTCAACTTTAAAACAAATACCGATACCATCTACTCCAAGTGTCAGCAGCGTCTCTTTTTCCTTCGCAAACTCCGCAAACTCCAGGTCCACCAATCCGTTCTGACTGCATTCTACAGATGTTTCATTGAATCCATAATCACCTTCAACATCACTTCCTGGTTTGGAGCGCTGTCCAACATCCATAGGAACCCACTAAACAGAATCATCAAACTGAGCAGCAAAATAATTGGACAACAGCAGGAATCACTCATCAGCATATACAACAAAAGGACTAAGCAAAAAGCAAAACAAATCACCTTGGACATCACACACACTCTACACACTCAGTATTGCCTCCTACTCTCAGGCCACAGATACAGAGCACCTACACTAAGGACAAATAGAGCCCTGTCAAGCTTTGTCCCAGCATCTATTAGACTGTTAAATGGCTGAACCCCCTGCTTGAACGGTGTTCTCTCTCTTTTAAACACCTGGACTCTCTTTTAATCATTATTTATTGTCCCTCCACTGTGGAGGTATTAACTTATTTATTCACCAGGCTCAGCAAGGTTTATTATTATAATCTGCCATTATTATCTGCCTTATGTCTAGTGTGGGCTGATGGTGTGCGTGTGTGTGAGTGTGTGTGTGTGTGTGTGTGTGTGTGTGTGTGCTTGTGTGTATCTGTGTGTGCGTATGTGTTTGTTTTATGTATTGTCGGGTATGGACACACCCTGCTGCTCCTCCACATCCGAAGTTCCTAACGGAAAAATAAAGTACTTTGAATTTGAATTGAATTGAATACTGTTGATATCCCAAATGGAGCATAAAAAGCTTTATTCTCACTTTTTGTCTTTAACAGATGGAGAGGCTAAGAAAGTTTTGGTGCGTCAGAACTCCACCCACCTCCACCCATCTCATGGTAGCAATGATTTCACCAATACTGAGATCTCCAGAGTGATTACCCCTGAAGGAACTGTGATCAGATACTTCAGAGATGGGTCAAGCCAGGTAAACAAACTCACTTACTCACACATACTCATACACTTAACCGGTCAAATATGGCTCAAACAGCTGTGAACTTAGGCACCAGAAACTGGTCGAATCAGCTAACTGTTAACTAGTGAAGCTCACATTGTTGTCAGCCAACTTCAGTCACAGCACAACACAACAGAGTAAGGTTACTGGAGGATAACTCCTGGACTCAAGGTTAGCAATCTTCTTCTACTTTTGCACAATCACACTTTGAATTTTCTTGTGGAAATTCATGTCTAGTGTGTTTGGACATTGTTAAATAAGACCATATTATTTATGTATTTAGAGTTTACTGTAAAGTAGATTAGGTACTGCTGCATGAATAATAAGTCAAAACGGGCATAACCTAGTGTCTATTCTGTCTTATAGCATGAAGCATAGTTAATATATGTAAGCTTAAATATTTGATAGCTGACTATAGGCTATACAAATTATCTTGCTGAACAGATACTATTGCAAGATAATGACTGACTGATTCAAGGTGTCAGACGGATTGTGTATTAATACCTTTATTACATTACATAATAGACGAAACAAAACATTTTACATGTCTAAATTTTATCATGTTTTAGTGCATACAAGCCATTTTTGCTTTTGTAGAAACCATTAGAGCAACATTTTGTGTGGTTTGTTGGCAGATCCTTTTTGCAGATGGCACTGTAAGCAGCTGTCAAGAACACATTGTGCATTCAGCTCAAGACCCATTCACTAGAGAGAATGAGTGTTTGAGGGAACAGAACATGGATGGCAGAGAATCGAAAGAAAGAAAAGGTATTGCCATTCCCGCTGAGCAAAACAGCACAGGTAGCAGTATCTCTTGCCAGTTAATCTACAGCGGGTCTGTTTTGGGCGCTGTCTTATTTACTGAAACATTGTTTTGATTAATACAAAATGATTAATAAAAAAGGGAAATTTGAAAACTTTATTAACAAATGTTTAGTGACCATAGACTGTCTAATGGTAATAGTACAGCTGATGACTTTGCAAGGATAACATTATAGCTGTTACTATTTAAAGCAACAGTGGGCAGCAATTTCTCCCTTTTTGAGATATGTTTTGACTGGTAACTAGTTTTGGTTTAGTATTCAAATACATTTTAAAAGTTTATGGTTATGGAAGGACAGATGGTTTTTGGCCAGTTTCCGGACTATCAATGTGACCTTTGAATTTTTGGAGCACAATTTTCATAAATATAGTGTAAGCATTATAATTACTATTGACTTTAGGCTCCCAAAATAATACACCTGTACTGTATCAGGAAAATGCACCTTTGAGACTGGCACAGCAAGTGAGTTAGATGAGAAGAATGACCCAAGTCCAGCACAGCTGCGTCGGTCCTGGACCACAACGACACCATCTGGCCTCCAGCTCCACACCACAGGAGATACATCAGGGGACATTCAACATATCTTGACCTACAGATCAACCGACCCCTTCAGCCAAACAGTAAGCAACTAATGTTCTACATGACTAATTACTTTTTTTCCTGAACTAAATCCTTACTTGAAAAAGACCATTTGTAGCAGATATTACAACTAAAGCATGATTTGTCAAGCTGAGAGAGTACATCAGTTTCTGATACACATAATTTAATAAGATAACATTTATATATTTATCAGTCCATTCATTTGAACTATTTGAATCCATAACTAGGCTATAATGATTTCATGTGAATATCACTGTAGGTTGTGATTGTAAGAGAAGATGGCGTCATCTCAGTGCAAGAGGCCAGCGGTTCCAAGGTGGTGGAGCATGCAGATGGAACTTGCATTACGACTTTCTATCAGGAGGCCAAAGAAGGCCAAGTTCATGAAGGTGAACAAAAACAAGCTTCAACTTTTAAAAACTGCAAAGCATTATTGTATAGACTGATCAACAGCTGCCAGAAAAGTTTGCTTGAAGTTACTTTAGTTAAGACTCTCACCTGTTTGCTAACTTTTCACAGTAAGGTCATTTGAATGTGGATCATTTGGTCAATAAATGAATGAATAGGTACAAACTTTTTATGTAAAAATAATCTTTCAACTCTTTACAAATATTTACAATGTAGATGAAGATCAGGGGCCATATTGACTCGATAGCCCTTCCAGGATGCACTGTAACTACCTCTGTAACAATCCTACAACCTGGTGCACTCCTAGACACCTACAAACATTGACCTCCCTGAACTCAATTCCCTGATCTCCTCATCTGTTCATCATCATGCCTACTAGACACACTATCTCTACAAAACTACGTCAACATGCACTACTACACCATCTTAGCTCTCCTGCAATACTTGAATGCTCTCTCCCCACCTCTATCTATTTGTATGTATCATGTATGGGTACCATGTCATGTTTGTATGTATTGTGTACATTTACCACATGTATGCCAGCATTCTTCCCCCCTCTTGCCTTTACTATCTCTACCCGGTCAGCTCCAAACTCTGTAAAGCGCCTTCAGACAATGTGATTGTTTTGGCATTATATAAATAATATTGAATTGAATTATAGTTCTAGGTCCTAGACAATTGATTGCATTATGTTATATCGTGGTTACATACTCTCATTTACAGCGCATCTTACATATGTACAGTCTCAGCACAAATTGTGACACACTATTTTCCAGACATGCCATGCAGAATGAGGAAATGGGTGATGGTAAAGCAGATTGGCTTTCCCACTGTGCTTATGGGTGATGACGGAGACTGCCACCTTCTGTTTGAAGATGGAACAGCCATCATTGCCAGATCCAGTGGGTCTTATCAGGTGAGCAACAAAAGAAAAGTAAAAGCGTATATTATACAGTGTACAGTTGTTGGAGATGGGTGAGGTTTCTCGTAACCTCAGAAGTCTCTCAAGCAGTGAGTTCTCCTCTCTGGTTGCATCTAATCTCCCTGCTCTGAGTTTGTTCATGTTACTAGAGGTTAATGATGCTACAGATAGAGTCTTTACTCTACACTAAGTTACAATGCTACAGACAGTAGGAATCTTTTTTCTACTTTCAAGAATCTACTAAACCCTCCACCTCCGCCATCAGTCTCCTTGCCCTCGGCTGATGACTTTTCAACTTTCTTTACTGAGCAAGTTCCTGCCATTAGTGCCCAAATCTCTAATGCTCCTTAACAGGTTTGACATTATCAGGATATAAGAGAATCATTGGATTAATTTTCCACTCTCAATGAGGAACAGGTCTCTGTGCTTTGCGGCATCACGAGAGGACGTGTGGTAGAGGGGCGTTAGGTTCCTCTCCCGGAATGGCTATCACACCACAAGATGGAAACTCCATCTCCCAGGATGCACTACACAGACAGGTGCAAATGCCTCAGCCCTCTAATTGAAGCTGGAGCTCAGGTGTGGGGGAGGGAGAGAACAAAGGAGTGGAGACACACACAGTTTGGTCAACCTCGGTTTGGGCATCCCACTTGTGGGAGGTTGGAACCTTGGCGTTTGCATTCCTTACCGACTGGTCTGTGGACTCCCGTAGTTCGAGAACCAGCCTGGTCTTCTCCTGCATATAGCCCAAACTTATGGACTGCAGTGGCAGCTGCAGTGTGTTTCTCCCAAAGAGACCTGCTTCAGATAGGCACCGTGGCAGCCCCAACCACTTTTGGATGAATGAATAGGCTTTTCCATCCATCTTACTTGCGGTCGATGAGGGGGGATTATTATTATTATGCCCTCAAAGCGAAACATTCTAGGGGTAGAATGTTGGTATCTCAGAAGATAGGGAAGAGAGTTCAATCAGAGTCTCCTGTACCATCCTCATCCCACAATCTGATCTATCCATCTTTTTGACTCTACTTTTCTAACTCTGTCTCTCTCGCTATGAATATCACCTCTCTCTTTTACAGTAACCACCATAACAAGGAAAAAGCATTTGTATTTCTTCTTGACCTTGTTATGTTTGTTAAAATACTACCCTTGAACTAATTTAATAACTTCTATTCTTTAGATCATGCCCTTCAGTTCTGGTGTGCTTTCCATTAATGAAGAAGGCCAGGCCATCTACACATCTCAACACAGGAGCACCACAGCCCAAAAGCTGGAGCCAAGCAGTTACGTGATGTCCACCTCTGCAGATATTTTGTGTCATGTCACTGACGATGCAGGAAACCTATTTCAGGTGAGTTGGACAAGCTCATATGACCTGAGCTGTGTAATTGCTTTGATAAGTGCCTATTAAGGCTCTCCTTATTAATTGTGGTCATTTTGCTGAGTCATGTTATGTGTTATGAATGTTTGCAGGTAAAGGCTGATGGTCAGACATCCGTGACTGCTGTTACTGTGAAAGAGAACAATAGAAAAGACTGCCTGACAACAGCACATATACCCAGGTGAGTTGCACAAATGGCCCTCTTAGATGTTCTATAAGCATCTCTGCATCTGGTGAGTTGAAGTTACATCTGAAATTGTCATTTCAGATTATTTGTGGCGCGTGGAGATGGTTCTGGGTTGGAGCTACTGAGCTCTCAGACACTTGAGGAGCTGCTGTCGGAGGCGTACGCAAACCCTGCCATCGCTGTTCTCAAAGAGGTCATCCCCCAATACACAGGCAGGTTCAGGCTATGACAACACTACAAAAGAACATTCAAAGAGTTCAGATAAATGATCCCCTGTTGGCCTTCACCAGTATGACGATACATTAAACATTACTTTCCTCACCCATCATGCTGCTTGATCATGCTTACGTAGCCTGATCATGCATTATGTAATACACAATGGGGAAATAAGGCTGTGTTTGGAATGTCCCCCCATTCACCCACTCACTACGTTCATCATAGAAACATCGATTTAGTTCACTTTAGTTCAGATAGAAAAGTCCCCTCATTCACCCACTCACTGCGTTCATCATAGAAACATGAGCTCATGCCTGGACAGTTTGTGTGCACTTTCTACCAGACCTGCTCGATCTACCCAGTCTCATTCATGGCTGAGTGATACCCTCCGAACGCAGCGCTCCAATCTCAGAGTGGCTGAGAGAAAGTGGCACAAATCTGCAGCACCTCACGATCTTTCAAGCTACCAGACACTGCTGGCCTCCTTCTCATCCAGCACCACTGCTGCAAAAAAAGACTTTTTTCAATGACAAGATCAACAGCGCAACTGACGCTCGGAAACTATTCAGAGAGCACCTCCTAACTGGCACCTTGGCTTAACTTGCACTTAAGCAGTGACAGTCCCACACTTCTTTTTTTCTTTCTATGTCGTTTTCTATTTCTTGACAAAAAGCAGTTTTTATTGTTACACCAGGTTTTAGTGCTCTTAGCTTGACTGTTCTCTCCCTTGAACGTCGCTTTGGACAAAAGCGTCTGCTAAATGACTAAATGTAAATGTAATCATCGATTTAGTTCACTTTAGGTCAGATGGAAAAGCACTGACACATATCAGACACTACATTCCAACCAGTTCTATGTCAGCAAATTAACATTGTAGCAATGCTAAACTGCTTACCTCCAGTAAAAAGGTAACATGATGTGATATTTAGCTTAGATGCAGTGGATATTGAGCATGTTCTTCAAAAGCTTTATGTGGCATTCATTTTATCACGTATTCAGATTGTTTTCTTGATTCCTTTTATGATAATTGAGCAAGCTTTAGGAAGTATAATAAGTAACTAAGTGTTCTCAGACACAGCTTAACATAATATAAATGTTCAGCTGATGACAAAGATAAACTAGCAAATGTCTTCTTCAGTCCATTCACCTTGCATTAAACTGTGGTGTACTTGAGAAACTATACATAGTGAATATAGATATAGTTTACTATATAGAGAATACAATTTACATTTAAGATTTTGAAGACTATGGACAGGGCTGGACTGGGACAAAAAATCGGCCCGGGCATTTTGAACCAGACCGGCCCACTTAATTCGATAACACACCCTTTGGTCTCTCGAATGTCTACACACCAACCAGGCTTTTAGCTAGCAGGGCGTCTGCCCTATCGTCTACAAAAAAATAAGAAGAAATGGGACGCCCTACTTTTAGGCAGGACGGCCTAAAGACGCCCTATTTTTCTCCCGTTTTACCTGTTAACTTTCGCTGAATGTGATCAAAATTCACCGTTTCAGTCGCTTCAGCGAAGTCTAGAATCATATGCCCTGCCAATTAGAAAATAGCATTGCTGTATTCCCGCTACAACAACGTTACATCATGATTCCAACGAAACATTGATTCATGGGCTCGCAGAAGCTACAGAAGACAGCTGTCTCACCGCACGTCACTGAACCTACTACTTTATGAGTTCAACAAGAGTTTGTGTGTTAAGGTGGTGGTCTTAATTAATCTAAATTCAATACAATACAATACAATATACATCATACACTTTAAAGCTTTGTTCAGAATACGGAGGTTTAAGATCGGTCGATATTTTCCGTCCTTTTTTGGAACCAGAAAATAGCGACTGAAGAACCCCCTGTTCTCGTCTACGAGAGGTACAGACTGTATTGCTCCCTTTCCTAGAAGGGAGTCTATTTCCTCCTGTAGGAAACGCGCTTGATGAGGTGGCACTAACGTTTGTACCACGCCCCTGAAATTCGGGGGGCAAACTGGAGCGTATAACGGGCTATCATAATTCGCTATCTGGACAAATTGGCATATTTTCATAGGGTTTGGGAATACTGGGCTTTCGGAACATTGACATGGCACCGCGCACCAATAGGCTCAGGGGCTTGCCCACCACTCAAACACACAACATAGAGTGTAGGCTAACGGCTGGCTGTTTCAGAGTAGAGTAGGCTGAGGGCTAGCAACAGCTACAGACTTGTCTTGTATTTACAATGCAAACGAACTTGGCCATAGAACATAGGTCCTAAGTCAAACATATTTTAGAGACGTTTGAATTCATGATCAGTAAGCTTACCGTAGGTCGTTGTATCGTATCTCCCTGGCTGTCGCCACCAGTAGGCCTATCACTTTCATCCACGGTACCTGATGATGGCCCTGCCGTGGCAAACATTTCCGATATTTTGGCACATTTGGCAGTGTAGGCTTGAAAAGCAAGCCTCTTCTTATCTCGCAGTTTCTCCGCACCCTCTTTTCGCTTTCTCTCCATTTTGGACTGGAGGATTCTAACGAAACGTGCGTTTCTGTGCACCGCCCAATCCAAAGGTAGAAGGTGTTTGGTGATATGATTGGACGAGCCCCTTGTCACTAAAGAAGACAGCCAATGGGCCGCAGACTAGCATGCGCTTGTCAAGCATGTCAAGGCCATGGGCCACGCTGAGTTTGTTTCCCGTCCTAATGCATTATGTAGGCAGGTCCAAACCGAAAGGGGTTGGTGTTGGGTCAGCCCAGGGGATGTGATTGGGCCAGCCCAGTGTCAATAGGGCCGCTCATGAACTACTTTCGTGGGCCAGCCGGTCAGACCATTATATGGGGGAAAAATTTTTTTTTTTTTTTTTTTTTAAATAATAAATTCGGGACTCTCGGCCCATATTGCACCTCGGCCCACCGGGAAAACGCACGGTATGCCAGATTGCCAGTCCAGCCCTGACTATGGAGTTAGATTAGTTTCATAATTCACAAACCAGCAAAACGCGTTTCAATGGCAGTAGTAGTGCACATACATACCATAACGTGATTGGGTGAAATTAGAAGAGATCTGGGCCTCGTTTCCCGATAACGACGTATCTTAACGGCCTACGTGGATTTTCGCGACATCGTACACTAAGTAACACTTTCTATGTACGTGCGTTTCCCAACCATCAACTTAAAGTCAGGTGCACGAGCTCAACGTGCACGAGTTCTTAAGTAGCTCTTAGGAGCTGTTTACGTCAGGTTAACCTGTTTACGTTAATTGCTGTGAAATTAGCTAGCCTATGCGTGCATCGAACGTGCAATGTGCACTGAATTCGGGGTGGGGATAGTAACGCCATCTCCAGCAGAGAAGCCTATTTAAACTGTGTTCCCATTGTAAGGACATTTATTACGATCTGTCTGAGAGTGGCCTGTCAAAGCTAGCATCATCGAAGTCATACAGTACAGTAGGCTACATACATTCAATAAAATTAACCTACATTTGAGTCCAACTGCATGACCATTCTTACCCTACACTTACCCTTACAATAAAGAAGTGATCCTATTTCAACCATAACTTCATTTTAAATAATGTCTTTCTTTATGACATTTAGTTTATAGTTTAGACAGCAACGTTGACATCTACAGTATATTCAACTGCATCCACTACATAATCTCAAACTTTATTTGTTGGTAACTCTCCAAAAAGGCTACCATTAACACATTTCTTAATGAAAAGGAAACATGCATCACAATAATACTTCAGTGTAACCTGTACCTATGTGGAGTGCAAATATGTCTTGCCATTACACTACCCAACAGCCCTACGTCTGCTAACACACAGAATGCAGTTCTACGGGCACTGCACTAGTTTTGTATAGCCTAATCTTTATTTTCAAATACTCAATATTCTTTATTTCTATTTTGATGGGAATAGGCAGGTGAAACAATGACATTCTCTTGATGTGCTATACACAGAAACATCGTTTGGATTTCTTCTACAATAGGCCGAACGACACCCCTGGATAAGGTGTCGAGGGGTTTGAAGCGTACGTCATGCGTGACTGTATGAGCTATGAAACTAGCGATTTAAAAAAAGTTTCAATGAAGAACATTGCAAATATATATGTATACAACCATCTAGCTAGAAAGCTACCATATAAGCCAATGAAGTGGTGGCATAAGCGCTAATTGTGCCATAAAACTACTGTTTCAAAGCTTCAGTTAAGACCTACATACTCTCCATTGGTCGCGTAGCACATTTCAGATCAAACCGAGTCATTATAAACATATAAAAAGTTGTGTAGATAGCTTTATTAATGTAAAATATTCCTCGCTTCAAGTAGCCATGTTTTTTTTTAAATTCCCCTTTCTTCCGAACGACGGTCGAATGACGCCCCTGGTGGATTAAATCGCTAAGTGTGAAGTTACTACTGGTCCTGACCACACATAGAATTCTTCTCAACGAAAGATACACTTAAGCTAAGTGCGTCGTTGGGAAACCCGTCTGCAACGTAGGATTCCTCTTACGAACGATTTCAAGTGCTTTTTAGGCTAAGTGCGCGTTCGGGAAACGAGGCCCTGATAGGCTGCAGAGAATATCTTTTAGAAAAAATGCATTTGTGAAACCGAGTGCGTTAGGAAAGTTCCAAAAATCCAAACGAACGAATGCAGGGATTTGTAACTCGTGTTCGTCGGGTTGCAAACAAATGTCATGGTGTCATTTATTTTTGAATCAGAAAATACATTTGTGAAACATGAAATACATTTGTGAATCGCGTTTCGTTGGTTTGAAATGCGTTTCATTGGTTTGTGACTCGCGTTTCGTTGGTTTGAAACGCGTTTCGCTGGTTTATGAATTATGAAACTAATCTAACTCCATAGAAGACCACTACAAAATGGCTGATTCACTAAATAGTGCATTTAATGAGTGAAAATGTGGATTCCAAATATAGCTCAAGTTTAATGTTCAATGTTACATGTATTATATTCAACAAAGATGCACATCTCTAATCTAATGAAAATGAAAATGTATTTCTAAGTGTGTGACCTTTTAGCATAAAACATATGTCTCACCTCATACTCAAGTCCATTGGTCAGTGTACTGGCCATCTTCAGGGTTGCACAGGTGCGATATAACTTTGCACTGTTAAATGAAGTGATTATCAACTGCTCAGTCAGGTCCCCAAAGTGTCACTGAGACCTCAGGTCTACATTGGGAAGTCTAGATGCTGAGTTCAAGACAACAAGGTGTAAAAAAAAAAAAAAAGGTCCTGACTTGCAGTATATTGAAATAACGTGTCTGTCAGCATTATCCAACTTAATATCAGTAACATCGAGTAATCAAGAAACATTATACATTTAGTGTTCAAAATGTTTCTCTCCTTCCAGGAGCCAAGGAGATAACATTGCTGAAGCCAAGTCAAGTGAATAAGTGGCTTGATCAGAAGCAAAAAAAGGATATCATCTCTCCACACCTGAAATGCAGAAATTGGGACCATTTCCCCTCTGATGAGGTAGAGCAAGTATATGTTCTTTGAACCAGTTATAACAGTTTTCAACACTCCATGTGTCATTTTCTGTGATGTAATTTCAGAATATGTTTGTCTTCTCAGCACAGATGTACTGTATTCTGGTCTTACATTGAGGTAGTTAGCTTGTGAAGTATCTGAATTTGGTTGCTATGTTGCTTGTAGTGTAAACATTTACCTAGTGAAGGTATGTGAGTGACCCAGGCCCACCCTGTGCAATGGATGAGAGCACTAAGAAAGAGCCAGAGCAAGTGCAGACAGTGGGTGGAATGTTGTCTGAACTTCATATGACAACTGACTTAATTATCTCAACGGACTGCTCAGCCAAAGACTCATAAATGTTAACAATTTAAATTGCAGATGCTTAAAATAAAGGAAAGAGCCAAAGTAGGCCTTCCATAACTGTGGGGTTATGTCATACTAAGGAGAGAGTATCTGTGGGAACTCCACTGCATAGTGGTAGAGGGTTTTACAATTCTACACATTTTTCCGATTGAGTTATTACTTTTATTATTATCATTATTGTATTATTGTTATTATTATTGTCATTATTAGTATTATTACTTTTCGCCTGATAGCAGTTTACAGAGGTTTTCAGGTGTATACAGGTCCGCTTAACAGAATTCTGCAGGCATCCGAATACTCCTGAATAACAGCTGATATAGTGGACATTTACTTAATCCGGATATTTCTGGATACATCACTTTTCTTGCCGTGCCTGTGTTTACACAACCTCTCATGACCATTAAATTGACTTTTATATCCGAAATTATATCTTTACTTTATATCTTTATTCATACCTATTATGATCAGTTGTCTGTTTCCATTTGGAACTCAAAGGCACAGGGGTTTGAATGCTTATGTAAGAAGTATATTTAAGTTTATTTATATATTTTCATTTTTAATGTTGGTAGACAAATACATTATTGAGAAATATATTATATTAAATGTCCAAAATAAAAACTGTTCGAAATTTTTCTTTTTTAAACCAAGAAAATCCAGGCGAGGTGAATACTTTTGCAAGGCACTGTATAAATAATAACCAAAACAGTGCAACATAAATGTATACCTAAACGTATGTTGTGTATATAAAAATGTGTGCATATTTTAAAAACAATGTATTGACTTCATTGTAGAAAAAGACCATTGGTCCATCATTTGGAAGTCTGAGCAGGAGTGAAGACCCTTGGCCTGTATTCCCAGCAACCCTTCCAGTGCTTAGCTGTCCAGAGGTGCTGCTGGTCCGCCAGCTCATTCAGATGACAGATGACACATCTGATGACACTATGCCTGAGGACATGTGGCCAGTGCCAAGGTCACTGGAGGACAGACTTCCAGAATATTTTATGGTAGGAAATGGTCCTTGCTAGTCTAATGTATGTTTTTTTCCTGTTCTATGTCACTGCTTGAAAAATTCTGGACATCTCCTTGAATATTCGGTCCATTGTGATGAGTTTACCAGGTTCAGGAAACTCCAGGAATGGTACCATTTACGGATGCATTTGGACTGCGAAACATTCTTCCTATCGGGCCTAGGGCTGGGCGGTATATCGATATTTGAGGTATATCGATATTTTTAAAAACGAGATATGGAATGAGACGCTATCGTCAACATCGATATAATTTCATTTCCGTTTAAAGTACAGCACATTTGTTCCGAATAACAGCCATTTCGAGCCGCGGCTGCCGCCTCCTACTCTGCTTCTGTCTCCCGCTCTGCCTCCGGCTCACACAAACACAGACCCGCCCCCACTCACGTCACTTTTTTAAAATCCCCTACAGCGCGAAAATAATTTTCTGTTACGTTTGAGATTCCTGTCATGTTTTAAGTTACATTTAATTCAATTAAATAACATCACACAACGTGTGGCTTTGACTGAAACGTTGCAGATGCGTCTTTCTGTCATGGGCCAAATAAAGACTGGCAGGCATCTCATGCGCGACTGCGCTTTCGCTGGCTACATCGAATCTAAACGACACGTAGGCCCGATTACCTCCAATATCAAATGAACGGACGGTAAAGATCCCTATGGCGAGGCTACGTGCAGTTTCGGTAGGTCGGGACGATTTATGAATTTGCCTATTTTAATGCAGCTGCCGTCACGTAAGTTAATGGTTATGCTGCGACTCATTGAAAATCTTGGTTACACTCTGCACCGCCCGTTGTCTCAACAGGATTGCGAACTTTGCAACTTGCTGCAGGTGCAGCTGCTTGGTCGGTCTCTTCCTCTCTAACTTGATCAGGAATAGTACGGTTTAAGTAGCATCACTGCTAATGTTAGTTAGTTAGCAAGTAGGCTATCTGTGGCTGACACCTGACTGATAGATACATTGTTGACGCACACGTTGTTGGAAATTGTACATACATGTGATTTAAATAGGCTAAAAGGTTACATAGTGTACACTTACCAGGAACACAGTTCGTCAGCCGTCAGTTTCAATACAAGTTGACCAGACTACTTGCTATGAAAGATGTGAAGCACAAAAACCGTTGCAAATGACAACAGTCAATTCACTTTACGCGGGTGTTAATCAAATAATCAACGGAACTTTTTGGGACATTCTGAAGAGCTGTATAATTTGATGAGATACGTTAATGACATCACACAAATATAACAGGCACATCAGCAACTTGCGTGATTCTTTTCATGTAGGTAGACTGATTCATTTAACAAATTTAGGATTGAGAACAAGCACAGCGACGTCACTGAAAAAGAGAGCACAGAATGCCGAGTTGGAGCGTGCCAACGACAACTTTGTTATTATTGCGTCAAAAAATATCGATATTTATCTTATATCAACATTTTGCTTGAAAATATCGAGATATGACTTTTGGTCCATATCGCCCAGCCCTAATCGGGCCATTAGTTGTGTTCTCACACCTTGGAAACATTTCGCATACACTACATACTGCATATCTTGCTCTTTTGGTCACTGGAAGAGATCTACCAGACTAGCTAGCTGACACAGCCTAAGCAGTCTTTTGTAAACCACATTAAAAGTTTGAATAAGGTAGTATTGGGTTAGCCTGGATACCTGACCGAACTTAGCCCCGCCTACAACATTTGAGGTCTGGAAGTTCGGTCTGCTCCATTGGGGAAAAATGATCAGAAGGTAGGATTCGGCCGGACCAATCAAATTGTCAGGGCGGGCTTTATACAATGATGGACAGATGATCAAAAGTAACCAGTAATCAACTACTCACCAACGCTTGGGTTGAATTCGTTTTCAACAAACATGGCTGCCACTGGAGAGCTAAAATTTGGGGATTCAAGTCTGCTTTAGAAGACATTGACAGCACATTCATTTTTAAAGAATAACAGAGAAACGCGATCAAGGCATTTGTCGATCGATAAGATGTTTTTGCCGTCCGGTAAAAGTTTAATGTATTAGCTGGCCCCGTCGTCATATTACGCTGCTCTGATTGGTTCTAGGTATATCCAATTGAGTGAAGAGGCATTTTTCCCCCTGGTTCGTTTGAAACACGCCCCATAATCACAGCCCCATGGAGCAGTATCAGACTCATATTCTGACTAGAATTATGAGTATGACATTGTCAGGCTAGTATTAGGTAGTATAAGTACACGAAACAAGGTTTCCTCAATAAGACAGGAGATATTTACAAAATGTACACATATTAAGGTTATTTTCCATCCAGCTCTCTCTTTGGGACAGATGAAAGTGTCCACCATCCAGCCCTCTCTCTGGGACAGATGAAAGTGTCCACCATCCAGCCCTCTCTCTTTGGGACAGATGAAAGTGTCCACCATCCAGCCCTCTCTCTGGGACAGATGAAAGTGTCCACCATCCAGCCCTCTCTCTTTGGGACAGATGAAAGTGTCCACCATCCAGCCCTATCTCTAGGACAGATGAAAGTGTCCACCATCCAGCCCTCTCTTTGGGACAGATGAAAGTGTCCACCACCCAGCCATCTCTCTGGGACAGATGAAAGTGTCCCTGCCGCTCTACTGGTTCCAGTCACTCCTGTAATGTGTCCTTCCTACGCATGGATTCCACGCAGATTGTTATTCTGCCAATTCAACGGACCATTTCAGCAGCAATTAAAACACTTGGGAGTTGGTCCTTAGATGCCTACCAATCTTACATCTGCTCCTAAAGCATTTGTTCCACTGTAGATCCCTCTTCTGGCAGTGGCCACAGATGCATGCCCTCTTGGGGTGTCACTGCTATAGGCCAAACGTGCTGATTATCAGCATTCTAAATCAAGCGTCCTGATAGGCAATGAGCTCTAAATTGCAGTGTAAGGCCAGTCTTCAGCCTCTGATGCCTTTTGTGCTGTGGAGTCCAAGAATCTCGGTATAGACAGACTTTCAAAGCAGTGTTGGGACTGGATTCATACATAGCATGTCTAAGCTTTCAAGATGCCCAGACTGATCATCCCTGTAATAGATGTTAATATATTACAGATTGAAATATGTCTTGTGTGTGTATGTCATATTCTGTAGAAATACTCAAGGCAGCTGTTGAGTAGAGAGAGGCTGGGTGAAGATATTCAGCCGTTGGAATTCCGATCACCAGATGAGCAGAAGGATGCCTGTAACCTTTTGCAGCTGTTGCTGGTAAGTTAGAGCATCCAAAAGCCTCAACTCATTGCATGTTGTAGACCAAAAAATTAGGCTAGCTATTTAGTTTATTAATGACAAAGTGTGTGTATTGTGTCATACTTAAGTAATAGACAATTGGGGAACATTGAAACCAGGGAACATAGGGTGGATAGCCTGCTGGAAACCTGATTAGCTACTGTTGTTAGCAACTAAAATCATTGGCAGCCTTGGTCACCACCACTGGATACTTTCTTGTATACAGTATATACAGCCGCGGAAAAAATTAAGAGACCACTTCAAATGATCAGTTTCTCTGGTTTAACTATTTATTGGTATGTGTTAAAGTAAAATGAACATTTTTGTTTTATTCTATAACCTACTGACAACATTCCTACCAAATTTCAAATAACAATATTGTCATTTAGAGCATTTATTTGCAGAAGAATGACAATTGGTCAAAATAGCAAAAAAGATGCAGTGTTTTCAGATATTGAATAATGCAAAGAAAACAAGTTCTTATTCATTTTTAAACAAATCAATATTTGGTGGAATCACCTTGATTGACAATCACATCTTTCATGTGTCTTGGCATGCTCTCCACCAGTCTTTCACATTGCCGTTGGGTGACTTTATACTACTCCTGGCGCAAAAATTCAAGCAGCTCGGCTTTGTTTAATTGCTTGTGACCATCCATCTTTCTCTTGACCACATTCCAGAGGTTTTTAATGGGATTCAGGTCTGGGAATTGGGCTGGCCATGACAGGGTCCTGATCTGGTGGTCCTTCATCCACACCTTCACTGACCTGGCTGTGTGGCATGGAGCATTGTTCTGCTGGAAAAAACACTCCTCAGATTTAGGGAACATTGTCAGAGAAAAAGGAAGCAAGTTTTTCTTGAAGGACAATGTTGTACTTTGCCTGGTTGAGGTTTGCAAAAGACCATAAGGATTGAACCAAAGAGGACTGGAGGTCATCTTCTAAGGTCATCTTCTCTGATGAGTCCAATTTTCAGCTTTGCCAACACATTGTTGTCTGATGTTTACAGAGACCTGGAGAGGCCTACAAGTCACAGTGACTTGCACCTACTGTGAAATTTGGTGGAGGATCAGTGATGATTTGGGGGTTCTTCAGCAAGGCTGGAATCATGCAGATTTGTCTTTGTGAAGGACGTGTGAATCAAGCCAGCTACAAAGTTGTCCTGGAAGAAAACTTGCTTCTTTTCGCTCTGACAATGTTCCCCAACTCTGAGGAGTGTTTTTCCAGAAGGACAATGCTCCATGCCACACAACCAGGTCAGTGAAGGTGTGGGTGAAGGACCACCACATCAGGACCCTGCCATGGCTAGCCCAATCTCCAGACCTGGATCCCATTAAAAACCTGTGGAATGTGATCAAGAGGAAGATGGAATGTCACAAGCCATCAAACAAAGCCGAGCTGCTTGAATTTTGCGCCAGGAGTAGTATGAAGTCACCCAACGGCAATGCAAAAGACTGGTGGAGAGCATGCCAAGACACATGAAAGCTGTGCAAATCAAGGTTATTCCACCAAATATTGATTTCTGAGTTTTGTAAATAGTATTGTGTTGTTTAAAAATGAATAAGAACTTGTTTTCTTTGCATTATTCAAGATCTGAAAACAATGCATCTTTTTTGCTATTTCGACCAATTGTCATTTTTCTGCAAAAAAATGCTCTTAATGACAATAGTTTTATTTGAAATTTGGTACGAATGTTGTCAGTAGTTTATAGAACAAAACAAAAATGTTAATTTTACTTTAACACGTACCCATACATTGTAAAACCAGAGAAACTGATCATTTTGAAGTGGTCTCTTAATTTTTTCCCTGGCTGTATATCTGCTACCATCCAGCCTTCAGACTTTTTACCCCGCTGCCTTCTGGCAGGCGGTACCTAAGCATCCGGTGTCATACCCGCAGACTGGAGAACAGTTTCTTACCGATGGCCGTCAGGTTGCTAAATGGACATTGATACATTATCGCCTTTTTTGCACTCGTCACTTAATATACACTGTCACTTTCAACTTACTGTTTGCACTATCAGTAATATTGCACTACCTGTAACTCCCACACTTGATTTGTCTGTAGGTTAGTATAGGTTTGCTATATTACTTATTTACTTATTATATGTGTATAATATGTTATATGTATATGTATTATATGTATAGGTTATTATAGGTTTAGCATACTGTACTGTATGTTTACCTTTTATATTTAGTAGGGTTATTACATGTTATCATTATATGAATAGGTTATTATATGTTTAACATGTGTAAATTATGTGTATGCTATGTTATGTTATACTATGTTATGTAATGTTATGGTAGATTGTTGTGTGGTGCCTTGTCCTAAGAATGTCAGGGCCCAGTCTGACTCTGTGTCATTCTCTGCATCTGACAATAAAAGATATGTAACTGTGTATAACCAGGTCAGTTGGCTCAGGAAGAATGCACAACCTATCATTTAAAATCTGGTTAAATGCTAAAAAACTGTGAGTTTCTTCAGAGAAATACTTTGAATTTGCTGTCCCAGAGGTATACATTGAGGAAATTGTGATAATAAGTGTCCTTTACTTTTCAGATAGATAATATTGCAGTGGGCCACTGCAGACTTGGAGTATCCATGGATCCCTAGACTGAAATATTTGATAACTAAGCTGTCATTACATTAAATAAAGAGAATTGTAAAAGGAAATGAATACTTACAATGGTTTGGTGAAAGGGTATTTGAATACCTTTCTCTTCTTTTCTGCTTTGTATGTCTTCCTGTAACTCATCAGATTAGGTTTGCACAAAGATGTAAGGGTAAATACCCCATGAGTAATTGAATGAATAATGTATGCCTACTTCTAATGGGCTCCACACATCACCCCAAGACAACAAGCCTATCAGGCAGCCATTTATCATCACCTAAGCAGAACTCTGGATTCTATCACTACAATGTTTATAGATTGGAACACAACACCAATCCAAATTGAATTTCATGAAAACTTAACTTGGCATGTCATTATCTTTATTAAATTGTTGAAGATTAAATATGTAGATTCAGATTGTACAGGTGAAAGTTAGTCTCAGTAGAGAATTTACGTGTCACGGTGGCTCAGGTGCTTGCACTGCCGCCTCTGGTGCTTGCACTGCCGCCTCACAGCAAGAAGGTCATGGGTTTGATTCCCACATGGGGCGCTGTTGGTCCTGGGGGGTAGGTTCTCCCCAGGCCTTCAGTGCTCAGGTGGGCTATCTCCCGGGCCTTTCTGTGTGGAGTTTGCATATTCTCCCCGTGTTCACAAGGGGTTTCCTCCACTAAGAACCCCAACAGAAAAACATGCAGAAGAACTGAAATCCGTCCCTGACCAAGACGGATCCCCGGGCGCCTAACGGCTGCCCACTGCTCCTGGGGTTCTGGAGGAAGGACAGTCCAGGATGGGTGAAATGCGGAGGAAAAATTCACTGCGACCTCAGGCCTACGTGTGCGTGTGTGTGTTTGTGTGTGTCCTGATCGCCACTGTTTATGCACGTGTGTGTTACTGTGTGTCGTTTGTGCAAATAAAAACTGACTACAGTCAGCCTTGTTTGTTTGAATTTCATCTTGATATTCCTAATGGTGTGGAAGGACTCAGCTTAGATAATGTACTTAAGAGAGAGTGAGTGGGAAGATTTGTGTAAGGGTATGTTAATTGAGATTGCCATCATTTTGGTGTTGGTCTCTTTTGTTGCCTGTGCCCATACCCTTATACAAGATCAAACATGTGGAAATAAACGAGGCTCCTGAGGGAAATTCTCCAGATTTTAGGTCACCTGGCATGTAAGATCCAGTCGCTATCCGGCGGGGAAGTGAGCAGGCAGATAATGAGGAATTTAGTACTTAGTTGGTATTAAAGATAGTTCCACATTTTTAAAGAAAGTTGGTTTGGGCCAGGACACTTATGGCCTCTACCTCTTGGGAGGTTTTACAACCAGAAGTTCTGAGTTTCTGATCATCACTGCTCTGCAAGTGGTTAACCAGGGTTCGACTCCCAAATGTTGCAGGTTGTCTGAACATCTCTAAAGTGTCTGCTTTAAGCTGTGGCATATAAAAGGTACAATACTGGTAAAACAGTGCAACATTTTCTGTTATTGTTCATAGCTTGACAGAACATACCACATACACAAAAGAAAGTACAGCCACAAGTGATAATCACATGGTCCAAGCACCAGAGGATTAACCGAGACATTAGGAGAATTATCGTTAACATTCTTTAAAAGTAGAAGATCTGACACAAATCTGGACAAAGTAAGGAGGATATTAACCTTTTCAGCCCTTTTTTCATCTTTTCCAAATACATGTTTTGGAAACATGTCATAACAATCGAATGCCGTGCTAGATGTGCTGGAGCCTTTCAGGAAGTTCAACGGTTACACCTTGTGGTGTTAGGGTAAGATAAAATGCATTATTTTATTTATTGTAAATAAAACAAATAATGGAAACCTGCCTGAATGTTTTGTAACACATATTTGACATGCTGTACTGGGATTGTCGTCATTCATTTGTAAATAAATGTGGTTTCCTGTCTGTTGCCCTGTGCAACACCATGCACTCAAGGCTGTATTCTCCCGTTCACGTGCAAGTCCTTTTTTAGCGTGCCATCGGTTACACATGTTTTCCCCTAAACGCTCCCATCAGGCCCACAGCGCTTAACTTCGGAATTGAGTTGAAATGACACGAAAAGGTGGGTGGAAACATGCGCAAATATTTGGGAGGAGAGAAGATAAGTGCGCCTAATGATGTATTGCGTGGTATTTACTAAACTGCCTGACCAGCGCACGTCTCTAATTTGCTGGATAATTCTCCGCCTCATAAAAGCACGTCTTAACCAGGGAGCGCATTTCCATTGAGTCTGAAAACGTTCATATGGCGAAAGTTATAAGAGCAAGGCGAAGATATAGACAGAGTCAGCGCACAGAAATATTTTTTTCAACTCGTATAATACTTTTTCAGTTAAGCGATCCACAAATCATTAGACGGTGCACGCAATAGCCCTTCTTCTATTACTGAACCAGATCAGAGACGACATCAAGAGGAAGATGGATGGTCACAAGCCATGAAAAGAAGCCGAGCTGCTTGAATTCTTGCGCCAGGAGTAGCATAAAGTCACCCAACGGCAATATGAAAGACTGGTGGAGAGCATGCCAAGACACATGAAAGTTGTGATTTTAAATCAAGGTTATTCCACCAAATATTGATTTCTGAACTCTTCCTAAGTTAAAGCATTAGTATTGTGTAGTTTAAAAATGAATATGAGCTTGTTTTCTTTGCATTATTCGAGATCTGAAGACACTGCATCTTTTTTGCTATTTTGACCAATTGTCATTTTTCTGCAAATAAATTATCTAAATGTCAATATTTTTATTTGAAATTTGGTAGGAATGTTGCCAGTAGGTTATAGAATAAAACTAAAATGTACATTTTACTTTAACACATACCAATAAATAGTAAAACCAGAGAAACTGATAATTTTGAAGTGGTCTCTTAATTTTTTCTGCGGCTGTATATTGTAGTGAACCCATGTCCCTTGTAGAAATTATAAATCTCGCCATGTACACATCTATATTGTTATAATAGACAGTTTATGCATTAATGCCACCAATAGCATATTCTTTAGAATCGTGTTCTTTTAAACATCTCGCTGTAGGTGATGGCGGGCAGAACAACAATATAGCAGCGCACACATTGAATCAGGTTCAGTGATTGAGCGAACGTGAACCAATATATCTATCTCCACTTCGCTGAACCTTCATTTTCTCTTCCTAAATAAATACCACGGAAAATGCGCAAAAACACTGTGCATTAATGTGCGACCGCAGTTTAAGCAGCGGTCGCAATGTTAGTTAATCTGGCCCTATATAGGGCGGAGTAAACAGTTTGCCCAGCGCAGATCTGGTTTGATAAATACCACGGAAAATGCGCAAAAACACAGTGCGTCAATGCGACCGCAGATTAAGCAGCGGTCGCATGTTAGTAAATCAGGCCCTGAATGCTGTGCTAGAGAATGAATTTGTTTAATGTACAGTACTTGTCACATGTATGTTATGTTACATCATTATAGCCTATAAAAGTCATTTTTGTGGTTATGTACACATAGTTTAGTATTTAGGAAGACTGCACCACTAAATAATGGTTTATTATTTTTTATTATTTGTATGAATGCATTGCAGGAGGGGGTTGAGATGGGAAGTGATGAGGGAGATGAAGATGGGACTGAGGGCAGCCATTTCACAATCTGTTCTTCATTTCACAAAAAAATATTCAAGGTCATAAAAGTGTCCCATTATGTAGGCTACTCAAGGACATCATCTGCCAACTTTATCTTCACTTCATATTTTCTCTCTGCAGCACTGAAATCATAATTATGTTAATAAGGTTGGCATGGATATATTGAGCTCCCTCCAATTGTGAGTATCTTAATTATAATTACTAATAATTAGAAACAATATATTAGATATGATAATATATTGTAGGCTATTGTTTCTACCTATGTTCATACACACATCTTCAGTCTTTATGATATATACATTCTGAAATCATCCCCAGCAATCCCTCCAACTCCCCACTTTTTCTGAGAGAAAAGTTGCAGAGATGAATGAATGCTGTGCACTGTACTTACGAAGATTGGGGTAAAGCTCTAGTTCATTCACAACGTGGTACTTCCATTGTATTTTCCGGATTCATTCCACACAACATTGTATTGCTGACGTACTCCTAGATAAGGACATTAGACCTTTATTGTAAATTAATTATTAAAACTTCACAAAAAAAAATGAATGAGGTAAAACCACCTGCTACCACTGTGTTTCCCCCCTTCATTGAGTCACATAAAGATGGACTGACAGTTATTAAGGTATATGTATCTAAGGGTTTAATCATTTCATATAACTGTCATATAACTGTGATCATTTCTTTTATAAGAGTTATTTATGTTTCAGTTGTCCTGACTGAACAATAATAATTCAATCTGGCATCGGTGGGACCGTGGCAAATGTTATGCTGGTTGTGCTGAAAAGCATCAATCATTCAGCCATTTGTGAAATTTTACCTGAATTTTGGAGAGGTCACTAAAGGATTTGACATGTTCCTCAAGCCGTGAATCGGTCCAAGCAGGTGCTGCAAAGGGCTTTTTGAGATAGGGACCCTGAAGGATCTCCCAGCACCTTTTAAATATAAACTTCACACAGAAGACAAAAAAATAGTGTTAATGTTGAAGTGGTATTATTTCTGTAAATGGCTTAGGTTGTCTAGAAAACAGACCTAATCACTTTCGTTTTAGCCATATTTTCACCCTTTTATACAGTACACCTAGTGGCCGAACCTTGCAGTAGCTGTGCCTGCGGCTTGGCTTGATGTGATGCGCACAAGTTAAGGTTTGCATGAAGAATATAGATGGACTCGGTGTAGGTATCTGCGATAAAACCTTCGATCCTTCTCTAAGGTTATATTTCTCCCATAGCTCCTTGACCACAGTGTAAATCAGCTCTTGCAGTTGAAGACGAGGGTCTTTCACAGTCTCCTTCACAGTCTCTTTATGCACTTGTCGTTTTTTCACGTTTTGTCGCTTCGGTGTTTCAAGATAAGGCACGTTCTGCTGCTCATTCAATAGTTCATTCTCAACGTGATATTGGGTACTTCCACCGTATTTCTTTTCAGCCTTATTAGTAGTATTTTGCATTTCCAACAGACTAAAGATCTTGGTTACGTACGCCTAGAAAAAGACACAAGACCTTTATTGTAAATGAATTATTAAAACTTCACCAAAAAAATGAATGAGGTAAAACCACCTGCTACCACTGTGTCACATGAAGGTGGACTGACAGTTTAAGGTATGTGTATCTATAAGTGTTTAATAAAACTGTAATATAATGTCCTTTTTAAATGATTTATGTTTCAGTTGTCCTGACTGACCAATACCATTCCGCCATTCATGAAATTTTACCTGAATCTTGGAGAGGTCACGAAAGGATTCCTCAGGCCGACGGTCTGACCAACCAGACCCATCTTTGGTATACATATCCTGAAGGATCTCCCAGCAGAGTTCAAATACATGCTTCACATAAAAGACAAAAAAATGGTGTAAACGTTTAAGTGATATTATTTTGTAATTGATTGTAATTTATTTATTAATTGATTGTAATTTTTTGTCTAAAAAACTTCAGTTTTAGCTATATTTTCACCCTTTTCTACAGTAGACCTAGTGGCCGAACCTTGCAGTAGCTGTGCCTGGTGCGTGGCTCGATGTGTTGCACACAAGTTAAGGTTTGCAGAAAGAGTTGAGATGGACGTGGCAGCGGCATTCCCGATAAAACCTTCGGGCCTTCTCCAAGGTCATACATCTCCCATAGCTCCTTGACCACAGAGTAAACCAGCTTTTGCACTTCAAGATGAGGCACTTTCAGAGTCACTTCATGCCCTTGTTGCTTTTCCACTTTAGGATAAGACACGTTTTGTTGCTTTGGTGATTCAAGATGAGGAACCTTTTGCTGCTTTGGCCCTTCAAGATGAGGCACTTTTACAGTCTCTTCATGCCCTTGCTGTTTCTGTTGTTTGGATGCTACATTCTGCTCTGCTAGTGTCCGTCCAGTCGTTCCTTGAGAGTCCTCCTGTTTAGCACTGATCTAAGATGTGTTGGAATTATAGGCCTTGTTACTCAGATGCAAGCTGTTTGTCAACATCAAAACATTTCAAAAACAAAGCTGTGATCAAATCAAATATTTAGTGTCTCTCATCAAAGATTTAGAGCAGCTGTCAACAAACTGCTGATGTGAGTTTTTCTGAGTTTTACTTACTTCAGGAGATAGCGGAGAAGTTTTAATGCCCTTAATATTTGGAATCCCTGACACAATTGTCTGGGTAAAGATCTAGTGGAAAAGGAGAGAAAAAGGATTAAACAATAATTAACAGATAAGAAGTTAAATCAGGTCTATGGGGTGAGTCTCATTTTATAATTTGGGCAGACTGAGAGCCATATGATATCCAGCTGTGCTGTCAGTGGAGCTAAGGGTGACCAGATATCCTCTATGAGACTTACAATTTAAAATGTACTGCTACCAAAGGTATATATTTTGGTATATATTTTTAGTATATTTCAATAAAATACATAAAAGGACATTTTTCATATATGTATATCTGGTTCATAGGTTATCATAGGTAATTCCGTAGGCTTTGGTTTTTAATTACCAATATTAACAAATCATCTATATGAACCCTTAAATCCTTTAAAAAAAGTAATTTAAATGATAGCTGCAGGAACAACAATTTTACCGGTATGGCTGGTGGATACAGTTGACCTTCAGGTAACATCCCTTTCTCAATTATCTGAGATCTGCTGTCAGGGGAAGCACTCTCACAGTTCTTGAAAAGGTCCTCACTTTCAACTGTGTCTATATTCTGATGATATAACTTGATGTTTCCATGTTTAAACTGCCCTTCTGACACTCCATTATGGAGTTTCTCAAAGCTAGGAAGTGGCTGTGAAGTCTGCATGTGATTCACTTTCACATCAGGGCCATTCACCTTTGCAGTTGTTTTAATGCCCGGATTAGTGACCTGATGAATGAACAATAAACAATCATTATTTCATCAAATAATTAAGTTAATTCCTTTGCTGCTTAGCGATCCATTTCACATTTTGGCTTTCGCCATTCTAAGTAAGTGGCCATCTTACTGTTGCTGGATGAGAGGTGAACATTTCAGTAGCAGAGAAAAGCTGTACAGCCTTTGGCATCAATTCTCCCACTCCCTTCTGAGCACCTGGGAACTTCAGTAGCTCAGGACCATCATGAGGGCATTCATTATGACCAACAGCCACCTCATGGTTGGGCTTAATTAGGTTATCATGTATCTGCAAAATGTGTTGTTACAATGATCACATCAGTCATTATACATTTTTAAGATATGTATATCTGGTGCATAGCCTCTATCATAGGTATCGTAGGTCATTTAGTCGTTTTTGGTTTTGAATTACCAAACAAATAATCTACATGAACCCCTAATTGTGGAATTATGGGAGTTGCATAAAATCTCAAAAGACACCGTAATGAGTGAGTGAAAAGTAAGCTATTGTGCCTTTTTTTTAAAAAAGTAAATAAAAATGATAGCTGCAGGAACAACAATTTTACCGGTATGGCTGATGGATACAGTTGACTTTCAGGTAGTGTCTGTGAAGTCTGCATGTGATTCACTTTCACCTCAGTGCCATTCACCTTTGCAGTTGTTTTAATGCCCAGATTAGTGCCCTGTTGATTGAACAATAAACAACCATTATTTCATCAAATAATGAAGTACATTGATAAGTACATTTCGGCTTTTGCCATTCTAAGGCTGAATCCCATTACACCCCTTAGCCCTACGCCTTTCCCCTTCCCTTCCGTTTTGCGCGTTCACGTGTAGGGGTAGGGCTATCCCAATTCACGTTAAGACAGAAAGGTAGGGGTGGGGGAAGGGCTTTCCACCCCTCCAAACGGAGATTTTCCGAGGGCACACTTCAAACGGAGGGGTGAGACCGATTTTCCCCAATGCATTGCGAACCCGTGATCATTAAAGAAGAAACATCGCGCGAGTCCCTTTAAAAATGTCGGAAACAGCAGGAAAAGCATCACACAAATGTAAGTATATTCTTTGTAATTCATGGTTTTAAAACTTGTTTGATGAAATGTTGCATTGTGTAAACAACAGCTGCAGGCGCCATGTTTGTTTATGTCTGGTGAGTGACAGCTGTCGCTCTCCTGATACGTAACAGCTGACGCAGCGTACTGATGACTTACGTAATTGTTGAAGGGATATCCCAATTCGTAGGGCTACCGTTTCAAGCCCTTCGCCTACACCTACGTTATTGCTCCGTTTGAAAAGGCGAGGGCCAAGGGGTAGGGGTAAGGGTAGGGGTGGAGATTAGAAATGGGATTGGGCCTAAGTAAGTGGCCATCTTACTGTTGCTGGAGTAGAGGTGAACATTTCAGAAGCAGAGAAAAGCTGTACAGCCTTTGTTGTCAATCCTCCCACTCTCTTCTGAGCACCTGGGAACTTCAGTAGCTCAGGACAATCATTAGGACATTCATTATGACCAACAGCCACCTCATGGTTGGGCTTAATTAAGTTATCATGTATCTGCAAAATGTGCTGTTACAATGATCACATCAGTCATTATACATTTTTAAGATATGTATATCTGGTTCATAGGTTATCTTAGGTATCGTAGGTCATTTAGTAGTTTTTGGTTTTTAATTACCAATACAAACAAATAATCTACATGAACCCCTAATTGTGAAATTATAGGAGTTGCATAAAATCTCAAAAGACACCGTAATGAGTGAGTGAAAAGTAAGCTATTGTGCCTTTTTTTAAAGAGTACATAAAAATGATAGCTGCAGGAACAACAATTTTACCGGTATGGCTGTTGGATACAGTTGACTTTCAGGTAGTGTCTGTGAAGTCTGCATGTGATTCACTTTCACCTCAGTGCCATTCACCTTTGCAGTTGTTTTAATGCCCAGATTAGTGCCCTGTTGATTGAACAATAAACAACCATTATTTCATCAAATAATGAAGTACACTGATAAGTACATTTCGGCTTTTGCCATTCTAAGTAAGTGGCCATCTTACTGTTGCTGGAGTAGAGGTGAACATTTCAGAAGCAGAGAAAAGCTGTACAGCCTTTGGCGTCAATTCTCCCACTCTCTTCTGAGCACCTGGGAACTTCAGTAGCTCAGGACCATCATTAGGACATTCATTATGACCAACAGCCACCTCATGGTTGGGCTTAATTAGGTTATCAGGTATCTGCAAAGTGTGTTGTTACAATGATCACATCAGTCATTATACATTTTTAAGAAATGTATATCTGGTGCATAGGTTATCATAGGTTATTTCGTAGGCTTTGGTTTTTTATTACCAAAACAAACAAATAAACTATATGAACCCTTAATTGCGGAATTATAGGAGTTGCATTAAATCTGTAACAACACAGTAATGAGTGAGTGAATTATAAGCTTTTGTGCCTTTTTTTTAATAAGTAAATAAAATGATAGCTGCAGGAACAACAATTTTACCGGTATGGCTGATGGATACAGTTGACCTTCAGGTAACATCCCTTTCTCAATTATCTGAAATCTGCTGTCAGGGGAAGCACTCTCACAGTCCTTGAGAAGGTCCTCACTTTCAACTGTGTCTATATTCTGATGATATAGCTTGATGTTTTCATGCTTAAACTGCACTTCTGACACTCCATTTTGGAGTTTCTCAAAGCTAGGAAGTGGCTGTGAAGTCTGCATGTAATTCACTTTCACCTCAGGGCCATTCACCTTTGCAGTTGTTTTAATGCCCGGATTAGTGACCTGATGAATGAAGAATAAACAATCATTATTAAATCATGTAATTAAGTTATTTCCTTTGCTGCTTAGCAAACCATTTCACATTTTGGCTTTCGCCATTCTAAGTAAGTGGCCATCTTACTGTTGCTGGAGTAGGAGTGAGCTTTTCAGAGGCATTGAAAAGCTGTACAGCCTTTGGCATCGATTCTCCCACTCCCTTCTGAGCACCTGGGAACTTCAGTAGCTCAGGACCATCATTAGGGCATTCATTATGACCAACAGCCACCTCATGGTTTGGCTTAATTAGGTTATCAAGTATCTACAAAAAGTGTTGTTACAATGATCACTTCAGTCATTATAAATGATACAGCTTTCAGCTAAAAGTATTTGCTTTCACAGGAAATGACATATGTATTATGTGTTATATGTCATATGTATTTTGTAATGATGCAATATACTGCTAGGTCTTCTGATCTTGGTAAAGCTCTAAGGCTCTTAATATCCGCAAACATGTAGTCACTTAATGAAGTACAAGCCATGTCCATTGGCTGATTTGCATGTAAAATTAAGATGGGAGCAGAAATATCATTCCGGCAATTATGGCAATTAATAAAACACGGATGTACAATGTACCAAGGAAAGCCATTTAAGATGGAAAAGTGGAGGCAGCAAATCACCCTACATGTTTATTTTCAAAAAATGGCTGAGCAGCCTCTGTATTTTGCTGTAGACAATCATTATTAAAGAAGAAAGGAATTTTCCTAATTTCGTGAAGGTTCCTTAAATTACTTTTGGTTCCTCAATGTTCATTTTGCCGAGTAACCAAGTAAAGGCATCTGTTTATTTTAGATGTGAATGCAGAAAAACATCCTCCATGTTTATTGAGGACTGTGAATTATTGATTGTATAATTTTATGTTCTAATTTCGAATGTCTACATGGGGGCTCCATTTACATCATCGTTTTAAGTTTAGAAATATATAATATCACCTAATACGGGCATTACTGGACTTCATAAGGGACTATGAATTCTGTACTGACAGATGGCTTTAGATAAAACATTCCTACCGGTATGTCTGCTGAATATGGTGCCCTTGCGTCCATCTCAACTTTGGTACCATTGCCACCACTCTCAAGATGCTTAAGCACATCTTCACTTTCATCAGAAGTGCAATCGCCTGTATACTGATGATGGTTTGGCTATGAAGTGAGAAAACAATCCGTGAATAATACGCTGACATGGCACCTCAAAAGCATAGGCAAAACATCAGCATCACAGTGACATATCTCTCTTAGAAGATCATTTACCAGCCATGTCCATTAAGTGCTTTGCACATAAAATACAGCTATGGAAAGTGCATACTCACCAGTA
Source organism: Sprattus sprattus (assembly GCF_963457725.1). Taxonomy (NCBI): domain Eukaryota; kingdom Metazoa; phylum Chordata; class Actinopteri; order Clupeiformes; family Clupeidae; genus Sprattus; species Sprattus sprattus. Next base: position 59,645,284 of record NC_137921.1, on the reverse strand, counting down.
TGGCTGTAAGGGGCAGTTGGGCATCGGGTGAAGGCAGAATGGACACAATTTGTTTGATGTGATGATCAGTCTGATGAAGAGAGAATGAATGTGGTCAATTTGAAAAGTGATAGAGTACTTATATACAATGTAGCTGCCACGACAAACCAACATTTTGTCAGAAAACAAATTTAAATGTTTTTCAGCAATATAGAAATGGTACATTAGCCTTACAAACCTGCACAGCAGAATCTCTGAATCTTGTGACATGATCTCCATTGAGGTTTGTGCACCTTTCTGTGCCACTGCCCTCCAGTGAAAACATTCCTATGATACAAATATGTTTTCCAATGGCATGACTACACTTATGTTTGCCGACCACCACAAATAAATGCTTGTATGTTATAGCTTAGAGCTACCTCTTGTTGTTTCCCTTCCCCTTCTGCCACACAACCCACCCCAACCCCCCACCCCCCTTCCTATCTCTTTCAGCCTGACCTCAAGCAGATGGGTCCCCCCCTTTTTAATTAACAGGGAGTTGTTCCTTGCCCTTGTTGCCATTGTGCTTGCTCTAAGGGGGTCCAGGCACTGGGCTCTGTAAAGCACCTTGACACAATTGTATTGTTTTGGCGCTATATATATATATATATATATATATAAAAAAATTGGACAAGTACGTTGATTCACAAAAGTAACACCATACCTGGTGATGCCTGGGATGTCCTCAGCATGCACTCATGACAGAGCTGCACCTCCTTGGCCTTACACTTGTCCAAAGCCATGTCTACCTTCTGATAAGGTTGATCCAATACTCTTTCCAAATGAGACCCACTGTCTTTAACCAGGTCCTTGAAGCCATACCTGGATGTAATTATGGCAATCTTATAAATGATAACTTAAGAGAGAGCTAATGTGTGTTGTGTAACAGGCTTTTGAAAGATTTACAAAGTACAAAAAGAGTAACAGTACCTCTCAGTGTCATCTTTAGTCTCATTCAAATGTGAAACCAGAATAAGAGGGCTACACGAAACTGCCTCCTGAAAGAGAGTTTTAGGTAGAACATACATTTATGAGGATTTTACTGGTAATTAGAGCAGCAGTGTTGGCTGGTTTCTGAAAAAAACATCACCTCTCCCTGAGATTTCATTTCCTCCTGCAGGCGGGATGCAGAGCTCATAGTCGTCTCTATGCGCTGAGCCATCTGGGTGAGCCATTGTCTATTACTTGTGGCTGACTGGAGGAATTTCTGATAGCTTTGAAATAAACTCTAAAGATAAAACAGATTCACAATCAATATCTCAATACAAACCATTTCCATGACACTCTGAAGGAGTGCTAAAGACAGAATTTCTATCAGCTCCATACTAGTAGTTCACATATAGAGACAGAAGGATCTTTACAAGATCATCTTTCAAAATGTATCAATCATGTACAATGACAATTTTTATAATTGTAGTTAACAAGATTTGATTTAGATATCCAAGGTGCACCTGGTTCTTCTTGAACTCGAGTGTGAGGTGATCCATTTGCATTTGGATGACTCCTTCATCTGCTCCACTTTCCTTATGATATCTGCCAGTGAAGGGGGTAACAGTTACCAGCAGGACCACGTAGAACTACAAATACCACACAGTGGTGCATAGCATTATATCCCCCTCACCCCCCTGGAAACAGATTCTTGATGGTTAGGGGATAACGGAAATCGGTCCAGTATTGAGTAAGAACGCTATAATCTGCAACCGCAAAAAGTTACAAATCTGGACCCAAATAGAGAAAAACGAAACCTGGTTCACCCTTAATTCTGTGATTTTAAATATCAACTATTACAAGCTTCAGTCTGAAGAAGAAAAAAAGGGGATTCATTGTGAATCCTCACGCAAATTTTGCAATTCATTTGTTATCCTAGTTTTTACCTACAGCAGTAATACATACATACATACAGTACATATTAGCTCATATATATTATTGATGAATAAACCACCAACCTTTTCTTCCTGGCGAGCTGAAAGAGTTGGGCCTCTGTTCTCATCCTCTGAGCTTTTTCTTGCAGCTTGAGTACAGTGCTTAAATGGAGGGCTTGCGACTCATCAATAGCTAGCATCTTCTGCAGCATGGTCAAGTGCAATAGGTCATCTTCATAACTGGTATAAGAGCCAATAGCGACTTCATTTCCCTGGAGAGAAAGGTTGTGAAGGTTAGGCAACAGGCTTTTCTGTAATGCCACATGAACACACAAGAACACGCATTTTGGAGTGTTCTGTGAAACTTCATTAACTGGACAGTGCTGCTCCAAGTCCTTGTGTCATCTGCTCAAATTGTATTCCACAAACATAATTTTCACTCTCCTGTTTTGGCATAGTGTTTGTAAAATTACTTGATATTAAAATCTTTTTATATAAAAATCTTGATTTTGAATGACTTTTAAAGCCACTTAAATATATCTAATTGCATTTCTATCTCTCTGATGGGTCCTTTTCCCAATATTAATGGCTTAGCACTCTTTGGTATGATGGCCAACATTGGTATCAGTGTTTTCTCATTATCATCGTTATGGGCCAATCACTAAAGGTTATGGCACTAGTACTTTAGGTTAGGTAGTTTGCACACTTTCTTATGTAACTTGAGACACTGATTGTGAGACACTGATTATAATATAGCCTTAAGATTCTGCTCTTGTTTTGTTCTGACAATGTGTTTAACTCCTTCAGCATCTCATTATCAACTTATTTCATGGCCAATCTAAGGAAGAGGTAGTAGATTCAAGCATAATATTTTATCTCATATCTCATAAGTTTTGGCCCTTTCATTAGTACTTATTGAATATTCTTACCTTCTGTGCTGTAGACTGGTTCTTGCTATTGGCATCTCCAAGGCTTTCCCATAAGGGCGGCTTTAGTGGAAGTGTGCCATGTGGCTCACCTGAAAGCAAAAATATGATACATTATAGGATAACACATGTACACATAAAAGATAATGGCTAATGGTCAACCTAGTTCTAGACCTAGGGTTTCATTTCATTTTTAAAGATGAATAAAACTAGCTTGAAAAATAAAGATGTATTTTAACCTACTTCCAGCCAATTCCTCCATCCTGAGTATAACCGCTCTGGAGGAGTGCTAAAACGAAACGTTCAGTGTAAAAGTTGGTATGTCTAATCAATATTTAAATCTAAAAATATGACATTCCTAATGAATGTTAAACAAGTTGTCTGGACAGCAGGTTGCTCCACAGTGAACTAAACTTTCTCACTGACGTTTTAGAGTGACGACATAATGCACAAATTCTAACATTGCTAGGTAACAATAGATGTCATCATCTATGGTAATTTGTGGTTACTGGTTAATGAACGTGCTTACGTACGTAAGGGCCTACGTGCTTAATATTATGGGGGAATTTAAAACCATTCTGACAGTCTTGCAAGGATTTCCACTAATTTATGAAAGCAGATACAACAGTGCAGAAAGCAGATACAAAAAGCAGATACAACAGTGAATCAATGCTATGAATTCGCTTATATTCATAAATCATCATAAACATCATGCATACTTGTTGTTGAACACCAAAGTTAGGTTTTCCTTTTCATTAGTTTCAAAATTAAAAACCAAACTCAAGGATAACCCGCCCATTTCTACAACCTGGAGTTGAAAACTGCAAAGAATGAAAGCCAAATCAAGAGAGAATGTCCATAACCGTTCTCGAATTGTTTTGTTGGCTAGCTGCTGTATTATTGATAATGTTGACAATCTGCAGGCTATGTTTATTACAATAGCAAGTTAGGCTACTTTGACACTCGCAACATCTGGAAAGCTAGCTATTTTACAGCAAAAACATGTTCCTTTCTTTAGAGTTATTTTCTTTTTTGTGTTGACTATACTACATAAAATATGTGTTAACTTTACCAACATAGTTAGTAATCTGTATGAGCTAATTGCAGTTGGTTTTATTAGCCATGTTTTGTAAGCTAGCTAGATACTAGCAAAATCTCTATTGCCAATAATCCTAGGCTCAAGAACTTGACTTCTTTCCATTTCTTAACTGTTCAAGTAGGCTATGTAATTGAAATCCCAATTTCATCTGGAATTGAAAGGTGGTGGTTAGTAATACTGTAGTGCCGAGGTCTGGTTTGGGACTACCAGTGACAGAGTTTCAAATGTTCTGGGTTGGTATACAAACCTGATAAATGCATCCAGGAGAAATATGTTAACTCACATTATATCTGTAGTAGTAGACTTATATATGCTCAAACACAGGGACTAACTCTGCAACACCACTGCCTCCAGATGTTATAACAGCAAAATGATTCGGTGTGAGAAGAACAAATAGATCTCATATTCTGTCGAGATGGCTGGTGCTCAGTACAACATCGCAGTTGTTTCTGAGAAAGAAACTCCTTTTGGTCGGCAACAATAATATTAGGACCTCCTAGACCAAATATATCAATTAAACAGGTAGCTACAAAGAAGGGGAAATCCTACACCCGAGGATTGTCAACGAATTGGTACCAAAGAATATCGAGGCTAGCAGGCTATGAAGTGGCTAATGCAGTCTATTGCTATCCCTGCCTACTTTTCCACCCGAAAGAAACCATTACAGACAGCACTGCATGGACAACAACAGGAGCTAAGGACATGCACCATCTGTCCGAAAAGGTAAAGAAACATGAATCGGCGAAGCTACACATGGACCACTGTCTGAAATTCTCTAATTTTGGATGGGTGAACATTGCCAATCAACTGGATGAGGGATACAGGCTGTCTTTGAGATTGTTCACTCCATGCATGCTACTTGCACTAACAGAGGTATTTTTTTTATGCCATAACTTATTTTGCTTTTGTAAAGATTAGTCAATAAATATTGTTGGTTTTCACTTACATGTTGCCCCCTACTTTATGTTACAGGACATGTCATGTGTCCTGTTTAGCTATTTTACTTCATACAATATTTGGGTAATGTGAATAATGAAGTGTGACAATTTAGTGCGGAGCCACCACAGCTTTCCACCTGTAACTTATGTAGCTCGAGGGGAAATCTTTCTGTTGTGTGCTGCCATCTGGTGGACAAAAATATATTGCTGGATGAGTTAATCAGCTCACAACAAAAAGATACTGTAAAACTGATACTGATAAAGTCCTGATTTATGTACCTACCAAATGGGTCGCCTTAATCATTATCCCAAAAATTGCCCCCTTAGAATTTTTTCACGAGCGACCACTGCTCAAAACCCCTTATGTACCCTTATTTCCTTTGATCTCTGTGATGATCAAATCAAAGTGATACAGTAATATCTTAGACCAGGGGTTTTCAACTGGTTTTGTCCCAGGGACCACCATTCTGACTAGAAAGTAATTTGCGGCCCACTGATGTGCCTGCACACGCGTGCGTGCGTGTTTGTAACCACCGCCGCCACGCCCCCTTCCCCTGCACAGATATTCTGCCTTTAACACTTAAATATGTGAGATTATACATCGCTAGCCGCCGCCACGCCCCCTCCCCCTGCACAGGTATTCTGCCTATAACACTTAAATATGTGCAGTACGGACCCCTGGTTGAAAACCCCTGTCTTAGACGACCATTAGTTTTATATTCTTCCACCACAGACATCCCTAAACCCATCACATGACCATAGCTGTCCTTCAGTTCTCTATGTCATGTCTTGGAAAATATTAAGCAATTTTATCAGCTACTTTCCTGATTCTTCTGTAGATTACTGTGTTCATTCTTTTATTTACCTTGTTGTTATTTCATTGATGCTTTGACTCTTGTAATTGTTCCACTGTGTATTTACAGCGGGTGACTGGAGAAGTAGAAGAACAAAAGTAAACACACTACACTCTATACATTCCAATCAATTGTGTCATAGTCCTAGCCTCATATCTGTCATCACTCCATGTTTTCCCCTTGCTGTAATCCATGTCTTAAAGTCGTGTTTTTTTTTATATATTCAAAACGTCACTTTCCCTCTTATAGTATTCAGTAGTTTAGACGCTGTTCAATTTCATTCTAGACATAGGATTTTTTACTCTGATTCTGGATTCACTGGCATTAAAAGAGATATTAATATACAAATATTACTGAAGAGATCAGGCCATTTTACCCGGCATGAAATTTTGTATTAAGACCTCAGATCAACAAATGAATATTCAATGATGTGATGGAATTCTGCTTATACAATTATTTGTGGTGGTTTTAAGGTTGGAGAACAGTTTCTCCTCATTCCTCTTATTCATCACAGGGTGGTGCACTTCACTTCAAAACGTTTAGAAAGCAACCAGTTTGTCTACTGAGAGCATCTCAAATCTATGATCCCAGAGGGTTGATATTGTGTTTCTCTTTAACTCCTTCTGGACTCTTCTGGGATGGTTCAAATTTCGGACTCGAAACCCTTATTTACCCTTATTTCCTTTGATCTATGTGATGATCAAATCATGTTGCAGTAATATATAAGTAGACCCTTAGTTGTATATTCTTCCACCACAGACATCCCCCAAACCCATCACATGACCATAGCTGTCCTTCAGTTCTCTATGTCATTTCTTGGAAAATATTAAGCAGTTTAATCAGCTGCTTTCCTAATTCTTCAGTAGGTTACTGAGTTCATTCTTTTATTTACACTGTCATTCTTTCATTCATGCTTTGACTCTTGAATTTGATCCTCTGTGTATTTACAGCGGGTGACTGTAAACCTTTTGTGTGGTCGGGCAACTTGTATATTACAGTCACAAGGTAAGATATTGTCAGTCAGTTATCAGAGAGCCTGCTAATTTGTCCGATGTTGGTCACTTGTTCATTCATTAGACACTTCCGTGTTTAAAGGTCACAAAGTTGGAGTTATAACAGAACTCTCTAATTTCCTTCAAACCAATGTGGATCATTTTCCTACGAGCAGACAGTATAATATTCTGCTTTTCTTTTGTAGCAAATGCTTGTAATCCTCCCATCGATTGTGTTCTCTAAACAGACTAGATTACTGGTTCCCTTTGATGCATGTTTTCTTGGGTCTATGGGTCACATGGTTAGAGATCGCACAGAGGAACTCTCTAATTCCCTCAGACCAATTAAGGGGATGTTTTACAGGAGATGACAGTGTTAATGGCTATATGAGGGGCATGTTGTCAGTGTACTGGGCTATATGAGGGGCGTGTTGTCAGTGTATTGGGCTATATGAGGGGCATGTTGTCAGTGTTTAAGGCTATATGAGGGGCATGTTGTCAGTGAATTGGGCTATATGAGGGGCGTGTTGTCAGTGTATTGGGCTATATGAGAGGCATGTTGTCAGTGTTTAAGGCTATATGAGGGGCATGTTGTCAGTGAATTGGGCTATATGAGGGGCATGTTGTCAGTGTTTAAGGCTATATGAGGGGCATGTTGTCAGTGTTTACGGCTATATGAGGGGCATGTTGTCAGTGTATTGGGCTATATGAGAGGCATGTTGTCAGTGTTTAAGGCTATATGAGGGGCATGTTGTCAGTGAATTGGGCTATATGAGGGGCATGTTGTCAGTGTTTACGGCTATATGAAGGGCATGTTGTCAGTGTATTGGGCTATATGAGGGGCATGTTGTCAGTGAATTGGGCTATATGAGGGGCATGTTGTCAGTGTTTACGGCTATATAAGGGGCATGTTGTCAGTGAATTGGGCTATATGAGGGGCATGTTGTCAGTGTTTAAGGCTATATGAGGGGCATGTTGTCAGTGTTTACGGCTATATGAGGGGCATGTTGTCAGTGTATTGGGCTATATGAGAGGCATGTTGTCACTGTACTGGGCTATATGAGGGGCATGTTGTCAGTGTTTAAGGCTATATGAGGGGCATGTTGTCAGTGTTTACGGCTATATGAGGGGCATGTTGTCAGTGAATTGGGCTATATGAGGGGCATGTTGTCAGTGTTTACGGCTATATGAGGGGCATGTTGTCAGTGTATTGGGCTATATGAGGGGCATGTTGTCAGTGTATTGGGCTATATGAGGGGCTTGTTGTCAGTGTATTGGGCTATATGAGAGGCATGTTGTCAGTGTACTGGGCTATATGAGGGGCATGTTGTCAGTGTTTACGGCTATATGAGGGGCATGTTGTCAGTGAATTGGGCTATATGAGGGGCATGTTGTCAGTGTTTACGGCTATATGAGGGGCATGTTGTCAGTGTATTGAGAAACATATATGAGCTATATGAGGGGCATGTTGTCAGTGTTTACGGCTATATGAGGGGCATGTTGTCAGTGTTTTGGGCTATATGAGGGGCATGTTGTCAGTGTATTGGGCTATATGAGGGGTATGTTGTCAGTATATTGGGCTATATGAGGGGCATGTTGTCAGTGTAGTGGACTATATGAGGGGCATGTTGTCAGTGTATTGGACTATATGAGGGGCATGTTGTCAGTGTATTGGGCTATATGAGGGGCATGTTGTCAGTGTATTGGGCTATTTGAGGAGCATGTTGTCAGTGTTTTAGGTGTATGAGGGGCATACTGTGGCATCCTGTTATTTTTTTTTTGTTAAAAGCACAGTAAAATATCTGAATGTGTAAAACCTCTTTCTCTTCTCGCCCTTTCTCAGCTTGGCCTCTGTGACCATCTCTTACGTCCATCTCTCCCCACTATCATCCTCTCTCATTTTGGTTTTGTTTTCCTTTCTTATCAGCTTGGGTTTCATATTGGATTCAATTTGAATTCCTTGCAAAAGTCATTCATATCAACCCTTGTTTTTTGTTGGCTTTAACATAGTAAAGATCTAAACATCTATCCAAAATATGTCTCTCTAATCTCTCTTTTTGTTCTCTATCTCGCTGTCATATTCACCAGCTTAAATACACACTCACGCCCACACACACACACGTGTCCGCGCGCGCACACACACACACACACACACACAAACTCAATAGCTTCTAAAATTCCCAGGAAACCCTCAGTCACAGGAAAGCTATTTAAGGAGATAAGAGGGCCAGCCCTGCCAGAGCACTACTCTGGCTCCACAGGAGTTAGCAGCATAATCGTCTCGCACACAGACCTAAAGAGACATGTTTGCACTGCTACTACAGAGCGTCTGGGACTGGCTCCTGACGCACGATGCCTCGCTCAGCTCCCCCTTCTTCCCCGTGCTCTTCTCCCTGGGCACCTACCTGCTCTTCTGCCTGCCCTACGTGGCCCTGGACCTCCTGTCACCGCACGTGGAGCTTATCCGCCGCTACAAGATCCAGCAGAGGAGCCATGTGCCGTGGGAGGTGATGTGGAGCTGCCTGGTCCATTCGCTCTATACCCATGTGATGTTCATCTTCCCGCTAACAGTGCTGCACTGGTACTGGAAGAAAGTGAGCTTACCGGCCGAGGCTCCGCACCCGTTGAAGGTGGCACATGACCTGCTGGCCTGTCTGCTGCTGTTTGATTTCCAGTACTTTGTGTGGCACATGCTGCACCACAAGGTGCCCTGGCTGTACCGGACGTTCCACAAGGTGCATCACAAGTACACCTCTACGTTCGTGCTGAGCACGGAGTACTCGGGCGTCTGGGAGACGCTCTCACTCGGCTTCTTCGCCGCCATCAACCCTCTGCTCCTGGGCTGCCACCCGCTCACTGAGCTGCTGTTCTTCGTGCTCAACATCGGGCTGTCTGTGGAGGACCACTGCGGATACGACTTCCCCTGGGCCATCCACAGACTGGTGCCGTTTGGACTTTTTGGAGGGGCAACCCATCATGACCTCCATCACCTCAAGTTTAAGTCCAACTACGCCCCGTATTTCACACACTGGGACAGACTGTTTGGGACTCTGCATGAGGATTAAGAAGGGCACTGGTGGGCATGACTGGCCCCTGTGACACTTACACAAAGTGCTGGCACAACTATAAACTCTATGAGCAGAAACCACCAATTCTAACCAAATCTTCTATTTATTCAAAATGATCTTTGTTAGAGTGATTTGTTGCAATTATGAAATAGTATATTTTTATATTTTTTGTTATTGCTTATTTATAATCATTTATGCCAAATGTCCTGAAAATGAGCACATCATTGTTAATGGTCACTGACCATCAATGGGCACTGAAGTTATAAATGTTAATATTGCTTCTATTCATATGTTTCCATTCAATCTGCATATGAATGAAGTCAATCTGCCTTGAATGTAATAAATGACTGTGCAAAACTTGCATTCTGAGCCTCCACGTGTTGTATTCCAACTGCACATGGTGAAACTGGGGGAATCTGACGTGGTTAAGGAATGATAAGGATGTGGCCATGACGTCAGTCAGGTCTACTTCCTTATTGCAGACAGCTCTTACCTAGTTCACCTAGCAGTGTAGTTTATAGTGGCATTATATTCTCAGTGTTTAATCAGTGTCCTGGGAGGTACATGTGTAACAATTCCAATTGTGTCCAAGTGGATACACTATAAAACAAAATAAGACTGAAGCACTTGCTACCTACAACCTATTCTGTCAATCATGATAACCCACATTGCAACTGCTTAGTGATAAACAAAGCATTATGCCTGAGTACCCAATACCTCCATATAGGCCACAACCAAGCATGGATATAGTAGTGGTTAGCGTATGTGTATCTGTCTGTGTCAAACATCAGAGAGAGAAAGAGAGAGAATCCAGTCTCAGGTATAACCAGAAAGACTCCTCTTTTATTTACATGCAGTTGACAAAATCACTGTCACAAGCACAGCATCTTCAAAAAAAGGTGTAAACATCTGTGTGCAGTGAGAGTTTGTCAGGAGTAGATCAAAACACAATGCCTGTGGGCAAGGGTCATGGCCAGCCCAATTTCGAGACCTGAATCTGTGACGTGCACAGCTCAATACACGTAACATAAAGGGGAGACTACGCAGAATTTATAGTATAATAATAATATAAGTGATTTATTAAGGGTTACAGTTATAGATATATATATATAATAATTATAGCGAACGTGTGGTGGATGTCAGTGTAGTGAAGAGAAACAAAAGATGTGATGTAACTTCAGTTAAATGGTAATATAAACAAACAACGACGATAAACCAAAACCAAAACCAAAACCAACGACAACTCCAAATTCCTATCACTATCCAAATAACAACAATCCAACAGCACAATCATCCACAGCTCCAATCCAACGCTCCTCGACTGCCATCTGTTCAGGGCTTTTGTAGCCCATCCAATTCATGGAGTACACCTGTTCCCAATCACCTCCTTCACCTGTTCCCAATCACCTGCTTGAAAGACAGACAGACAGGCATGCAAATACATTGGGGCGGGGCATAGACCCGCCAGGGTCGTGACATCCCCCCCCTTAAAACAGAAGCCCACCTCAGTGGGATTCTGCACCATCAAAAAAAAACATTTTCCTAAACCATCCAATTCATATATTCACCTATTCACTCACACGCTCAACATTCATCCAGCTCACCAGTCATACAACCTATTTCCCCTCAGCAATTCCGGGCCCTGGAAAAGCAGTTTAAGAGGGACAAGGGAGGAGACAAGAGAGGAGAGAAATTAATTAAGCATGCAATCAACATCAGAACACAACCACTCCCCACATCTGCAGTGTGGGACAATGCAATAGTCCATTCAACCGTTCTCTTTTCCTGTGAGGTGTAAACCCACTGTGGAACAGTTTAGTCTGGCCCTTCTCCACCTCTCCTGTTTGCGCAGCTGACACTTGAGTTCCTCCATCTGCCCGACGTTATTCTGCAGAGTGTCCAGTTCAACCATCAGGTCCTCATAGTCCACAGCCCTGGGAATAATGTCCTTAATTGAACTCGAAAGTTTGTCTCTCTCAGCTTTTAAAGCCCCCACCTCTTTGGTCAAAGCAACAATGTCCTTTCTGCTCTTAACCAGCTCTTTTTTGGCCTTCACAGCAACAGCTTTTATTTTGTTCATCTTTTCCTCTCTTTCTTTGCTTTCCTTTTCCAGTGTTGCAATCTTCTTCCTGCCATGTTCACTGGAAGCAGCATCCCTCTGAGTCACCTGCTGTAACATAGCCATATCCTCTTTCAGCTGTGTCAAAAGGGATTCTTTCTCTTGCATGACAGACAGTGGCACAAACTCAACATCTATGGCCGCTTGTATTTTTCCCAACTCTTCTCTCTGCACCTCAATTTCCTTCTGCAGTTTACCAGTGACCTCCTGCTCTGAATGAAACTTGAGGAGGGCTTCCTTTGCCTTCTCCTCCGCTCCAGCAACGGCCCTGTTCAGCTTGCCTGTGACTGTTTCATGGTCACTGAGGCTAATATAGTCTTTTACCAACATAGTCTTAACATTCTCAAGCTCCCCTTTCACCATTGCACTTCCTTTCCTCACCTCCTGCAAACTCTGCTTCAGGTTCATATTCTCAGCCAACACCTCCCTCAGCTCCTCTTCTGTGCTCTTTAACTGACGATCAGGTGCTGCACATTCCACCCATTTTGGTGATTCGTAGTCATCCTCCTCCCGCTTTTTCTGAGCCTGTTTTATTTTCTCGATCGGATCTATCAATAGAGAGAATCAGAATCTCAATCACACTGGGAAGCAGATGCTTCCTGAGTCGGCCCCAGTCCGTTTAGGGGAAATTGCTTGTTTCTTGAAATGTAGTGCTGGGAAGTAATATCCATGTACTATATAGCTCCCAGGGCTGTGGACTATATAGTGTGCATCATAAAATGAAAGTATTTCTGCAGTGACATCTTGTGTTATCCATACCATCTGCCAAGAAGGAATGAATGTGCACTTCTGTGGAACACTGAAATGGAAATGGAGCCCTAGTCACTAGTGACTGTTTTAACGGCAGAGATAGTGACACACACACTCTGAATTTAGTCACTGCATTTTACCCATCCAGGGTAGTGAAGCACACAGTGAGGCACACAGTGAAGCACACTAACCCGGAGCAGTGAGCTGCTTCAGCGGCGCCCGGGGAGCAGTGATCGGGGTTAGGTGCCTTGCTCAAGGGCACCTCAGCCGTGGATGTGGGTATGGGAGAGCAGTGCTCTACCACTTCCCCCGCCCACATTTTTCCTACTGGTCGGGGATCCAACCGGCCACCCTCCGGTTACCAGCCCGAAACCCTAACCAGTAGGCCACAGCTGCTGGTGGACTTGTGTGTGAAAGGATTAGGACAGTTCCTAAATAAAAAGACTTGGATTTGTTTTCTATTCTTTAGCTAACTGTCTTTTCTCGCTCCAGGGATTGCAGCTCTATCCTTACTGCCAGATTAAGGCTGACAAACCACAATAAGGTTCACACATTCTGCCCACTCTGAATCATCTCCAGACGAGAGTCAGAGGTCATTTACTTGGAGTCTCCTGGAGGAAGTTCAGCCATCTGAAACAACCACGGCATAATGAGCCGTTCCCGTAAGTGCTGTCCTTCCTTCCTTCTCCAGAATGGATCTATGAATATCTGATGACTCACTGCAGAGCTGTGAGTGGACATCAGTTAAAAGTAGACAAGAGTGACCGACAAAGTGACTTTTTATCATCACTGCTATAAAATCTCATTGGTCATGATACTTCGGTACCCAGATAAGGCTCTCATGGCTTCAGGGAAACTAAGACAAAACAGGACTTGAGGGCTCACTGGCTGCCTTTTTAAAAAACGATAGCTGTAACACATATGTATACATTAATGTAAACATTTCGGTATTGACACTACTTTCATCAAAACTTCCTTCTAGCTGTGATCTAGTTAACTGTCATTCTTTTAATTTTGCAAAAAAAATCTTGATAAATGAAAGTTTCATCCTCATTTACCGTCTCCACCCGGTGGACCTGACACAGCCTTGTAGTCTGCGTGGGCTAATGACTCATGTGATCTTATCAGAGGAGAGGTGTTCACTGGGGCTCTCTGTAAAGGGTGGCAGAAAAACCCTCCGGTATCTAAACAAGGATTGTTCAGTGGAATGCAACTAAGGCAGCATGGTTTGGAAACCGGGTATGAAATGATCAGAGCGATCCCCATGGCAATCACAACAATGGCACATGGACACAAAAAAAACATAGAAAGCACTGGCTTGGCTGCCACGGTCGTGACACACGCAAGCAGGCATGCCTGTTAGGAGGGTGTTGCAGTCATCAAGGCGGGGACTCGCCAAGGTTTGCAACAGCAGCTGGGTGGCACGGCCTGATTTTAGCGGATGTTGAATAGCGCAAAACGGGACGACCTGGAGACTGGCAATGTGGTTAGTGAAAGTCAGTTGGTCATCAAAAATGACCCCGAGGTTTTTGCTGTTTTGGAAGGAACAAGAGATAAGGAGTCAGTATTTGATGTTGTGGTGGATGAGCTGTTTGGCTGGAAAGATTTTCAGTTCCGTTTCAGCCAGATTCAGCTGAAGGTGGTGATTTTTCATCCATGTGGATAAATCAGCGAGTCCGAAATCCGCACCGAGAGAGTGGTGTCCTGGAAAAGACAGATACAGTTGAGCATCGGCCTAGCAGTGATAGAGCCCAACGAGGTGGTGTAAATGGCAAGGAGAAGTGGTCCCATCGATGCTGTGGTTGACACACACACACTCTCTCTCTCTCTCACACACACACACACACACACACACACACACACACACACACACACACACACACACACACACACATACACAATCTCTCTCTCTCTCACACACACACACACACACACACACACACACACACACACATACACATACACTATCTCTCTCTCACACACACACACACACACACACACACACACATACACATACACTATCTCTCTCTCTCACACACACACACACACACACACACACACACACACACAGTTACACACACACACAATCTCTCTCACATACACATACACTATCTCTCTCTCTCTCTCACACACACACACACACACACTCACACACACACACACACACACACACACATACACTATCTCTCTCTCTCACACACACACACACACACACACACACACACACACACACACACACACATACACATACACTATCTCTCTCACACACACACACACACACACACACACACACACACACACACACACACACACACACAGTTACACACACACACAATCTCTCTCACACACGCACACACAAATGGAAATGGAAAAGAGAAGTGGTCCCATCGATGCTGTGGTTGACACACAGACACACACACACTCTCTCTCTCTCTCTCTCACACACACACACACACACACACACACACACACACACACACACACACTATCTCTCTCTCTCTCACACACACACACACACATTGGCAGTTGCACATGTACACAGAGTTAGATGACGCAGGCGCCTGAAGAGTAACAAAGACATGATGCTATGAACCCTGAGTGGGTTGAAGGACTGATTTGACCTGTTTCTCAAACCTTGTCAATTTACTGTAATGAGTACACCCACATGGAAAAAGTCTGTAAAATTGATATATTTATATATCATTTTTATATAGTATATATGATAACAGGGTATTAAAACCCATCATTATGGTACTTTTCCTATACAGTTACATAGAATACATGTGTAAATATATGACCTACTGTACCTTCCATGTTGAAAGGCATTATGACAATCTGCCAAGTATTGTACATTACAAGTTTGATTCCTATGACATATGAGCTGGCTGGACAAGAGATCCGGATTTCTTAAGAGTGTGTTCTGAAAGTCATTTGGTTCCACATCCTAATCCTATGACTCATTTACAGGAAAGTAGCTTGGAAGCTTAACAACAATTTCTCTTTGGCAACACCCCAGCCCATCCAATCCCTGTGGGTTCCGAATTCGGCTGAACTCTTGTGTCGAGTTCACCTTATCATAACATGTGGTTTGCTTGTACATGACTAGCCTTTTTGGACTGGGATGTAGTTAAGAACATAAATACCAACGAAATAAATGTGCTTATTACTTTGCAGTTCGATCGATCTTAGCCTTGACTGCAATACTAATGCACTTGTGGAGCCAAGATTCTGTAAGAGACTGGGATTGGAATCAGTGCAATTGATTCAATGCCAAGACAGTAGAATCATTGTCCATCCAAACGCCAGGCAATAATGCAAAGTTGAAGTTTCAGTAGGCTCTATCTCTGATGTCTGGTGTAGACCAGCAATTCTCTAGTTGGTTTCAATTAGCCTAAATGTAATTTAAACATTACTAGTCCAACTTACAGTCAACTGAACAAAGAACATATAAACAGCCTACCATGGACTACTTTATGTAAATACTTTGTGTGGTAGGAGTGTGCAAGTGTATAATTTTTTGTGTTATCATAGGGAAATATGCTCTGCAGCCCGCAAGTCAGTATAAACCTCCATATTTTGGACTGTGAAAAGGAATCCGGTGAAGTTACTGTTCAGACTTTGCTTTGCCTGTTATTACTTTGTGACGGCATCACCGGACATGGGGACTTCTACATAAGGCCACACCACGAAACTCACTTGTTCATCTGTAGCTGCAGGGTTTGGCAATGAATAAAGAGTGGGAATATTACAGTTAGTTTTACATAGTCTGACAGCTGCTCGTCTTCTGTGAGATCTATAATTAAAAAATAACTGGTGTGAATCGTGTGGAAACTTCTTAATCGCCATTGGGTATGAGACCACACTGAGTCTTTTACTAGTTGCCAAGCTCATTAAACTGCTGCCCCACACATTTGATTAAGAGACTTGTTCAGACACCTACTTGTCCTCAGACATTGCCTGTGTCGTATTCAGTCATCCAGAACATTGTACTACATAGCAAAATCAAGCCTTATATAAGCCCTCATTTTGGGTGACAAGATTTGAATCAATCTGTCTGTCTTTTTAGTGTGCACCCAATGTAATAGGCAAACGGGTATGTTTGCAAATTTGTATGGCTTCATGTCACGTCACAAAAGTAGAGGCAGCTGATTATTATAACAGTAGACCTGGAACAATTTTTTGTTGCGGAGAAACAATGGCGAAATAAACCATTTTTAATCAATAACTTTGTGTTGAAATGTTAATTTGTTGACGGTAGAATTGTTTTATAAAAGCTATATTGCTTAACTGTATGTTTTTTATGCGGGGTATAGTTGTCGCGGGTTTTGCATTATTCCAGTCTATATTACGTAGAATACGTAAATTACGCCCCTAGTCTCAATGTTAACTTTGGCCTGTGTGGTTCGCGCTCATTGGTGTTTCTATGGTAACGGAGGGGCAGCGTGGGTCTTTGCCCTCCCGGAAACCGGAAACGTTCACTGTAAACCCCACTGATCTGAAATTGACTCTTTTTTGGGATTCTTCGTCTTCGCAGCCCTCACTTGCACTTCTGTTGTCGTTCTGCAGTATTTTCTTTTTTTTTCGCTTGTTGCAGCCGAAAGCGCAACATTGTGTCCCGTTTATACCCATTGCTGTCTATGTATAGCTGGTGTCAAAGTGGTCCCTTTAAAATGGCGACGGTTAAATTGCTCGAGCGTCAATTATCGCGGACCCAAACCATTATGATGCGCTATCCAGTTTCTTTTTGAGATCAGTGGTGTTTACAGTGAACGTTTCCGGTTTCCGGAATTTACGTGAAAACCTTTCTTTTTGAGATCAGTGGTAAACCCAGACAGTTCTACTAACTCATTAACATTATGTATTCAGTACTTAAAACCTGGTATTTAGTTGACCCAACTTAAAATGTATTAGTTTTCTGAGCAAGTGAAGACGTTTTAATTGTATTGGAATGTATTTGTTTGAGTAAACAAAGCAGCCTGATAACTCAAATTTGTTTAGTATCTGACGTCATCAACGTCGTTGAGAACACCATTGCAAAGCTCTTGCAATGAGACACGGAGACAGCAGACTTAAGGTAGAGAAGTCGTTTAGTAATCGAGAGGTTGGAAGGTTGCTAGTTCGATTCCCAACTCCTCCCTACCAGGGGCCGTATTCACAAAGAATCTTAGGGCTAAAAGTAGCTCATAAGTGGCGAATTTAGGAGAAACTCCTAAAAATAATTGGCGTGTCAGTCTTAAATTTAGGACTCAACTTTAGGAGCAATTCATGAGGACTTACTAAGACTTATTCACAAAAAATCGTAAGATGGCTGCAGCCGACTTGGAATTGATAAAAGACATTGCTTAAACCGTGAAGGTATTAATATTGTCGTAGAATTAGCGTGGGATGCAATGACGCCTTTAAACAACGATGTGTCCCGAAGTGAAATGTTTGGAAACATAAAGATAGCCTATTTGGCTTCGCGGAAAACGCAAATGACGACACTGGGAATCATCAGTCAGCCGATTAATTCATCAAACTATCAACGCACTGCAGACCCCACATCATCCAACAGTTTATCCAGTTGCCTTTGGACAATCGCCTATTCCACAAGATCAAAGTAAATCCCATGGCGATCGCAGGAATGTCCAGTGACGGGACACACATTACAATAATTGCCCCATCAAAAGATGAGGACGTTTTCGTCCACCGTGGCCTGGATGTAGGCCTACCGATGACTCGTGCATTTCAACGGAGAGCGGTCTGCAGCAGGCTTTTGAGAACTTACCAGCTGGATGCCGCTGGGGTGACAGTGGCTATTGGTCCTGGGACCAGTAGGCTTTCGCTTAGGCTACGTTTCACGTTCGTTTCGCTTTGATCAATTAAGATTGGAGGGCTTGAAGGGCCGTATGTGCTGATATTTGAAGTGGTCAAGGGCTGGAAATATAATAGCCTAACAGTTTGCTGGGTGCTTTCATTATTACTGCCTTGATTACATGCAATTGCCATATTTTATATTGATCGCTTTCTATTTCTCTTAACGTGCAAAGTGTCATTCCCGTTGGATGCACAAACTTGTCATCATGCGTGTGCATTCTGCTAACTGCACTGTCCATAACTATTTAATATGACTTAATTTGAAGCCTAGGTTATTCTCTTATTTTCAGTTGATATAGTGGGATTGTTAGAGGGACGTCACGAATGAGTTTTTAATGAGAGCGCCTGTCAACAACCAATCACCGTCCTCACCCCTTCTAAACTCGTGCATGAGAATCGACGTCATCCATAGCAACGGTGCTTTTATCTTAAGCTTAGGAGCTTGTATTATCCTTAGTATGAGTAGGTCTCAGAGGCGTTGTGAATCACTTTTAAGAAATTACTCCTACGTAAAATGTTTTAGCGCGAGTTAGGAGCACTCTTAGTGGTAAGATAAAAAGCTTTGTGAATACGGCCCCTGATCTATAAATGCAAAATTCCTTGTAAATAGCTTTGGATAAAAGCATCTGCTAAATCGCAGATGTAAATGAAAATGCAATGACAACACTGGGAAGGCGGTCGACCAATGACAGTGCTCTTTACAGTAAGAGCTTGCGCAAGAAGTCGGAACGTAAGGAAGATACCCTTTCAAAAACTTGTAAGGGCGTAATAACTAGTTTGTGAAAGACCCAGAGAAACACAAATATCCGACGAGGCAAAATCCTGTACAACTTTGGAATAATATGAGTTCAGAGAACTCAAAAATTATGAAAATGATAACAAAATAAATCAGTATAGCCGATGTATAATTTTTAAGTTAAGTTTACTTAAAAACAATATATATATGTACTCAAATTGTATTATGTAATCGGTTACATCAAAAGTTTTAAGTACTCTGAACTTGTTCAGAGTCTTGCACAATAAACGTTCATTCATGTCTATGGCAAGCACACAGGCAGAAAAACACACAAATCAAATTACTCTAAAACAAGACTATAATGCTTGTGAGTCAAGTTTATTTACACAAATGTTTTACTCTACTTTGCATACAAAAAAAAATGTATATAGTTTGCCACGAAGTAGGAATGGATTGAGCCTTCTGCACAACAGCGCCATCTGGTGGGGCACTGCCCCACCTGCCCCTAATGTAGAAACGCCACTGCATGACTTTACTTTAATCTATACTGAGAGGCCGCAGTTACATAAACTATTTACCAGAACACCCTGTGCAAGTATAAGGGTCAAGGAAAAGTGGGAAAGAAAAAATGGGAAGACAAACAGAGTTGACAATGTGAAATTGTAAATATATACGGTTTGAGTCTGAATGTGATTTAGAGCAGAGAGATTGATTTCCCCACGCTTTCTCCCCTATCTGATGTACATGAATGTATTATCATATATCTAATTAATACAAATTAATTAATTCATATCCTATCTGTTTGAGTCGACTCAGTGATATCCATGTTAACAAATCATAAACTATCATTCAGAGAAAAGAAGATATAGGACAGTCTATTGGTTCTTCATCTCCCCCTCTCTCTTTCTATCTCTCTCTCTCTGTCTTTCTTATCTCAATTTCCATTTCTGTCTACCTATCTAATTGATTGTATTGTTCTGCTCTTATAAAATATCTCCTTTGGATCTTATTATAGCATTAATGACATCCCAAATATTTTTTTTTTTCATGTTTTAGAAGATATTTGTGTTATTTTCTGTTTATCAAACATCTCCTATCACAACTATCACTCAAGATGACTCCTTATTCGGAACCGAGTCTTGTTTTCCCATGTAGTCCTACACAGAACACGTCATGAGCTGCCTGGAGTCTTCCAGTCTCTCTGCAGTGGCCTGCACAGATCCACCTGTTTCCACATGTTTTACTGCAGACAGCTACCAGGTACCTCTCCATGCATCCTGCTGAAGATGCCCTCTCATTAGCTTGTGTTGTGGTTTGGTATCACACACATGGCATCCCATGCTAAAATGGAGTTAGAATAGTTTCTAAAATCACAACAAACGCGAGCACTGTTACATTGATATACAGACTGACCAACAACAAATCATTATCATGAATATTCCGTGATGAAATTCTGCTTATACAATTATTTGCGGTGGTTTCAAGGTTGGAGAACAGTTTCTCCTCATTCCTCTTCCTCTTATTCACCACACGGTGGTGCACTTTACTTCAACACGTTTAGAGAGCAGCCAGTTTGTCTACTGAAAGCATCCCAAATCCAGTGACGTGCCGTGAGGTTCGCAGCTGGTGAGGCACAGAAACCGGAAGTGATTACGTCATTACGATCTCTAGTTGTTTAAAAAAAATAGAAATGTATACATCATACATGTATATACAGTGCCCTCCACAATTATTGGCACCCTTAGTGAATGTGACTAAAACATGCTATGAAAAAATATATTTGCTGTTTATCATCTTGGTCTTTCCCTCAAAATATTCACAAAAATCTTACCTTTTCATCGAAGTAAAATTCTTGAAAGAATTTATTTTTTTGACATTACATAAAATATTTTTCTCCAAAACATGGGTGCCACAATTATTGGCACCCCTAGAAAATCCTATAATTAAAATCTAACTTAAGTATATTACCAGTCATGTTTTATATTTTTGAGTTCACCTGTTTCATTAGGAACTCTTAAGTGGTCAACCATGGCTTCCTGCTTCACAGAGATATAAATATGAGGTGACACAGGCCAAATACCCTTAGTCATTCATCAAGATGGGAAAGACAAAAGAACTCAGTGTCAAAGTGCCAAAAAGTTGTTGAGCTGCTGAAATCCGGATTTAGGGAAATAAGAAAATATCTTAACAGTTGGAAATACCCACTTCCACAATCAGGGCAATAGTTAAGAAGTTAAAAGCGACAGGAGATGTAAGGAATCAGCCTGGAAGAGGACCTATCTGTAAATTGACCCCACGCACCGTGAGGAGGATGGTTCGACTGGTAAAAGAATCTCCAATTATCACAGCTGGATAATTGCAGAGGTTAGTCGGTTAGTTAGTAGTCCTGGGGTCAGAAGGTCTCCAGAACTACTATCAGACATCACTACATCACCACAAGTTGTTTTTGAGGGAAAAAAGCCTCTGCTGTCAATCAACAACAAACTAAAGTGCCTACAGTTTGCCAAATGTAAGTCAGAGTTTTATATTAGAGTTATATGGTCAGATGAGACCAAAATAAGGTTTCTTGTTTAAGATTCTTTTCTATATTTAGGCTACTACACTTAATCACAAAAGGTGGTCTCGTTGGTTGTAGAATGGAGTCTCAATCAAGGAAGCTGAAGCGGTTCGGATCAGAGCCAGAGATATTTATTGTAGCAAACAAGAAATATCACTAAGTACTTTTCTGAGCCTAAGTATTTCTAAGTTGAGCAGAGTTCTAAGAGTCGCCGGGCACACGCAGATCCGTGTCGGGGTTCGTCTCAGGAGATGGTTCTTCCTTGCTCCGCGGGTTGCTCTGATCGACCTGAGTCTAGCGCGCAGCCCAATTTAACCAGTATAATTACGTAAGCCAAATAGAATGTATAACATCTCTACCAAAGGATTACACACACACATATGAACGCGTAAACAGTCTCATGAGCTCATCGATGCCCTTGCCCTTGGGCCTGATAGAATGGGCGCCTTTGAGGAATGCTACACAGCAAATACACAGAGGGGCCTAAGCAGACATAGTGGAGCTGTCTCCAACGGGCATCATATGCCTTTAGTATACGTTATGGTGTCCTGTTAACCTTACTGGGATCTGGGCCTACATGGTCCCTCAGGAGGGCCTGAAAGTGATGGAGGCACCTACACTAGAGATCTGTACATGAGAAATACACCAGAATCTAACACTTGGCAACAAACATCAAAGGTGGGTTTGGCATAGACAGAAAGATAGCCATACAGAAGAGCACCCCATACTCACTTTGAAGTATGGTGGCGGATCTCTGATGTTGTGGGTCTGTTTTTCTTCCAAAGGCCCTGGACATCTTGTTAGGATACATGGTATCATGTACTCCATCAATACCAGCAGATATTAAATAAAAACCTAACAGCCCCCCTCTAGGAAGCTTAAAATGGGCCGTGGTTGGACCTCCTAGCAGGACAATGATCCGAAGCACACAGTCCCCAGACCTAAACCCCATAGAAAATCTGTGGGAAGAGCTGAAGCCGAATCTGCAAATGTGTTGACCTCAGAATCTGAAGGATCTGCAGAGAGACTGTATGTAGGAATGGTCTCAGGTCTGTCCCATGTGTTCACCAACCTCATCACGCATTATAGGAGAAGACTTGGAGCTGTTATTTTGGCAAAGGGAGGCTGCTCAAAACATTAAATTAAGGGGTGCCAATAATTGTGGCACACCTGTTTAGGAGAATAGTATTTATTTCATGAAAAAAAAATGTTTGTTTCAATAATTTTACTTCAATGAAAAGGTAAGATTTTTGTGAATATTTTGAGTGAAAGACCAAGAGGATAAACAGCAAACAAATATTTTTTCATAGCCTGTTTTGGTCACATTCACTAAGGGTGCCAATAATTGCGGAGGGCACTGTATGCTTATGGTTTAAAAATTGTCATCTCACCAGAACTGAAAAAACGTTGTGTTCTATTGTCTAATACTATTACTTTTGAACGCTTATTATTATTAAGTTATGCGGCTCAATAGTCAACTGACTTTTACGAGGCTATAGGTCTACAGCTAAACGTACAATCGGTGTGGTAATTGAACTTTTACACCGTGTCGAATAAGATATTAATAGTTACAAGGTAGCCCTCCCACCAATGATATGGCTCATTTCATTTTGTCTAGGGAAAATATAACTACGGTGGTGGGATGCTAATTTAAATGACCTTTTACACAACTCGGCGGTGATGGGCAGTAGCGTCACAATGTAGACCCTTTTTTTTTTTTTTTTTTCATTTCACTACATGATCATGTATGTGTCAAATAAAGCACTTGAGCTTGAACTTGAACTTGCATGAAAAGCTATACAAAATTAGTTTTAGTTTCTTTAGTGCTGGTTTGAGTGGCTTAATTTGTTATGTTTCTAATATAGTACTCTCTGCACAAAATTGTGTTGACTCAAAGTGAATGTTGTAGCAATATATTGTTAATGTATTAATGCTTACCCATGATGTTTCTCTAGTAATGCTGAAGGTTGAAATGATGAAGAGAAGAGAAGTGCTGTCAGGTATGCCTCATTAAGGTATCTCCAAGAAACTTCCTCATATTAACCTAAGAATTATCAGTGTTTTGTCACAAAAAATATGTTGCACAGACCTCTGTACAAGTGATCCACAGAGCTGCATAAGCTGAAATCATATACTCTTTACGCTTATTAGCCATAGTCATGACAGACATAATTGGCAAAACACCATTCAATCAAAATCTTTATTGTTTATCTGCACAAAGCGTGAGTGTGAACATAAATGAGCCGGAACAGGGGGCGATCTGTTGTCAGTGAAAAAAAGAAAAATAGTTCTGCCTGAAAAAGAGCTATAACAGTACACGCTAGATGACAGTGCTAGATATGGATAGGGGTGGACCCAATGAAAGACGGAAAAGTCATAGAGTGAAGACGATGTTTCAGCCCAGTCCTATTTCTTCATTGTTTTTTCCAAAGCATGTTATTCTCTCAGTTTTGTTTCCTCTTTCCATCCATCAGCTGAGTTAAAAACTGCATGACCCAGTACAGCAAGGATAGGGAGATGAAGACCTGGACACACATACATGGTAAATAGCAAGTGTATGTGCAATACTAACATGTAATGTTTTATACAGATGATCAATTAAATGTAATTCAATACCTTAATACAACAGATTGCCATCAATGATAAAATTGTCTCAAAACACATTACATAACTGAACTGTAGATACAATGGGCACCAGGTTAATGTAATGTAGTAATAATATGGCCACCAAGACGACATTGGTATTATCCTGACAACAGCGCCAATATGTTAGTGATCCCACCCGATTGGAAAGGCCTCAACCTGTGTGTGTGTCCCTGCGTTCAGTCACTGTAGTTCACTGCACATGTGTGTGACTGTTTGTTTGTGATAAATAGAATAGAATTGAATTGAATTTCGCCTTTGAAAAAATACCATAAATGTTCACAACAAAAATACTGATAGGGAAAACTGTGTATAATTTGTAATTCATAAAATGAGGATGACTTTCAGGGGGGTTAAACACTTTTGCAAACCACTGTAGGCAATCCCGACACTCTCCACCCAGAAGCCATTCACATCAAGGCTAAAAATAGTAGTAGTCACCTCCGCTATTGTTTTATTGTAGGTGCAAAAAGGGCCATTGCAACCCTATTCAATTACGACAGACAATTTTTTTATTAAGATACGTTTTGTGAATAAAGATTTTGTGGTGTGTTGATAGCAGGTCTGGTACTATTTACAAATATGTTCTTACATATATGTTCTAGCTCAAGGGGGATAGCCCTCATGGTTCCCCCTGTCTCCTGTGTTTTAGCTCAAGGGGGATAGCCCTTATGGTTCCCCCTGTCTCCTGTGTTTTAGCTCAAGGGGGATAGCCCTTATGGTTCCCCCTGTCTCCTGTGTTTTAGCTCAAGGGGGATAGCCCTTATGGTTCCCCCTGTCTCCTGTGTTTTAGCTCAAGGGGGATAGCCCTTGTGTTCAGTAAAGTGCTTTGGACATTTCTAAATAAATACAATTCAAATTTTATTGAATCAAAACCCCAGTAGTAAAAATAGGTGCAATAATAAGTCATTTGGGTTTCTACATGTATAGTATGTATACAAACTTGCTGTTGATCATATAAAATGGGTATTGTCATGAAATAAATTATTGAATTTACAATATCTCTGATTGCAATAATCATGAAATCCCATACCCGTTGACTTCATGGGAATAAGGAATTTACATGTAAATAAATATCTGTGTAAATATGTCAGAAATATTCATCTTACCTCAATGAAGACATTTAAAGTTGCTGCAACTGGCTTTGTGAATCCCTGCATTTGCAATATCATAAGTACTGCACAGCGCAGTGTCTCAATTTTGTATGAATTGGACCTGTAATGAAAGTCCATAAAAACATTGAACATTTGCTCTTTTTACTGCCACAGGTGCATAAAAGCTCTTTCACTGTCATGCAACCCAAGTGTTAGATCATGGTGCAATCCTTGATCCTTTTTCACCTAAGGAATATTGCCATGTATTTACCATCTCATTCCAAGGCAAAAAGTAAAATGTTTTTATTTTTTATGTTAATTTAATGTCTATTTTTATGTGGATCACTGTGCATGTTATTTCTTTGTGCACATAATTTCTTTGCTGTTAAGCACTTTGAGCTGCATTGTTTTATATGAAAGGTGCAATACACATAAAGATTATTATTATTTGTATTACTATTTTTACCTTTCACTGATAATCAGCTTGCCTCCTGATTATCTTGCCTAACCTCCCTTCCCCTTAGCTGATTGTGAACAGAGTTGAATCTGGTACTTCACTTTGATCTCTGAAGCAATCCTTGTTGCTGTGTCTTGCCTGTTTGTCTACATTTTGCTATTATGTAGCCCAATTGGCTGCTGACCTTTCTGGGTCTGCCTATGTGCCTTCTGTGCTCAGTTAAGGAAAAACATTCCCCACAAAATATGCTACATTGAGTCTTTTTGCTGATGTATGCAAGCAAATGATGCTTAACCATTCCTCTCATCTCAATTAACTTCATTGACATTTTCAACCTTCAAGTTCACACAGGTGCCCCAAAGAAAAATTATAGGTGTAGGTTATCACATGTACACCACTAAGTGCCACTAAGTCTGGCAATTACTGGAATACCCTGAGGGCATTTGGCAATATTCGCTGAGAGTGCTTTGAGAAGCATGCAATCTTTTTCCCAAATTGTCAAACCAACCTTTCTGTCTCTTTTTCTGTTATGTGGTGACTTTGCCTAAAATAAGTGTGAAATGAAAGTGATTGGTGCATATGTAGATTTGTTGCCTAGGAAGAGAATAGATGTTATGAGGAGGAGGGGAGGTCAAAGTGATAATGGGTAAAACAAATGGGTAAAAAGTTACCTTTGGTCTATGATGTATCCGAGTGATGTCAGAGTGAACAAAATGTAACCAGTCATCAAAAGCACTGTCCACTGATTAAGTATCTACATGACGAAGAAAAAAATAGTAAAGGGTGAAAAATGCATAAGAGCTAATACATTGTTAGTCCTTTCATAATTTTCCCATAGGTGGTCAAAGCCACATAAGTAGCCACAAAGCCGCATAATAGGTAAATTATTTCATTAATTATTACACTAAAGACAGTACACATTTGACCAGTTCACATGGTAACATTTATATGGCATTGAGAGGTGTGCATTATGTATAAATTCACCCTGGTTACCTCAGGACTCCGGAGTTGCATATAAGTATTTTTATTAGATAAATAACAACAATTGCAAGGCTGAAAGTGAAGCCATGATTGTCACAGGACTGACGGACACAGAGATGTAGTTGCGGATGTAGTCCTTGAAGTGCAAGACCAGACACGAAGTTAAGGGAGTGCAGATTATATATAGGGAGTGTAGCAAGTGTGTTATTGTGTGATTTGGGAGATGTGAAATCAGTGCAGCTGGGATGGTGAGTGATACTGATGACTTGCAGTTGGGACTATGAGTGAGAGTGAGTGTTGAAGGAAGCGTGGCCAGAGCGGAGCTCAGCAGGAACGTTGCACTGATGAAGACATCACACAAGGTTTTTATAGACAGAAGTTTAGTTTTCAGCAGGGATATCCACCTGGTGGATCTCTGACGTCCGAGGCTCTCTATATTGCAAGGATGGCAGTTTTGCACAAGGTCAGAAGAAACTTCTGGTCTGAACATGCGCCTGTACATATGCAGACTTAGTGGGAACTAATAAGTTGTAGGGTTTCACATGCAGCAGTGCACTAAGTTGAATGTGATTGAAGTGTGAAAAACACTTACAGCCCACTCACACCTACGTCAAGGTCAGGTTGTGAGACTGTTTCTTCCTCTCTCCCCTGCAGCTATTATATAAGATATATAAAGAGATTGACCTCATTCTCGAATGCAGTAAGAACATGTAAAGGAGAATTTTTTTTCTATATTCTATTTACGAAGTTTCAATCGATATGCACATGTATATGTTTAATAATGGATTGACATGTGTAAGATAATTTCAGTATAGGTTTATTAGGAAGAATAGATACAATCCTTGAAATGTCTTGTTCAGAAACCAGAGTCCTTCAGTGGGAAAACAGGCCTAAGTAGTAGGTCAGGTCGCTGCAGGCCTAGGCCTGGAAAGGTCAGGTCACTACAGCAGTAGCTTTTAGCTGTCCAGGACAGAAGAGAATGTGACTTTTGATACATTGAAGGACTCTCGGTAGATAACATGGTCAGCTAATCCCTGAGAAACAGAGTGCAGGGGTTTCACACAATAGATGTGACATTAATGTCCATTCCTACGAATAACAGATACACCAGGGTAGGGATCCCATGACCCCCACCTGTTGACCACGAGGAGCCCACAGATGACATCAGTAAAAGATAAACTATAAGAACTGGACTTTCTCTGTAGCAGACCAGGCTCTCGTTTTTTGGTGTAAAAGATGATGTGTAAAGAAGTTATAGTATTGGGTATTGGGCTCTGTTGGATTCCATTGCGTTGTGTTGCGTTTCATGCGTTGCTTGCGGCAAGACTTGAACATTCGTAACCTTGTAAATTACCTGCATGCGTGTGTTTTCGGCAAACGTTCACGTTGTCATGTCAATCCATTATTAAATGTATACTTGTGCATATCGATTGAAACTTCGTAAATAGAATATAGAAAAAAATATGTTCTTACTGCGTTCAAGAATGAGGTCAATCTCTTAACATATCGTGTATCATAGCGGCAGAGGAGAGAGGAAGAAACAGTCTCACAACCTGACCGTGTAGGCTACTGGGTTGATTAACTGAAACACGGAGCTGCAGGTAGCCCCGCCCGTTGGTAACAGCATGTGAACCAAACCACTTTGAGGAATAGAGGGAACGGCTCGGAAACAGTACTACGATATCCAGACCTTACAGACTGCCACTTCATGGTGACCCTACCTGCCAGGTTTTTTTTACTGACTTTATCACTAGACCAATTTTTTTAATTATTCTGTGTTCTTAATTGATTTGCAATAAAAAATGCAGACATTCTAAAAGCAATATTTCAAATATCTAATTGTATTTAATTTGAGCTACATTTACATTTGTATTCCTTTTATCTACTTTATTTAACTCTGTTTTGAACTGGTTGTATACTGTTATTGTCTGTATGGCCTAAATTAAATGAACTATAATTATCATTGTTATTGTTGTGATACGTACCATCTTTGCTGCAAGCACATCATCGAAGGCCTTGAGAACCAGTAGGAAGTGTAGGAACACATATACTTTCAGAGGAAGTGGCCACTCTGGGTTGTGGCGCGCTCCCTTTTCGAACACCTGGATAGTACAGAAAAAGAAATGTTCCCATACAACTTTTCTTATTCAGCCCCATGTGGATTTGAGTTTGGTGTGGTGCTCTTTTCCTCTCTTCACATGCATTCATGCATCTGTGTCACGTTTTTAAGGATTTACTTTTTGTAAATACTAATCTTATACAACAACTTTTAATCAAATTGGTTGATTAATTAATTCAAAAAGATACATTCTGTCCTGTTTTGATTGAACATTATGACAAACATCAAAACTGGATGTGTAGGACAAAACAAAAACATATTTTGGTGTAAAAGATGATGTGAAAAGTATAAGAGAAAAGTAATACAGTATGGGGTAGATGTGTTGGCTTTCAAATGAACAATGGCCAGAACACAGTGGCAAAAGGGATTCGCCTTTTGATAGCATCACATCATGTGCAGCAAAGCAATTAATGCAACCAACTGTAACTGCAGTGTAAAAATGAGGTATTGAGCAGAATTGCTATTTGCATTTATTAACTCACAGAATACTACAGTAACATAAAGTCCGTGAGTGCATGTGTGGGTCTAAACACTTGATGCTTGGTTTGGTTTGAGTGAGAGTGCACTCAATGCAAATTATGAAAATTATGTATGAACAGCTTTTTTTTGCAACATGGTGCCCCTAAAGTTTCGGGGGGTAATTTACTTTAGATTACAGTCATGTATACAAATCGCTGTCTCCCCCCTTTATTTCCCGTTAATATTTATCTTGAAATGTTGATTCGTTTATCTGGGTGTTTTACTTTCAATTTAACTTGGTCTTTTGTTAAAGAACCTAATATATTCTACCTAATGAATATATTGCGACCAGTGGTTGAAAGTAAATTATTACACGTTCTCAAGTACTGTACTTACAGAGCCCAAGGCAATAGTGGCAAGGGAAAACTTGCTTGAGGCCAGCCTGGTAGAAGCATAAAAGGGGGTGGAAGGGGGAAAGAACACTATTATGACTAGGAACAGGCTTTAAACTAAATACGCTCTAACCTTGGGCGCCTCAAGACGATTTCCCAATCTTGGCAGTCCAGGTTTCCAACTTGGTCCTTTGAATATGACAGAAAGTTTATATTTGATGCCTTGAGCTCTCCAGAATCTCTGCCATAGGTACCGATAGTAATCAAACTTAAAGAAAGAAAAAAAAAAACAGTGCGGACATAATTGTTAACACAAACTCTAAGCTTACTCATGTCTCATGAGTACAAATGACAGTTATAAATGACAGTTATCAGCACTGCACTATGGAGTGCATTCAGATCATATGTGATGGCATTTTTCAAAACGTGTGTAAACACTTTGATCATGCAATTTTGAAAGTATACATGAAATCATTTGAACTTCCAAAATATGAATAATTTGTTAGTTTATTTAAAAGCAGTGTCTGTGATTGTTGATAAAAGCTGATCCAATTAGCCCCCTCCCTTCCGTGCTCCCACAGTAAGGTAGGTAAAAGAGCCACTATGTTTGCCATTTACAACGACAGGACTGAGTACAACATCACAGTTTAGACAGTATCCACTTACTTGGACTAACAGGATGTCAAATGAACGTACAGGATAGACAAGTCCATAGACGACTGGCTCATTCTCTTGAGCGAATGTTCCTAAAAAAATTAAACAGAGTTAATAAGAGACTACCTGTGAATTAAACATTCATACAGTACATTCATGCATACATACAGACACATACACATGTATATCAGCAGAAATTATACTACTATAAGTATATTTAAAGATACAGTGTGTAGGATTTAGGGGGATCTATTGGCAGACCAGAATATAATATTCATTTCATTATTTATTGGTGTGTATAACTACAAATATAATATTCATAATCATTATTCATTGGTGTATAACTACGAATATAACATTCATAATCATTATTCATTGGTGTATAACTACGAATATAACATTCATAATCATTATTTATTGGTGTATAACTACGAATATAATATTCATAATCATTATTTATTGGTGTATAACTACGAAAATAATATTCATAATCATACATTTTTGGTGTATTACTACGAATAGTTGTGCTTTTATTAGCTTAGAATGGGTGGGTCCTCCTTCTCGGACTCCGTCATATATATATACACACACACACATACACACATACACACATACACACATACACACATACATACATACGTACATACATACATACATACTGAGATTGTGAGTTTCAATACAGCAGAAGAATATAAATGTGTATTTACCAAATATCCTGTCCCAAATGATAAGGACTCCACCATAATTTTTGTCAATACAATAAGGATTTCGTCCTGCAAATGATTACAAAAACAATAAAAAATACTAAATCTATGTTACTCAATTACAATTACTAAAAAAAGCAGTACATTTATATTGAACATAAACTTGAATGTAGATGAATGTAGACATTAATTAGATAGATATTGTACGTTTTAAGCTCTCTCACATCAAGTTTTATAATCTCAAGGTTATGAAGTAGTAGAAGTAGAGTACATTTTCATTCGTTTTATTTTCCTTCATTTGGTTTGAACAGAATTTCCTCTATGTTTGCAGAATATTGCATAACATGCTTGCAACATGATGCCTATGTTAGACATACCATGATGTACTCGATGGTGACTGGGGGTGTTTAACACCAACTCAAGGATGCCAAGATCTTGCACCAACTGGAGAAAAAATATATGCTTTTATGCTTAATTTGGTTAATGTACAGGTTTTCTTCTCAGTAATGCCATCTACTCTGAATATCATATTGTAGCTTGCTACCATTTGCTAGGCAAGGGTCTGGTACTGTTGAGCAGTCATACTTTTTCTTATGGAATACATCTGTAGTTTCTCTCATGCCCTGTGTTCTTGTGACAGAAGTAAACTACAACGAGTTTGCTCTCTTTCAAGCCTTAAATATACATTTAAAGATTACTGAGTACTTGGCGTAAGACTACATAATTGTAGTGTTGGCAGTTGGCTTGTTGTTACAAGGCTTTAGAGGTAAAACCAAATGCTAAGTACATACAGTGTAATAACAACAGTAGTGTAAAACACTCACATAATACTCACATTATTTCCATTATAAGTAGTTTTATTTGATCTCAGGGGTTTTATTACGTGTATTATTTGCTTATAACAAATCAGTATTTTTGTAGACAAGTTAAATTTGTCATTGTAACCCATGTTTTTATGGATAGGATCCTATTATGTCAAGATGAAGAGAATGGGTTTAGACAGGTGTACTGACAACATTAATCACTTTACCCCACTATCCCTAGATGGATCATAAACTTTATGTTAACGATTTACCTACTGATTTTTAAGCACTCTCAGGGCCTGATTTACTAACAGGATTGCGCCCATTTCTGGCGTAAAATAGCGGTCGTAAACATAAAACGGTATTTACTAACGGGTGCAGCGCATATTAACGCTTTGAGGGTGTGTACCTGCAAACAGGTGGGATGGTTCGGAAACGTGGGTGGTAACGTAGGCGTGAAGCGCTATTTAATGGGAGGAGTGCGCCTAATGATGAACTGCGTGGTATTTACTAAACTGCCCGGCGAGCGCACATCTCTGATTTGCAGGCTAATTCTCCGCCTCATAAAAGCACGTCTTAACCAGAAGGCGGTTTTCCACTGAGTCTGAAAACGTTGATATGGCAGCAGCAAGGCAAAGACATAGACAGAGACAGCGAACAGAAATATTTTTTTCAACTCGTATAATTCATATATTCATATATATGAAATTAAACTTTCTGAACGTAATTGGAGAAATTGATCGCACCCACATGCAAACAGTCCCACCTTCAATCCGCGAACACGTTTACCGAAACAGAAAGCACACATATTCAATGAATGTCCAGGTCATATGTGATGCCAACATGACCATTACTTACGTGGTAGTGGTCTGTCCATGACAGTTTTATCTTCCGGAATAGTGCCATCTATCCATGATTGAGCAACGGTGATTTTGGAGAGGCCTGTCTACTTGATAAATGTATTTGTTTCAGTGGGGATATATTGTAGTGAACCCATGTCCCTTGTTGTGAAGGAAATTATTAAATATTATCATGAAGTGTTAGACTTAAAGGAAATTCTTATAACTGCTATTTTCTAAAGTGTTCTGTGCTGTTGGTTATGTGCCCTGTTTCTCTGTCTTGTTCAATGGAATGCTGTCTCTTGAGAGAGGGGGTTGAAGTTATCTTAGAAAGGCATTGTTTAGTTAAGGTATTTACAACTTCGTCTCCAACGCTGGGAAAACCAACTGATGTGTTACTGAAACTAATGTCATGAATGTTTACATTGAGATTGCAATGGCGATTGATGAGGCCAGGTGTTCTGTTAAACTTTTCGTGACTGTTGGTTTTTAATTAAGCAAGGTTTCTTATCTTAGAAGGACAGAGGCCAGATGGCAACTCCGGACAGAGGAGGGGTTAAAATGTATTTTGTAACCTATGCTGTGAATTCTAATAAAAAGTCTTGCGCCAGGAGCAAGAGCTCAGAGGTGATGCGAGACGGCGTCAAATACCTCTCCGCTTAAAGGCCTAAGCGTAATAGATCTGTTATAAACTTTGCTGTGGTTTGTGGTGTCATTTTATTCTAAGTAATTCAAACAACTTAGCAGAGTTCAGGATTTTTTCCTGACACTTGTAGAATGTATTAATCTCGCCATGTACACATATATATTGTTATAATAGACAGTTTATGCATTAATGCCACCAATAGCATATTATTTATAATCGTGTGCTTTTAAACATCTCGCTGTAGGTGATGGCGGGCAAAACAATATAACCCATTGAATCAGGTTCAGTGATTGAGCGAACGTGAACCAATACATCTATCTCGCTATCTATTCGCTGAACCTTAGTTTTTTCTTCCTCGAATCTCCATGGTGGCAGTAACTTGCTGGCAAGTTCTCCCGTCTTTTAACGGTGCGCTAAATAATGATTGCCCAGCGCGTATCTGGCTTGATAAATATCACGGAAAATGCGGGGAATCACCGTGCGTTAATGTGCGCCTGGCAAAGGTGCGTTCGCAAATCAATCTTAGTAAATCAGGTTCTTTAAAGGGCGGAGTAAGCACAGTTTGCCCAGTTCAGATGTGGTTTGATAAATACCACGGAAAATGCGCAAAAACACTGTGCGTTAATTTGCGAACGCAGATTAAGCAGCGCTCGCATATTAGTAAATCAGGCCCTAAGTATTTTTATTCAGCATATGTTGCCTATGTCTTTTGTGTGGTTTTTGTTTTGTATTTATATGTGTCTTGTGATTTATGTGATTTCCTACTGAAACACTACGATATCCATTTTCTAATCAATAAAGCTGGCTGTCTATTTGTTCGTCTGCGTCTGACTTTCTGCCTGTGGAGATCCAAACACCCACCTCTGTGTGGATCCAGAACTGGTAGAGGAGGTTGAACTGTACATGAACAGCAAACACAGATGGGGGAATGGCCAAAGCCATGGGAAGATAAAAAACCTGATGGCATTATGAGAGAGGCATTATGAGAAAAATATTGAGACAGTTATCTTCAATCATAAGGTGAGTGGTTCAATACACTTACATATGATACTCCAGAAAAATAGGCTTAACTTAATCAACTTAATAATATTAAATAACTTGCCTGATGATGGACATATAAGCAAAATGTAGTGTTAAATGAAGTTAAGTGAGGCATTATGAGAGAGGCATTACGAGAGAAATATTGAGACAGTTATCTTCAATCATAAGGTAAGTGGTTCAATACACTGTACACTCACTTGAGATGTGAGGAACACTTCCTGTCTTAGTGTAAGTGATCACCTAAAGCAGGGGTTTTCAACCGGGGTCCGCGGGACGGGATTGCAGGGGGTCAGCAACATAAGCCTATGTGCATCAGTTCACCATTGATTTTTTTTTATATTTATAAATTCGATTTGATATTTCAACACATTTCCAGATTACTGTTGAATATCGTGAAAAATATCTAAATAGTCTGAATAGCCAAGTCGCATTGCCTGAAATATACTGGTAGACCCATATTCAGCGAAGAAATTACATTGATAAGTGGTACAGGTGGAATATGTGCGCGGGGGGAGGGGGCGTGGCGACAGCGGTTAGTGATCTACCCTGACAATTTCACATATTTAAGTGTTATGTGCAGAATATCTGTGCGGGGGAAGGGGGCGTTGCAGGGCCTTGGTTACAAACACGCACAGGCAGGCACATCAGTGGGCCGCAAATTACTTTCTAGTCAGAATGGTGGTCCCTGGGACAAAACTAGTTGAAAATCCCTGATCTAAAGAGTAAAGCTTACTCATTCACAACTCTAAAAGATATCAGTGGTACATTGCGTTTGAAACATGTTCTGGTGAAATGCTACTTGAGTAAATGCAATTTAAAAATGATACCATGCCATAAAATTCAAATAGACCTATTGACTGCTGACATTTGAATGGTTGTAGGTGGCCATTTGTTGAGTGAGCTAATTCGCACATTAAGAAATATAAGCGAATGTGGCCAAATACTATATTGGCCTACTTGTGTGAATCTTACAGCTGTATAGCTTGTGCAGCGTATGAATCTTACATATGATACTCCAGAAAAATAGGCTTAACTTCATCAACTTAATAATATTGAATAACTTGCCTACACACTGTTACAGTCATGGTGAATTTGGTTTATACAAAGAGAGAAAAAAGTGTGCTTCAGACTAAGTTTGGATAGGAAAAAATTACTGTACACAGCAGAGGCATATGACTAATGTGCCTCTGACATTTGAATCACTTTACTTGCCACTCTGAATCCATTTGTCACTACTAGCATGCAAAATGGCCTTCATAGGCTGTGTAACTTTTTTATTCGGTGTAAGATTTATTCTTTGGGCTTTTTGCCTTTAATCAGATAGGGTAGTGAAGGTTTTTCAGGAAATTAGCTGGGGAGAAGAGTTGGGGAGTGGTATCGGGATATGACCGCCCCACATTTGAATAGCATAATCTCATAAGAATTAAAAGAGTTAAAAGGCCCTGACATGCCACTGATGCATGCGTTGCATACAAGTATCATTAAGGCACCCTAGAGATGTCTGCATGTGTTGTAACCTCCTCACATTGATGCATGCTTGGCATTTAGTGGCTGCCTGATTTGAAAATATTGACTGCTGAAATTTGGTTGGCAAAATTTCACAAAATGTGGTGTGGTTCAAATGATGAGGGTGTCACTTTTCATTAGGTTTGAAAATTTGCATCACAAGATATTGGCCATAAAGTCATTACAAGCCAAGACTTAAAATGTTGTTGACGCATAATTTCAAAACGGTTGTGTTTATGACATTCAAACACAAGCCACATTTGATTAGGCTGCTTGGCATTAATAAAGTATCCATCTACTTGACCATCTATCCATCTATTCAGTTTCAGTTTAAGTTTATTTGTTGAAGAGGGACAGTGTACATTAATAAACATTAAAATGTAAATGCACCCAATTGTAGCCAAAAGGCTAGTTTCCGTTGGCAGTCCCCCTGCCAGAGTGTTAATGGCTAAACAACGTAAAAAAGGCATTAACTATATACATACACATATACAATATATACATACAAAATACATAAAGTATTCATGGTTATTGTAAACTCATGTTAGGCATCATTTTCCATTGTATATCAGCACAGGGACACAAACAGAAGGGAAGTGAGCTTACCCATGATGCACATTGCTGTGTAACTGACTGCCTCAAGGCAGTGGAGAGGTTATAGTTCTCAGAACTGTGGTGGACTTGATGTGCCGCCCAGAGGATGTTGAGTTCTGCAGAAGTAAAACAAAAAAAGGCACCATGTCAGTGTGTTTAAGAACCCAAAAACGTTTGATGAATGGAAATTACATTGTTAATATTAGCACATGAGCCTAAACAAGACCAAGTTAATATCTGTCCCCATGAGAAAAATGTTCCCCCATCGAAGTGGTAGTGACAACCCTATTTTGGGTCCTTGGTTCATGGAACAATTAGCACTTCTTCAGAAATGTATGAATTGAAATGACACATGTTCTTCCAATAATTTAGGAATTGAAGTACGGTTCTTTATGATTGCTTACAAACGTTTCTGAACCTCTACACACAAATTGCAAAATTACACAAAATACAAAACAGTGAAATAGGAGGGGGGAGTGAGTGAGACATGATCTTCAGACATACTCTTCTACACAATACTGGTTACATTATCACTTTAATCATCTTAAAACTTCAGTTGAGACATACATTGAAAGTTTTGCTCCTATAGACAAACTGGTTCTGGTAACATCCGGACTGATTATCAGTCATATACTGGACTTACCATGAGCACAACGATGAACCCAATAGTAACAGAAGTCGACACCAAAAAAGGCGAGCCACCATGTCCAGGCGGAGTCCCAGGGTAACTCAACTATGCGGTAGTTATCCCAGAAGTACACATAAGAGGAGAGCTCCAACCCTCTGACAAAAAGTCTATGAAAAATAAATAAAGACAAATAATTGTAGAGCCAATAAATTGGTGACCTTTCATATGTCCTTACTACCACAAATTAGAAAAATCCTAAACGCTCACTGCATTTTCAACTTTATGCCATTTCAATGACTCCTAAAACTGTTTTGATGGCATATTTGTGTCTTTATTGTACAACATTACTACTTAAGAGTACAATCTCAAAGCACTTTATAGAAATCCCCAGAAGCCAGCATGTGACCGAAATGGTATAAAAAAAAACCCTCAAATATGACAACAATGCTAGAAGGTTACCTGTCTTTTGGCAAGCATGAAAGTCAATCCTTCCTGCTTTATACCAAGGATTAGATCTGATCTGTCTTCTGTCAAAGATTTTCTATTAGGCTTTGATGTCATTAAATGTCGGTAAATTGTCATAAAACCTGCAAGGCTTATCAGGTGTAATGCTGGCATGGCACCCTGAGTCTCTGGACCTTTTCTTATTGAGGGCCAAGCAGTGAAGCTGTGCTGTTAGCAAGACTATTGCTTATAATAATAGTAGTCATAGACTATTGCTTATAATAATAGTGATAATAGTAGTAATAGACTATTGCTTTTAATAATAGTTATAATAGTAAGTTAGTTTACATCTACCTATTCATATTCTTCAATGACATTTACTTTATTTGGGGTTTGGTAAGCCATTCCCTGACAGGTCCCATGTAAGGTAGAAAGCTTAGATGCTAATCTAATACTGTGTTGTATCCCTCCTACACAGGGGTGCCTTGTCCAAAAATGAACGTGTTGCCTCTTATTTCCAAGGCAGAGCAACTGCCCTTCAAAACTCCTGTGCACGTCCCTGGCGGTCTGTATTTCTATATACCACTGTCACTTTTCATAGGTTTCACAGTGTGAATGTTCGCTTCCTGCACTAACACTGAATTATTTTTTATGTGATGACTTATGCTTTTGCTTTTGTAACCCAATACTTTCAAGAGCAGTCAACAAATATTGTTGGTTTTGACTTCCCTTCGTTGTTACTGGACACGTCATGCGTCCTGTTAAGCTATGTTACATCATACCCGGGGCAACTGGGGGGAAAAAGTGGCCAGAGAGATACTGTCAGACGGCCCACTTAATACAATAATAATAATAATAATAATAATAAACTTTATTTATATAGCACCAAGGTGTGCTGCCCACTCAATGAATCACACGTATAGACCAGTCAGTGGCCTTCTTGGAAAAATACACATACACTTTACACATTATTTTGGATGATTACAAAGAAATTACAAATAACGTTTGGAACATTTGGATCCACCAATTTGCCTGGATGGACACATGGAATAAAATGATACTGGCTATTGTAACACTCCAAGGTAGGTTTAGTTTGATAGATGAATAGGCTTAACTCTGAGCTAGTATCAGATGGTTATACATATAACTACAGAGCCTTGGAAGGAATGAATGTCCACACAATAAAGAAACTGGAATCAGAGGGTAGAATTAGTATAAACTATATCGTAGAAATGAACAGAATACAACATACAACAAGTTAAGTAACAGAACCTTAACTAACTCTGCCGGCCCGGGTGCATTATAGTCACATGGTAATAAAAAACAATATCAGTATACTCATGTGTTATTATTACCTCACTATCTCATGATGATAACATATTCATCTCCCTTGAAATCCCCCTTACAAAAACTAATATAATTTAGGTAAAATAGCTTCAAGTTTTGGCTTCCAATAAATGGAACACTATTCAAGTGGATTTGAAACTGTGGTACCCACAGAAACTAACAAAGTATTTGTCTGTTAGCCAATCTAAGAGGCTTTTATAGATGCTAAGGATGTGCCTCAATGCTGTTGCTGTTGTTTTTTACTTTGTTATATTTTTTATACTTAATTTCTGAGTTTTATAATGTGTTTTGTTTATTTATTTTGTCTGTTTTGTCTTGTTATGGTTTGTTTATGTATTGTTCTTCCTATTCTGTAGCCTCAGTCAGGGCATTGCTGCAAAAGAGTCCTGTGCTCAGTCAATTCTCCCTGAATAAACAATGATGATGATAAAGTGATATTCACCGCGAGTGGCAGCCTGTTAAAGCAGCTCTCCGTATTTCTACTTTTCCCCCCCACTTTTCGTGATTTTAATTTTTCTACTGTACTTTATTATTTGTCTATGAAAGTATGTTGCTAAACCTATTTGTAAATAGTCTATTTCATAGTGTTACTTAGCCAGTTGATCGTATTTTAAGATCAGCCAGTACAACAGACAGGACCGGCAATATTCAACTAGAAAATGCATTTCCTGAAGGAAATACCAGTGCATGAAATGCAAAAGTTAGGAAAGGAAGAAGAAAAGAAAGAAGAGTGAAAGAAGGAAAGAAGAAAGGAAAGAAGAGTGGAAGAAGGAAAAAAGAAAGGAAAGAAGAGTGAAGAAAGGAGAGAAGAGAGGAAGAAGGAAAGAAGAGTGAAAGAAGGAAAGAAGAAAATAAAGAAGAGTGAGGAAAGGAAAGAAGAGTGGAAGAAGAAAAGAAAGAAGAGTGAAGAAAGGAAAGAAGAGTGAAAGAAGGAGATCATAGTTGAAGAAGGAAAGAAGAGTGAAAGAAGGAAAGAAGAAAGGAGAGTGAAGAAAGGAAAGAAAAGTGAAAGAAGGAAAGAAGAGTGGAAGAAGGAAAGAAGAGTGAACAAGAGTGAAAGAGAAAAAGAGAGTGAAAATATTGAAAAAAGGAGATAAAAATGGAGTGAAGAGGAGAGATTGAGTGTGAGAGAAAGTAGACTGAGAGGGATAGAGAGAAAGATGGAGAGATGGAGAGAGAAAAAAGTAGAGAATGGAAGGTGTCTTAATGTTCATAGTTACAGTTAAATTGAGAGGGACAGAGAAGAGGTTCCTTGGATTTGGCGCAGGTGTCAGTGAAGCAGAGGTGCAAGCCAGTTTAAAGACCCTATTATGATGTCATAATGGCCCAATGTAAGTCAATGGGAAAATTTAGATTCGTTGTTATTTAATATTTTAAAAAGTATAAAGTTTAGAAAAGTGAAAAATACATAGCATAAGTGTCCTTTACAAGACCTACGCGACAAAGTTTGAATTAAGTTTCTACGTTAAGCGGTTCGGGCTGAATTAATCGCAGAAAAAGGTGAGAAGAATAACTAGAAAATGCATTTCCTGAAGGAAATACCAGTGCATGAAATGCAAAGGTTAAGAAAGGAAGAAGAAAAGAAAGAAGAGTGAAAGAAGGAAAGAAGAAAGGAAAGAAGAGTGGAAGAAGGAAAGACAAAAGGAAAGAAGAGTGAAGAAAGGAGAGAAGAGTGGAAGAAGGAAAGAAGAAAGGAAAGAAGAGTGAAAGAAGGAAAGAAGAAGAGAAAGAAGAGTGAAGAAAGGAAAGAAGAGTGGAAGAAGGAAAGAAGAAAAGAAAGAAGAGTGGAAGAAGGAAATAAGAAAAGAAAGAAGAGTGAAAGAAGGAAAGAATAAAGGAAAGAAGAGTGTAAGAAGGAAAGAAGAGTGAAGAAAGGAAAGAAAAGTGGAAGAAGGAAAGAAGAGTGGATGAAGGAAAAAAGAAAGGCAAGAAGAGTGGAAGAAGGAAAGAAAAATGGAAGAAGAAAATAAGAAAGGAAAGAAGAGTGAAAGAAGGAAAGAAGAAAAGAAAGAAGAGTGAAGAAAGGAAAGAAGAGTGGAAGAAGGAAAGAAGAAAAGAAAGAAGAGTGAAATAATGAAAGAAGAAAGGAAAGAAGAGTGAAGGAAGGAAAGAAGAGTGTAAGAAGGAAATAAGAAAAGAAAGAAGAGTGAAAGAAGGAAAGAATAAAGGAAAGAAGAGTGTAAGAAGGAAAGAAGAGTGAAGAAAGGAAAGAAAAGTGGAAGAAGGAAAGAAGAGTGGATGAAGGAAAAAAGAAAGGCAAGAAGAGTGGAAGAAGGAAAGAAAAATGGAAGAAGAAAATAAGAAAGGAAAGAAGAGTGGAAGAAGGAAAGAAGAGTGAACAAGAGTGGCTCTGGATGAAGAGATAAAGAGAGAGTGAAAATATTGAAAAAAGGAGATAAAAATGGAGTGAAGAAGAGAGATTGAGTGTGAGAGAAAGTTGACTGAGAGAGAAAGATGGAGAGATGGAGAGAAAAAAAAATAGAGAATGGATGGTGTCTTAATGTTCCTAGTTACAGTTAAATTGAGCGGGACAGAGAGACAAGAGGTTCCTTTGATTTGGCACAGGTGTCAGTAAAGCACAGGTGCAAGCCAGTTTAAAGACCCTATTATGATGTCATAATGGCCCAATGTAAGTCAATGGGAGAAATTTATATTCGTTTTTCTTTAATATCTTAAAAAGTATAAAGTTTAGAAAAGTGAAAAATACATAGCATAAGTGTCGTTTACAAGACCTACGCGACTAAGTTTGAATGAAGTTTCTACGTTAAGCGGTTCGGGCTGAATTAATCGCAGAAAAAGGTAACAAGAATAAGAAGAAGAAGAAGAAGAAGAAGAAGAAGAAGCCTAGGAATAACAATACAGGGCATTTCATGCACTGTAATAAGAAGAAGAAGCCTAGGAATAACAATACAGGGCATTTCATGCACTGTAATAACAAATTAGTTGCCATGGCGCCGCAAGTGGCAGCCTGTTTGAGTAGCTTGTTTAAGCTAAAGAAAAAACCCAACAACAACAGCAATTGCTTGCTTGTAGCCTACAATAAATGATTGTGACCTGTAGGTAACTGCTGTCTGTTTTAATTCCTTATGGCCGTGCCTAGGCTAGGTTGGTTTAAGTTTTTGGATGCATTAAATGTGGTGGCAAGAAGTATGATCGTCCTTGGATTATGGGACATTGTAACACCTTATCCTGATTTTAGATATTTAATTATGACATTAAATAGACATCGGGTGGACTTCTGTAAAATTATAGAAAGCGAAAAATAAAAAAAAGCTTTGGTTTCACAAAAAATAAGCTAAAGTTGGCAATTGTTTATAAGCCAACGTTGGTAATTGGTTAAACCAACGTTGGCAATTGGTTATAAGCCAACCAAAACCCCACTCTCACTCCTATTTGCTAACGTTGGCCCAACGTGTCCACGACGGCCAAAGTACGTTGGCCCATCGTTGGCATGTGACGTAACTGTGACAACATTGGGCCAACCTCTCCCTGCTATCTGGGGTGTTTGTTAACTCCAGATGGTGTAATCCTAGGCATATAACTGTAAAAGAACGTATCTGTTCTCCGGACTTTGAACTGTTGGCTGTGAGTTTGAGGCCGTACTACATGCCACGAGAATTCTCACATGCCATCGCTGTCATTGTTTACATTCCTCCAAGTGCCGCAGCAGTGCACACCAGTGATGTCATCCACTCCACTGTCGCGGGATTACAGACAAAGCACCCTAACGCATTCATCATGGTAAATGGAGATTTTAACCATGTGAAAAAGTTAAAAACTCTGACAAACTTCACCCAGTATGTGACCTGTAGTACAAGAGAGAACAAGACCCTGGACCTGCTGTATGCCAATGTTACAGCTCCATTGAGGAGGAGTTGAGGGACTGCTATGTAACAACAGACTGGGACCTGTTTGAGAGGGTCCACGGTGAGGACATCGATGGACTCTCACATTGTATTACGGACTACATCAGGTTCTGTGAGGAGAGGATTGTACCAACCAAAAAGGTACGCTGCTTTCCAAATAACAAGCCCTGGATCAATGGGGATATTAAAGCCCTGTTGGACAGGAAGAAAAGGGCTTTCATGACAAGGGACACTGAGGGGGCCAAAGCTGTTCAAAAGGAGCTGAAGAAGGAGTTGAGAGCGGCCAAGGACCGCTATAAGGACAAAGTAGAGGGCAAGCCACAGGCCAACAGCTCCAGGGAGGTGTGGGGGGGAGGAAGAAGCATGCCCCCCCCCCCCCCCAGCCTGTCTCTTACACATGGAGACAATATTTGGAATAACCTTGATTTACAAAGCTTTCATGTGTCTTGGCATGCTCTCCTTCAGTCTTTCACATTGCTGTTCCTGGCGCAAAGATTCAAGCAGCTCGGCTTTGCTTGATGGCTTGTGACCATCCATCTTCCTCTTGATCACATTCCAGAGGTTTTCAATGGGATTCAGGTCTGGAGATAGGGCTGGCCATGACAGGGTCCTGATCTGGTGGTCCTTCATCCACACCTTCACTGACCTGGCTGTGTGGCATGGAGCATTATCCTGCTCGAAAAAACACTCCTCAGAGTTGGGGAACATTATTGTCAGAGCAGTAGGAAGCAAGTTTTCACCCAGGACAACTTTGAACTTGGCTTGATTCTTCACAAAGACAAATCTGCCGGATTCCAGCCTTGATGAAGCACCCCCAGATCACCACCGATCCTCCACCACCGAAATATCACAGTAGGTGCCAGACACTGTGGCTTGTAGGCCTCTCCAGGTCTCCATCTTCCCATTAGACGACTAGGTGTTGGGCAAAGCTTAAAATTGGACTCATCAGACCTTACTTTAGTCCAACCCACAAACCACAACCTCTTGCTTGCCTCTCGTTGATGAAGGGCTTTTTTCTAGCTTTGCCGGTTGTTGAGTGACATTCGAATGAGTTCGGCGTTCATCCCAGTGAGTGGAGAGTCGCTTTCGTCCTCTACCGGTCTGTAGCTTTGTTGTCTCTAATATCTGCTGCTTGACAGTGTTCTTATGAACATAACCTTCTTATGAACCGCCGTCTTTGAGATTTTAAGGATGGAAGCAACCGGATGCTCACTGTATCCCTCTGCCAGTAAAACCAGAGTTGAACCCCTCTTTTCCTCACTCAAAACTTTTCTTTTTAACTCTTTTGGCATGGTCAATAGACACTTTTTTGATTCCAATGACTACTAGCACTGTTTCTGCCATCTAGCTGGTCCTATTGCAAGAGGATAGTGATGGCCACAGTACTGGTTTTTATACTTTACTTCATTA
This sequence comes from Sprattus sprattus, assembly GCF_963457725.1. Lineage (NCBI taxonomy): Eukaryota > Metazoa > Chordata > Actinopteri > Clupeiformes > Clupeidae > Sprattus > Sprattus sprattus. Next base: position 59,600,882 of record NC_137921.1, on the reverse strand, counting down.
AATTAGATTTGGTTCAGGTGATCAACTTATCAGTACCTTATTAAGTAGAATCATGTGTGCCTGTATTGGAATTCAACAGACACTGGAATGAAATGGCTGCAACACACATAGTTGGAGTGGTCTCTTAATTTTTTCCAAAGCTCTGTATACACATATTTTTTCACGTGTGAGTGTCTTTTATATTATGGTTCTAAAGAATGGTACCCCAAATCCTTTGGCGGTTGGGTTGTAAGTGAGTAGGTGAAATATGTAGTAATAATTATTAAAAAAAAGGAAATTAGTCTAGCCATTTGATAGTTAAAACTACTTTGTTTTACTACATGACCATTGTTGACCATTTCGCTCTCTTGTACTTTTTCTGTTTTTTTTTTTTATTTGTGTCTTCAGTTCTCCCTTTCCTGCCATTTTAACCAGGGAAGAACTATTGTATTCTCGAGTGTCCACTATACAACATTTTTTACCGGTGTTTCCACACGTAGAAACTTTTTTTTGTAAAGATATTTTGGTCGGAGGAGTACTGTGTCAGTGGTGCCCGTTTCAGCTTGTTGCCATGGAGATGACAACAAATGCGTTTTTCAGTACTCCCTTAACTATCACTTTCACCAGAGAAGACCTACTAAATATCCAACAGTCCACTCCACAAACTTCTTCACCGGTCTTTACACACCCATAATCCTTTTTAGAGATTTTGGTCGGAGGGGCTGCAGCTCTCTGTGGAGCTTGGACGAGTGTTTGTACATAAACAAAGGTTGGTGTACAGATGTCACAGTGTTAAATATAATATGCACTCCACACCTAGATACTATTTTCATCAACTGCAGACCGTTTTATTCATCGCGGGAGTTTTCCTCCTTCATTCTGGTCGGTGTCTACATTCCACCTCAGGCCAACGTTAGCGAGGCGCTACAGCACCTGGCTGACCAGATAACCAGCATGGAGAGAAAATATCCAGACTCCTTTCTCATTATCCTTGGGGATGTTAACAAAGCAAACCTCAGCAACGAACTGTCAAAATTCAGGCAGCAGATTAAGTGTCCCACCAGAGACAAAAACACACTGGACCACTGCTACACAGTTTTAAAGGACACATATCACTCTGTTCCCCGTGCAGCTTTGGGACTCTCTGATCACTGCCTGGTCCATCTGCTCCCAACCTACAGGCAGAAATTCAAATATGCAAAGCCTATAGTCAAGACAGTGAGAAAATGGACCAACAAGTCAAAGCTGGAGCTACAGGCCTACTTTAACTGCACTGACTGGAGTGTTTTTGAGGCTACATCTACAGAGCTGGACGAACTTACTGACACTTCGACATCTTACATCAGTTTTTGTGAGGACGTGTGTGTTCCCACCAAAACGTTCCCCACCTTCAATAATAATAAACCGTGGTTTTCGGCAAAGCTTCGAAAGGCCAAAGAGGAGGCCCACAGGAGTGGGGACAGGATCCTATACAATCAGGCCAAGAACACACTGACAAAGGAGATCATAGTAGCAAAGAGGAGAAAAGAGAAGCTTAAAAACTAGTTCTCATCTAACGATCCTGCGTCAGTGTGGCGAAGCCTGCAGGACATCACCAACTACAGGAAACCGTCCCCCCACACTGCAGTGACCCCTCAACTAGCCGACGATCTGAATGACTTTTACTGCAGGTTTGATCACCCCACGCTCCAACACAGACTTCACCCAACAAACTGCACCCCCTGCTATCACCTCCCTCCCCACTCCCTCCTTACTCCCCCCTGGCACTGACGATCAGTGAAGAAGATGTGTGTCAGCTCTTTCAGAAACAGAAGATCAAGAAGGCTCCAGGCCTGGTGTTGTCCCACCTGAAGGTCATCACAGGCCCCCTCCTGGACCCTCTGCAGTTTGCCTACAGGGCTAATAGGTCAGTGGAAGACGCAGTAAACATGGGACTGCACTACATCCTGCAACAGCTCGACTCCCCAGGGATGTATGCAAGGATGCTGTTTGTGGACTTCAGCTCGGCGTTTAACACCATCATGCCAGAAGCCCTCCTCGCCAAACCTCACCCAGCTCAGACAGGAAGCAACAGGTGAGGCTGGGAGAAATTACATCCAGCACCCGGACAGTCAGCACTGGTGCCCCCCAGGGATGCGTATTTCCCCACTGCAACTTTTCTCTGTACACAAATGACTGCACCTCAGGAGACCCGTCTGTTCAGCTCCTGAAATTTGCAGACGATACAACAATCATCGCCTCATCCGAAATGGAGATGAGTCTACATACAGGAGGGAAGTTGAGCAGCTTGCCCTGTGGTGCAATCGCTACAACCTGGAGTTGAACTCGCTCAAAACTGTGGAGATGATAGGGGACTTCAGGAGGAGCCCCCCCCTCACCATATTGAACAGTACTGTGTCTGCTGTGGAATCCTTCAGGTTTCTGGGTTCCACAATCTCCCAGAACCTGAAGTGGGAGCCTAACATAAAATCAGTCATCAAAAAGGCCCAGCAGAGGATGTACTTCCTGCGCCAGCTCAGGACCTGTACACCTCCAGAGCCAGAAAACGGGCAGGGAAAATCATTGCAGACCCCTTATTGCACCCTGGACATAATCTGTTCCAGCTCCTCCCCTCTGGCAGGCGCTTCAGATCTCTGCACACCAAAACCACCAGACACAGGAACAGTTTTTTCCCCCTTTCCGTCACTCTAAGGAACAGTTGACAAATTATTTGATTTTATTATTATATTATATATTATATTTATTTAATTGATCCTAAACTGTTGTGATATACTGTATATTTTCAGTTTAAGTACATTGAGAGCAACTAAACCCAGAACAAATTCCTTGTATATGAAAGTGTACTTGGCCAATAAACATGATTCTGATTCTGATTGTGTTGATGTATTATGGGGTCAAATACTGAATGGCGGAATGGCCGCAACTCACTACAGTTATCAATTCAATTCAATTAAATTTTATATATATAGCGCCATAACAATATAATTGCCTCTAGGAGCTTAACAGAGCCCAAAGCCTAACCCCCCTTAGTGCATGCACAATGGCAACAGGGGCAAGATAAAACTCCCTGTTAGGCAGAAAGAAACCTTAAGCAGAACCACGGCACATAAGGGGGGACCCATCTGCTTGAGGTCGGCCGGGTGGAGATAGGAAGGGGGGAAGGGGGAGGGTTATGTGGCAGAAGGGGAAGGGAAACAACAGGGGTTGGACACAGCCAGCATTTGGTCGCGGGACATAGTATGTATACAGACATCCGGTGGTAAATACATGATACAGGCAAGACCAGTTTACTCTTCTCATAGGGTTACTGTTACAGGGGTAAGGGATGAAGGGACAGAGAAACATTTCAGTGGTGGCAATAATGTATATGTTTAGTTATGCTGGCATTTAGCATTTTGTTTGGTTTAGTACATATTGGGATTTTAGTCGTAAGCTTTGTTTAGGGTTGCAGGGTACACAGGCTGGTGACAGTCGCAACACGCGCCGAATGCTGTACAGGAAGTGACGAATCAATCAACCCAAACCACACTCACAAAGAAGCTCTCAGCACACCTTTCTTTGTCCGAGCTGGCACATGAGTGATTGAGTTCGGCTCCTGGCCACGGTACAACATACGCTGTCTATAGCCCAGTTTTGTTGATGAGTGGGGTATTCCATGTCTTTAGATGTGTTTTAGTTTTGCTGGCATTGAGCATTTTGTTTGATTTGGTATGTGGAGATTTTAGTCGTAAGCTTTGTTAGGGTTGCAGGGCAGAGTGCAGTCCATTTGGCTGGTGACAGTCGCAACACGCGCCGTATGCCGTACGACATACGACATACGACATGCCGTAGAACATTATTTGTGTTCAGATATGTCTGGGTGGCTGGCACAGCAGGTGATGGGTTTGTCGACGCAATTACTTTTGGCTATAGGATGCACTAAAGAGGAATGTCTTTAGCCTTGATACGGTAATTTATCAGTAAATGTATTATAATTTATGAACAGATGACAGATGACAGATGACGTTGCACTATTGTGTTTTCATCTCCTTTTAAAGGGCTATCTCTCCTTATTCCATTGGTGGGTATATGTTATCTCTGCTATGTAGCATAACTACACAAAAAGCCTTCCTGTATGCCACTGACAGGACACACCTCTCCCAGCAGGGCACAGTAAGTGTAGAATGTAGTTTCATTTCAGAGGTTATACATTAGTAAAAGAACCCATACTGTGGCAGACGTGACACCATGCCAGCCGAGACTGATGTGACTTCATCATTAAGGCTGGTGATCAGACCTCCTGTCCTCAGCCAGCCCACCAGCAGTTCAAGCAGTATCAGGCTGATGAAACATGGAGTTGCCTGGAAGATGAAGAGATAGATGTCACAAGCTAAATATCAAGTTGTTCAATACACATGTTTAAAAAAGCCTATGTGCTGTCGTAAAGCTTACCCTGAAAAGTAATTTAGAATCTTTTTGAGTGTCTAAGATATCATCTGCCCCCACTGGATGATGCAACTGAAATAATCACATAAATTATGCAACCTAAAAATGGAACTAGCCCTGAACAATGCTAAGTTAAACTACTTTGGTTCCAATGCCAGCCACATTCTGGGAAAAATGTTAATTTCTCTAAACTGTTAAAATTGACAGAAAATATTTAGATTTTGGCACCATGTATTTATGATCAGGTATTCAATAGTGGTCAGGAATCAAACTCGGTAGACAAATTAGATGGCAGTGACGCTTACCACTGTACCACCAACATCCCAACAGATGTACAAGGAATAGGGCTGGGCAAATGAATGCGTTAATCTTGCGTTAATCCATCAATCATTTAACGCCGACAATTATTTTAACGCGCGTTAGCGCAGGTTTTATTATTTATTTTATTATTCTAAAAGGCTTTTATTTTGAAAAACTTTGCCGGTGACTGCTGTGGAACCGGAAAAGGAAATAATTCGCGGTAAAACAAACACTATGGTTAAACAAACATGGAGACGGGTACGGAGATTTTACATGGGCATTTTCAATTTAAAGTTCTTAAAGACGGTCACCATCACACGGAGAATACACGAGTTGTATGAAGAGGAGAGAACTGCAAAAATTGTCATGTCCAGGGTAGAATTCCATCTGGTTTGAACGTCTTGCATAAGCGACTCCTTCTTCTGTCCATGTGCAACTTGTTGTTGCTCCAATTCTGCTACACTTGCTGGACTGTGTTTTAAGTACCTCACAACCTTTCTGCACTTGGCCAAGAGATTGTCAAACGCACTGTTATGCAGAGATACTGTGACAGAACGCTGGAGACTGTGCGCAAAGCAGGGGACATGATGGGGTAGTTGTCTTACAGCAGCGATCATATTTCGTGCAACATCTATGTTAAGTGTGGTGACTTTATTGGACACATTCCACCATAAAGTGTCCCGCGCACGTTTCAGCATAATGTCTCTCCTCAGTTTTCAAAGCATGTGAATGCAGCGCCCACTTCTCATCGATAGAATGCACTTTAACTCCGAGGTAATTGTGGTTACCGAGTTTGCTGTTGGTTGAGTTAATCTGATTGAACTGTCAATCTTGTTCAAAGCCTTCTGTAGGACTTTACAAAGGGAAGAGCTATGTTAGAAAATAAAAAATGTCTTTACAATTAAATACACCTTGGCTAACTTCCTTCTATGTTTCTGGTTTACGTAAATGTAATCACATTTTTGGTGCTTCACCACACTAAGCTTTAGTTTTCTGTTTGATACAATTGTTTAAATTGAAATTAACACAAATTATTTATTTTATTTAACTGCTACTATATAAAAATACTGATGTTAAGTGTTTGTTTGCACAACCAATGTAATGGCACTTTAGTTCATATGGCAGTACATTTAATATACCGCTATACACTACTTTTTAATTAATTTTTGGGATTTGCGTATAAAAATGCGATTAAATAACGATTAATCAGGGAAATAATGCGATTAATCGCGATTACATTTTTTTTATCGTTGCCCAGCCCTAACAAGGAACCACAAAGAGGAGTTTGCATGCATTATGAAGAATGCAACATAAAGCTTTGAAGACAGTACTGAAACTCTGAGGACTACTGCAGATAGCATGGTTTATGAAGTAGGCCTATATGTTATTCCTCCGGACTGCCAGAGGTGGCATAGCCTATGACTCCATCCTTAACGCCTAGAGTGGATCAAGTCATTATTCCAACCGTCATGTATGATGTGTCTCATGCTATAAATAGCACTGTCACGTGTCATTCATCCTCTTTGCCTTCTCGCATTTTGATCTATTTTGCAGTTTTCATACAAAGTTGCAAGATTTTGTTGCCCTCTCTGAGCTGTGAGCAGGGGAGTACTGAGAGAGAGAGTTAATACATTCCGTTTGCCCTGTAAGCGCAAGGTAAATTAAAAAAAAATAATTAATCTACACAACTGTTAAGAAAATTCCATGATATTCCAGGACTGTGCATGCAAAATGGTCAAATTCCATGACTTTCCAGGTCTGGAAAAACTTTTATGAAATTCCATGATATTCCAGAAATTCCATGACCCGTGGGAACCCTGTATAATACACATATTTGCATTTTCACAGATATTTTGAGAGTCTTAGGACTAAAAGAGTCTATAGGAGGCAACCAAAATATTGCAACATCTCAAGTATGCTTAAAGGCGCAGCCTGCAATTCTAATCCAATGCGCTTTTAGTATAAGTGTTTAGTTGGCCACATTTGCTGACGTCTTATAGTGCCTTATCATTGGCTCGCTCAACAAAATGGTCAGTCACATTCCAGCAATCAATATTTGTGAATGGCTGATCTCAATCAAATTCACTAAACTCATTGATAATGAAAAATAGAAGCTGAAGCAAATTTAAAAAAAAAAACAGAAATCAGAATCTATTGCACATACGAGAACACTTTATTTGGCAATAAACCCAAGAATTGTATTTAGAAATCTCTAACAACCACGGCAGAGAAAAAGCTGCATGTCAATTAACTGATAATCAACTTGACATCATTTTCTAAAGAATCAAGAAATAATGAGCCAACCCTTTGAAGACATGCTACATAATAGCCACATGGCACTGTTCCAGCAGGAAGAGGTAGAGTAGCAATAATTTACCATCAAAGTATAACTATTTCTCCCAAATCTAAATTTAAGTTAAAATAAGTGCCTAAGTTTTGTACACCCAGAGTGGATAACCACAAAACCAGCTGTGCATTTGACACTATACAGACCCCTACCGTACCCCCACTGTGTTTAATAACTCTGATAAAGTGCTGGGAGATTTCAACATGAAACCCTGAACACAATAGTCTTACAGCAACTTTCCAACCTCTGGTGGTCTCTAGACTATTTTGGCTTTTCTCTAAATGTAAAGGTGCATTGATATTGCATGAACTACTTGTATAGATATTCACCACCTATAGTAGTTCTAATAGTTCTGCCTCAACATCTTATCAGATGAACACTTAATTACTTTCAATGGAAGTATGCTCATAATAATGAGCACCTCTGGATTTAATCCACTACCACAACTGTTCATCTGATCAACAACAATCAAGACTACAGCAGACGTTTAGTTATATACATGAGAAGATGTCAAATTCCTTGCGCTATTGGTTGGCGCCCAACCCTCCCACTGGTACATGCAGGTAATCGTACACAACAACCTGTATTATGACACAGCAGTGTGCACCACGACCACCATCCAGATACAAAACAATACTTAACAGCAACAACACAAGAGACACCGTCATGAGCATTTCTCTGGGGTTGCCATTGTCGTTGAATTGGGTCCTCTCTGAGATCTGACTCATGACTGACTATTGTCACGGGACGTCAGGCTCAAACGGGAGTTTAAGAAAACAGTTTAATATGAACACAGCCACCGAATACCGCTTGAAAAGCCTAATAGTATGGACCGAGAATCTGGTCGGATTGAACTCACCTGCTGAACATACTGGGGCACTTCGTCTTCGTGAGAATAAGAAGATTCGTTTGGTGTAAGAAGGTAAAACATTGTTCTAATGTTTTGAAACATGGGTGCGTAGTTGTTAGTCTGCTGCATCCTTCAAGCCTAGCTTGTTCCAGGGTGCTTATACCTCTGCAAATTGTTGTTGTTGAAATGTATAACTGTACCAGATATAACTCACGGTTGTGTCCAATTCTTAGTATTATAAACTAATTCACAATCAGAAGAAGGATTACAAATGCTGGTTTCAGTGCGGTTTAATTGCAGATCTTTAAGCCACAATTAGAGAAAGACCACCGGTAGTGTTTCTGCATGTAAACATTACTACACTCACTTTTAAACTCTTAGCCAATGGGCGTGTTTTTGACCTTGGCGATATGCTGCCAATAAAGTGTCGTAAAACTGGAAGTCGGTTCAAGTTGACGGAGTTGCATAAGGTTCACATATTATATAACCCAAGTCCTTTGTAACCAATTGCTTGAACCCGTGTAATGTTACAGTTTTGTACGATTGCTAAAACACTAAAACCCATTGGCTGAACAAAGTTCTCAGTTGCCTGAACTCATGAAGCAAATTGTGCAGTCTGTTGTCAATACCTTAAACTATTTCACACGGTAAAACACAATTTGCAGATCTCACTTATACTTTTCAGCAAGACTCTTAACACATTATCAGTCTCAAAACACATTCTGCACTCCAATTCACATGTCATCCATACTGCTAAACACAAGTGGCAACAATCAAATACAAATAGAGGACAAATGTCATTGATTAAACACAACTACTCAAAATTGATTTAACTTGTATCAAATGGTGTGACACAACCAATAAAAGCCAGTTTAGAGAGCAAACAGGTTGTTGAAGGTGGTAAGAATGGGATCTGAGAATGGATACAGGGCTCTCATGTGTCACGCATTGAGCGTGACAGTCACTCATTTCGGTCTTTTGTCATGCACTCCCGCCACACATCGTATTTCTCACGCTGAAAAAAACCCCTGGGCTATTAGTGATGTGTCGTTCGTGAACGATTCGTTGATTTTGAACGAATCCTTACAACGACTCCAGAGTAACGAGTCCTCTCAAAAAAAGATTTGTTCTTTTTCTCGTTCATGACCGCGCATCGGGACTGTTGCATTGGCTAAGCCAAGGAAACAGAAATGATTCGTTGAATGCAGGTCACGTGAAAAATGATCCAAAGACCCGTATCCTAAGACCCATTCGGACTCGGAAAAAGAACAAATATTTTCTGTCAGGTCACATGGAAAAGGATCCAAAGACCCATATCCGGCAGATGAACGAATCATAGATCCAAAGACACGGTTGGCAAAAGAACGAATCATTGAACGAAAGACCAATATCCGGCAAAAGAACAAATCATTGAACGAAAAACCCATATCCGGCAGATGAACGAATCATAGATCCAAAGACACGTTTGGCGAAAGAACGAAACATTTAACGAAAGACCCATATCCGGCAAAAGAACGAATCATTGAACGAAAGACCCATATCCGGCAGATGAACGAAACGTTGATCCAAAGACACGGTCGGTAGGTGAACGATTAGGTCATCTGCCGGATGCAAGTATTTGGATCATTTTTCACGTGATCTGCATAGGCTCAGCATGGGAAGCTAGAGAAAACCGAAATGTTTCGTTCATTTTGACTGGGTCTTCGGATACGGGTCTTTGGATATTTTTTCACGTAACCTGCATATGCTCAGAAGAGGAAACAGAAAGGACTTATTAACCTTGTTCACTTTCGAGTGTCTATGTTTAGTAAGAAGTGAATGATATTCGTTCACAAGAAATAATTACAGGTTTAGTTATTTTAACTTTTTTTAACTTTACTTACAGTTCAGTAAAGCGTAATTGTTTGCCGTGATAATTAAATGCTTATGTGATAATAAATGACCATTTCATCCAAACTTTCATAATACATTATTTGAATGCAGGAATTTCTTTTAAATTATTATCTGCTGGTTTACATGCAGTAACCTCCATGAATATATGATACGTGTTTGTAGTACGTGTTTGTAGTACGCCAGGGAATTGGCTTTAAAATTAAAAAATGTTGAACATGACCTGGCCGCGCTGCGCTCACCATGGAGGAATCAAGCACCTCGCACCGAAAACCTTGCAGTTCTGCCGTGAGGTGCCACTTATCAGCCAATAAAAAAAAAGAAATTGGCTACAGAATAGCCGATCAGAAAAAAACGTATCTGTTGTATCTGGGTAAGATTTAGGCCGAATCTCGATTATTCCCCTTGCCCCTTTTGCTTTGTCTTTGTCTTAACCCTAGCACTTGCAAGTGTAAGGGCCAAGGGCTGAAAACTTTCCCTTATGAAATGAGACGCCACTCGGTTTCGGGTACGTCACTTGGCGTCCCTGGATAATACAGGATGGTACATGTAAAGCACAGGTCGCGATGTCTTCAAACAAGTGCTGTCATTCACAGATATCAAACGGAATTCGCGGATAAGTTATCTGTAGACATGTGCGACTGTATGAGCTATGAAACTAGCGATTTAAAAAAAGTTTCAATTATGGTTGCAAATATATATACGACTGTATAGAGCACAAAACTAGACTGTCGTAATTGTTTTGTGGACGGTACATGTAAAGCACGGATCGATGTCTCCAAAGCAAGTGCTGTCATTCACAGATATCAAACGTAATTCGTGGATAATAAAGTTATCTGTACACATGCATGGAGTCAGGCTAGTCCTAGCAAGCTACCATATAATCCAATGAAGTGGTGGCATACGCGCTAATTGTAACCTAAAACTACCATTTGAAAGCTTCAGTTAAGACCTACAATACTATGCATCGTTCGCGTAGAACATTTCAGATCAAACCGAGTCATTATAAACATATAAAAAGTTGTGTAGATAGCTTTATTCATGTAAAATATTCCTCGCTTCAAGCAGCCATGTTTTTTTGAAAATTCCCGAACTGGTTTCGCTATGTGCTCTGGGATAACCCTTGGAGGAGCAAGTGAGCTCTCAGATCAGCTTAAAAATAAGGGGTACATAGCCCTCAATGTTATCCCTTAATCTTGATCAAATTGGGTATTGAGACACCACTAGCTCCCACATGAACGCGCAATTTCAAGGGTAAGGGGGAAGATAAGGGGTAAGGGGAAGTATTGAGATTGGGCCTAAATCCAGCAACCAATGAAAATAAAGCATCCTGGAATTGCGCGTGATTGATCTTCCGAAAGTTTTGTTCATCTGAGGAAACCACTGAAGTCGTCTCCTGTTTAAATGTTACGACAAATTCACAATGGTTTGACACAAGCAATGACAACTTGACTGCAGTTCACTCTTTTTCTTTTCTTAACTTTTGTTATAAAATGAAATGTCTTTCAGAAGTTTCTGAGTTTGGGGATTCGTTGAGTAGTTATGGTTTTATTTAAGATCAACAAAGGGAGGCTGTCAATGGATAGTCTGAAGTATCAGAGTTATTAGATTTAGCTACCCAAATAGTTTACCTCCCATTTTCTGACGTCTCAATGATTGAGCATGACCTTGAGCTCAATCATTGAGACATTGCGGAGCTATTTTACACACAGTGATGCACACTAACCCGCAGCATTGGGATGGTTTTGAGCACCCAGGGAGCAGTGATTGGGGTTAGGTTGCCTGCTCAAGGGTGGGCATGGGAGAGCAGTGCTCTACCACTTCCCCCGCACACATTTTTCCTACTGATCGGGATCGAACCAGCCACCCTCCGGTTACCAGCCCGAAACCCTAACCAGTAGGCCACGGCTGCCCCTGGTTTTCCTCTTCCTTCTGCAAATTACGACAGGTGCCACAGCTGTATGTGCAGGTTGTGTAATGCTTCCTCAAAGTGTTCTTGGTAATGCTCAAACTCGCAAAATGGCATGCTTTACGAAATTTGTATGCCTTTTGCTGTGATTTGACTAATACAAGTATGCAAACAGCAAAAATTAAATAAATATAGGTTTGTTTTGCTTTTTCAATAACCTTTTTTATGTCTTCTTGTCCTGTCTTACTTACACCCCATGGCCTTCAAATCAAAGTCTTCTCAAACAAAATGCTTTTCAGTTATTTTTGTCTTTTTCCACAGGTCTACAGACATTAAGACATTTCACACAATGCCACAATGAATGACCTCAGCATCAAAGATGTCTCACCTCATGACTGGCACCTATCTTCCTGCATAGTTACTGAGATAAAGAGAACACAAAGTGACACAACGTGTTGCAAGAATTTGATTGAGCCCTTTCTTTGTTCCAGCACACTGTCTTTTTGTCCTGTCTTACTTACACCCCATGGCCTTCAAATCAAAGTCTTCTAAAACAAAATGCTTTTCAGTTATTTTTGTCTTTTTCCACAGGTCTACAGACATTAAGACATTTCACACAATGCCACAATGAATGACCTCAGCATCAAAGATGTCTCACCTCATGACTGGCACCTATCTTCCCGCATAGTTACTGAGATAAAGAGAACACAAAGTGACACAACGTGTTGCAAGAATTTGATTGAGCCCTTTCTTTGTTCCAGCACACTGTCTTCTTGTCCTGTCTTACTTACACCCCATGGCCTTCAAATCAAAGTCTTCTAAAACAAAATGCTTTTCAGTTATTTTTGTCTTTTTCCACAGGTCTACAGACATTAAGACATTTCACACAATGCCACAATGAATGACCTCAGCATCAAAGATGTCTCACCTCATGACTGGCACCTATCTTCCCGCATAGTTACTGAGATAAAGAGAACACAAAGTGACACAACGTGTTGCAAGAATTTGATTGAGCCCTTTCTTTGTTCCAGCACACTGTCTTCTTGTCCTGTCTTACTTACACCCCATGGCCTTCAAATCAAAGTCTTCTAAAACAAAATGCTTTTCAGTTATTTTTGTCTTTTTCCACAGGTCTACAGACATTAAGACATTTCACACAATGCCGCAATGAATGACCTCAGCATCAAAGATGTCTCACCTCATGACTGGCACCTATCTTCCTGCATAGTTACTGAGATAAAGAGAACACAAAGTGACACAACATGTTGCAAGAATTTGATTGAGCCCTTTCTTTGTTTCAGCACACTATGTTCTCACAACCCCCCCTTCTTAATATTTCACTAGAAAATGTTTTGCACTAGAACATTTGCCATTCACATTTTTTCTTATACTCTAGATTACAAAAAATATAATATTGCGAGAATTAAACCAAATGTTTTGACATTGAAAACAAATTACTGGCCAAGCATCTTCTTCAAATTTCTGTAAAAACATATGGGTTACATTACATAAATTGACGTAGATAAATGCAATGAGTGATTCATGACATGATAAATCAAGTAAGGATGATTCAGTAAAAAAAATAGCCTGAAAGATAGAGGGGACAGAGTATCTGTGCATACACACAGAGACACACATACGACACTGTTGAATCATCAACAAACTCCAATGGAAAAAGCCATTGGCAAAACCTAGTCAGACCAACGTTCCAAAAACCCTACTGGCTTCCTGCAAACGTACCATCCTTTTATTTAGTTCTGTGGAACACAATGTTCCTGGCTTAAGTTCGAAAATGTGTTTTTATGTTTCCACAAATGAGCATACTGGTTTTCTATCTGCCGCCAAGAGAACTCCTGTGCCCATCAAAGTGTGCTGGATGTGACAAGGAACATAGGCAGTAAGGGGCATCAGGCCAAACAGCAGGCACTGAAGTAAACCAACACAGTCAAAAACGTTTACTTGCCATTGACTGCAGAGATGCGTGTACAAGAGGTCAAGGTAGGCCTACATTTAAATGCATAAGGTTGACTGCAATGTACAAAAATACCATTTTCCCCAATTAATACATCTAATTCTATGACTGCATATATAAGACATTCATACTTTTATTGTTGGGGGGGGGGGGGGGGGGCGTACGACAGGGGCGGGGCGGGCGGAATGGGGGCGGGTCGGGGGCTTGTCACTCTTGCCTGTCTTCAAAACTTGAGAGCCCTGATAGAAGAAACAATGTGAAAGGACGAGGACAAGTGAACACCACGTTGACCTTTGATTTTTGTCCCTTTTACTGTAGTAGGCCTACAGTGCATTGTAGGCTGTATAATGTACAATAACAAGTTGTATGGCCCTGAACCTTGTGCTTTCTATTTGGTACACTATCAGTACTGACTGCTCAATAGATTATGACTGGTTGCAGGTTCATATCAACAAAGAACAAGAGTGAGTTGTGAATAGTGAGATGCAGCAGGGCATAGTACTATAGGGGTACAAGAAGCAGAAAGAACCAACACAAATTAGAGCAAAGCAGAGTAGTAATTTCTGATACATTTGTATAGCTACTATGAGAGAACATGTTTTCATTCTTCAAAAGACAATGATAGATGAAAATGAAATTTGTTTTGAGATAAAAAAAAATGTACCTCTCCCTGAGAATGATATGTTTTGAACAATGTGTTTTCTATTTTTTGGTGTATTGTTTACTGACTGCTTGAAAGTGTATATCATTTTGATCACTTTGATTTTGAGCACAGGTAAAACTGGTTTGAGGCAAAAGATTCATTTTGCAAGAGGATTCAGAGGTTTTGTAAATAGTGCTTGAAGATGAGGTTTTGTGTTTAGAGTTCAGAGAAAATGAGTGACTGTTTCAAGAAATGTTTTTTAGCAATTGTAAAAAACTGTAACATACTGTGTAGCCTAGACTATAATGCTACTCATACATATTGTTTTAGGATCTGGCTACTCGAGACAAAACCTTCACAATGTGAGCAAATGTGGAATTATTTAGTGTTGCATAGACAATTGCGCATGAAATAAAAAAATGTTCTTGAACAACTATAATGATGCAGTATGGCATCGCATTTATTTGCATTCTATGCATCTTGGTTCATTTTTTATCTGAACTGAGCCTGTGACCAAGGTTTTTCCTGACCAATGGTAGAGGATGTAGATGCATTTATATACAATTTGTAGGGCATGATACAAAGAAACAGAATGCACAATACTTGGGACATTGCATTAAAGCTTTCAAAAGGCAGTCTAGAAGCATTTTTTTTTTACAGAAAACTACAGATTGTACCTATAACCTTCTGGTAGCTCTAGATCTAGGTCTAGATCAGTACAGACACCTTACAGTTTTGGGACTAGTATATGTAATTTGTACAAAACACACCAGACTAGGGGTGTTGCTAGCCCTGATTTAATTAAAGCTATCTCTTCATGTACAGTTGCACTCAAAATTATTCAACCCCCATTGCACTTTTAGGTTTGTTGGCAAAATATACAATTTCTCAGCTGTTTGCAATAAAACAATTACACAATAATTGTTTAAGTAGTTTAATGAAACTAGAATTAAAGGGGTTTTATCCAAATTCAATACAAAATGCTACTTTTAATGAATTTAATGCAGTGTCAAACATATTCAACCCCTTCATGACAAGCATCTTTAGCACTTAGTAGAGCTCCACACCATCTTCTGACAGCGTTCCCGAGGAATCTTAGCCCAACCGCCTCTTTCAAATCCCGCATAGATTTTCGATGGGGTTCAGGTCAGTCGACTGTGACGGCCACTCTATGACTTCCATTTCTTCTCCTGAAACCAAACCTGGGTGGACTTTAAGGTATGCTTGGGATCATTGTCCTTTTCTCAAGTTCAAAGTTGAAGGAACAACACTACCTGGATGTGGCAGAAAGAGGAAGCTCTCAGTGGCTTCCACCAGATTCCTGAGGAATCAAGTGGTCAAAAACCCTCGAGTGACTGCAAAACACCTGCAGCAAGACTTGGTGGCAGCAGGCACTGAGGTTTCAGTTTGCACAGTATGGCGCATAATAAACACTGAAGGGTTCCATGCCCGGACTCCAAGACGCTCACCACTACTGACCCAAAAGCACAAGAAGAGTCGGCTCCAATATGCTGAAAACCATATAAATAGGCCACCAAAGTTTGGGAATTCTGTTCCGTGGAGCAGCTTTTCGGGCCTATGGATCAGCGGTATGACTGGAGGAAGAACAATGACGCATATGCAGAAAAAAACACCCTGCCTACAGTGAAGCATGGCGGTGGCTCAGTGATGCTCTGGGACTGCTTTGCTGCCTCTGGCACTGGAAACCTGCAAAGTGTGGAGGGAACGATGGATTCAGTCAAGTATTAGGAAATCTAGGGAAAAAACATCATGCCGTCTGTGATGAAGCTGAAGCTTGGGCGTCATTGGACCTTCCAACAGGACAATAATCCTAACCATACCTTAAAATCCACCAAGGCCTGGTTTCAGAAGAAGTAATGGAAGATTCTAGAGTGGCCATCACAGTCGCCTGACCTTAACCCCATCGAAAATCTATGGTGGGATTTGAAAGAGGAGGTTGCAATACGCACACCAAAGAATATTACTAAGCTGGAGGCCATTGCCCATGAGGAATGGGCTAAGATTCCTCAGGAATACTGTCAGAAGCTGGTGTGTGGCTATGCATCACGTTTGCAACAGGTCATAACAGCAAAAGGGTGCTCTACTAAGTACTGAAGATGCTTGTCATCAAGGGGTTGAATAATTTTGACACTGCAGTAAATTCATTAAAGTCATTAAAAGTAGCATTTTGTGTTGAATTTCATTTAACTACTTAAACAATTCCTGTGCAATTTTTTTATTGCAAACAGCTGAGAAATTGTATATTTTGCCAATAAACCTAAAAGGGCAATGGGGGTTGAATAATTTTGATTGCAGAACTGGAGGCCATTGCCCATGAGGAATGGGCTAAGATTCCTCGGGAACGCTGTCAGAAGATGGTGTCTGGCTATGCATCACGTTTGCAGCAGGTCATAACAGCAAAAGGGAGCTCTACTAAGTGCTAAAGATGCTTGTCATGAAGGGGTTGAATAATTTTGACACTGCATTAAATTCATTAAAAGTAGCATTTTGTATTGAATTTGGATAAAACCCCTTTAATTCTAGTTTCATTAAACTACTTAAACAATTATTGTGTAATTGTTTTATTGCAAACAGCTGAGAAATTGTATATTTTTCCAATAAACCTAAAAGGGCAATAGGGGTTGAATAATTTTGAGTGCAACTGTAGATGCAAAAAGTAGCTCTCAGGCTCTCAGGCGGACCTGAACAGAAGCGGCTTGAGAACCGCAACGAGCAACAAAAAGGCTTGAAAACCTGGGCAAGACAACAACCGTAAACTAGCTAGCGATAGAGGCACTTGGGAGTGCGGGAGAGGGCTGCATGCCTTGTAGCAAATCTAACACACAGTGGCACAAAGACAAACTAACGACCCGACAAAGGGCAGGGAAACTAGCCAGGTATTTAACTCCTGGCTAATCAAGGGAAGTGGCAATCACACATACATAACAGGTGAGGACACAGAGGGAAACCAGTGAGGGCACCGGCACACAATTGGAAACAGGTGAGGGCACACAATGGATTACAGGTGAGGGCACGCAATCACAACAACGGCACATGTGGACACACAACAAACATAAAAAAACACCAAGTCTGTGAAAAGGTCCCTTTTGGATGGCAATGGCTAGCCTGGCCATTACCAGCCCGTGACTCCATTTCATTCCGTCTTTCAGTCTGGCAAAACGCTATGCATTTTCGTTTCCGAGATGAGCGGGTGCTTAGCTTGAGGTTTAAAATCATTGGAGTAGATTAAACTCTTCCCAAAGCCAGTTGGGAGAAGAGCTACGACGTCCTTTCCAATCATAAAACTTACAAGAAAATACTCTTGTTCTCCTTTTAATTTTCTGATGTTCTCGAGAGTTGAGACAACTTTTCCGATAGCTTTTCGTGTCTTTTCCTCCAAGGCGAGTTTTGCGTCACAGCTCTGAACTGTTCGCTGATTGGTCCTACAAAATTTTGAGTCCTGGAGACGATTGTCAACGGGGTTGGGCCAGACTGACCCGCCGGTCCAAAGGTCCTAAAATGCCTCCTTCCTTCCTTCCTTCCTTCTTATCAAGAGAGCAAGGAGTGTCCCATTGCTCTTAAACCTTCATTTCCGCTTTTGTCCGACTCCTTGAAATACGTCACATAACGGTCGTTTTTCAAGAGAGGGTCGGAGCTTCCTTGATGCCCTAATGGCGGCATTATTACCCATAACTCTGTGCGCCATTCCCAACCAGAGCTTTTCGCTTTATTTCGAAAACAATGGTGGACATAATGGCTAGGGTGGCTATGATAGCAGAGTCAGAAGACCACAAGGCTACAGACCGTAAATGTACATATCAGCAGTAATTAAACAACTGTACTGATATTAAATGTACTAATAACATGCCATTCTCAAATTAAAGCCAGTGACATGAGTATTTTGGTGGTTATTCACGATGTATACCGAGTTAGCATACCTAGCTAGCCTAGCTTGGTAGCATTACCATTGGTTCTAAATGGCAGTTATGCTAAGCAGCTGGCTATCCCCCCACCTGGGACTGTACAATGGGCTATTTCACCACCCGGGAATAGCCCGTTGGTGCACTTTTAATCTGACACTTTTCGCTTGACTAGCGGGGGCAATTATGCCGTGATTGATTAACAAAGAATTGTCTGAATTCGTTAGGGAGGTATACGTTAGCCATGTCGATGTCAGTAGCTTATTATGATTGCTCGCTTGCTAACAACGTACTTGCTAACGCACAGAGTGACGGCACCACATACTGCAGTCTGACAGAGCGCGCTAGTGCGAGCAGATACGTACACACAGCGTGATGATGCCATATCCTCTCTGATTAGAGTGTCCCGAATGTTGAAAATTAACGGTCTCTTGATCTCTCGTCACTGAATGGGCATCGAGGAGTCGGGGCATCGAGGAGTCAAGAGGAGGAGTCAAGAGAGCTCTCTTAGAATCGGAACGGGGGGTGAGTATGAGCTTGAAATCAATTCAGGCGGAAATACGTAGGCTGGTGTCACCAGGCTAGGCAATGGCTTCCACTATCGTGACACATCTTACTTGTCCAGGTCTTTATGTCTCTTTCGCCGTCAAGCAAGGAATATATGCGAAACACAATGCTGCCACTCGACGATAAATAGTAACAATTATCCCCCGGAAGCAATTCGGAACTATGTTGAAGAGCCGACAGTCACCATCAACCCAAACTGATACAGCATTGGTAACCTTTTCACGGACTGGTCTAGTTATTTTCCTAGAAACGTCGTGGAGTGTGGGTTGGCAACCATCTAACCTGGGGTTGCTTTCTGTCGGGTGCTTTGCATTTAGGACGAGTTGCTTCTGTGACAGCTAAATTCAGTTTGACAAATGTTACATTACCGTCTTTCACTACCGTCTCGGTCGCTCCTGCCTTACTGACTGCAGGCAGGCGCCGGTTTTGTGTCAGTGGTCAACGCACACCGGAAGTAAACAAAGTTGCGTTAACTGCATACAAATATTTGTATCACATTAATCACGGCCACAACAATATCATAGATGTACGCGTTAACTTTGACGTCCTTCATTAATATTGTTCTCAATTTAAAATCAGTTACTCGCTCCGCTGCCCACCAAAGGGAGAAAAAAAAAAATCTGAAACATTTTCGCGGCCCAATGGATAGTGCTCCACGGCCGTTGGGAAACCCTGATCTATAAAACTATTTCTTTGATCAAGAAAAGTAACAATGTGATGGAAAAATGTGATATTTCTTATATATTTTATACAATTAAAACAGCCTGGGGTCAAATTGACCCCAAACAACACCTATGCGTAAAGCATGTGTACAGGACATTGAAAACATATCATCATGTTAATTTTGTGTTTACCCAGTTGTCCCCATGTCCCCAAAATACATGTCAAACATGAATTTAGAGACGTTAAACATTGAATGGAGTCAATCCCAAACATAATAGGAGTGTTAAATGTGAAATCCTGCATAAAAGAGTTAACGTCTCTAAGTCAATGTTTGTTTCATGAGTTACTGTGTTGAGGTGACCTTCAGCAGGAAGAGAGATTACTGCTGTGGGTACAGTGCCCTCCACAATTATTGGCACCCTTAGTGAATACGGGCAAAACAGGCTATGAAAAAATGTGTCTTTGCTTTTTATCCTCTTGGTCTTTCACTCAAAATATTCACCTACCTTTTCATTGAAGTAAACTTATGGAAAGAATTAACTTTTTTTGACATTGAATACAATATTTTTCTCCAAAACATGGGTGTCACAATTATTGGCACCCCTAGACAATCTTATAATTAAAATCTAACTGAAGTATATTACCAGTCATGTTTTACATTTTTAAGTTCACCTGTTTGATTAGAAACTCTTAAGTGGTCCACCATGACTTCTTGTCTCACTCGGGTATAAATATGAGGTGACACAGCCAGAAAAAACCTTAGTCATTAATCAAGATGGGAAAGACTAAAGAACACAGTGTCGAAGTGCACATAGTTGTTGAGCTGCAGAAATCCGGAAAAGGATATAAGAAAATATCTAAACAGTTGAAAATACCCATTTCCACAATCAGGGCAATAGTTAAGAAGTTCAGAGTGACAGGAGATGTAAGGAATCAGCCTGGTAGAGGACCTATCTGTAAATTGACCCAACGCACCGTGAGGAGGATGGTTTGACTGGCAAAAGAATCTCCAAGGATCACAGCTGGAGAATTGCAGAGGTAAATTAAGTCCTGGGGTCAGAAAGTCTCCAGAACTACCATCAGACGCCACCTACATCACCACAAGTTCTTTTGGAGGGTTGCTAGAAAAAAGCCTCTGCTGTCGATCAACAACAAACTAAAGCGCCTACAGATTGCCAAATGTAAGTCAGACTTTCAATGGACAGAGTTATATGTGACCGAAATAAAGCTTTTTGGCAACAAACATCAAAGGCCGGTTTGGCGTAGACAGAAAGATAGCCGTACAGAAAAGCACCTCATACCCAATGTGAAGTATGGTGGCGGATCTTTGATGTTGTGGGGCTGTTTTTGTTCCAAAGGCCCTGGACATCGTGTAAGGATACATGTTATCATGGACTCCATCAAATACCAGCAGATATTAAATGAAAACCTAACAGCCCCCTCTAGGAAGCTTCAAATGGGCCGTGGTTGGGGACCTTCCAGCAGGACAATGATCCGAAGCACACCTCAAAATCAACACAAATATTGTTCACCGACCGCAGAATAAAGGTTTTGCCATGGCCATCACAGTCCCCCGACCTAAGCCCCATACAAAATCTGTGGAAAGAGCTGAAGCTGAGTCTACAAGCGTTTACCTAAGAATCTGAAGAGATACTATATGTAGTTCACCAACCTCATCACGCATTATAGGAGAAGACTCAGAGCTGTTATCTTGGCAAAGGGAGGCTGCTCAAAACATTACATTAAGGGGTGCCAATAATTGTGGCACACCTGTTTTGAAAAATAATATTTATTGAATGTCAACACTTTCTTTTTCTTTCAATAATTTGACTTCAATGAAAAGGTAAGATTTTTGTGAATATTTTGAGTGAAGGACCAAGAGGACAGCAAAGACACATTTTTCCATAGCCTGTTTTGGTCACATTCACTGAGGGTGCCAATAATTGTGGAGGGCACTGTAGGTTGGGCAAATAAGTAAAAACCTAATTAAAATCATAATATTATCGTATGGCATATTCTGTATATCACTCATTATGAATAATAAGCACAAACTGCACTAGAAATCGCATTTTTGCATCAATTTACACTTTATTGTATCTTTTATTTACTTTTGTCTTTACATTTTACCTTAAAACATGATTTGAAATGATTATTAATATTGAATTTGAGTGTAATAGTAAATGGTCCGTGTATATTTTGGTAATTGGATTTTCCCTTTATGAATGGGAATTACAAAACAAAAAACGACTTTCGTTTTGAAGCCCAAAACCAACAATTGAATTGCACAGCATTTTTCTTTCATTATCGTTTTTTAAATACACTTTACAAAATTAAATTCAAAGTCAACAAGAACGAAAAAACGGACCAAAACAAGCATTATTCATATTCTCACACCGGAAGCCGCTTTTCAGACTGTAATAAAGCGCGAATAATGCGAGAATAATGTCTTTGGAGCCCTACTCAGAAACTATTCTAGAATTGGCAAACAAGGCCTGTCATCGTCAGAAATCTCTGCACGCATTTCAGTGGAAGCGGGGGCGGAAGAGGATTTTCTGCTCGAAATGTGCTAAAATTCTGTGCTAAAACGGCGTAAACTTGAGGGGGTTGCCCGAGGAACATCTGGAGTTGGAGGTGGCAAAAGCCATAGCCGAGGTATGAAAACTTCTTCTTTGATAGGCCTATGTGTGTGCAAAGCAATTTATTTCGATTTTGGAATGATAAAAACATAGGCCTATTTGTTGTTTTCTAGACGGGACCAACATTTGGTAGAAAAATGATGAAGGCGCCGTGAAAGGGGTACATGCTGCAGAGACACGTATAGGATCAGTGCTTAGAACTATACACCGACCTTACAATGAAGCAAGACGCCAGGTAGGCTATACAAATTCAAGATGTTTCAGGTAGCGGTGTGTCACTTACTGGCGTACTTCAGTGCTAGCCTATAACCATCACAATTACTAACACATGCACTTGCTTTCAATGAAGCTGATGAGAAATCAATTCATGGATCAGTGATTATAGTGTGCATAGCCCATAAGTGTAAGGTCATCCTGCCTTGAGCCTGCCTCCCACCAATGCAGCAACCCCACCCTGCCACCCAGTGGTCATATAATATCATTACATCCTCCATGGGCCAATGGACATAAAACTAGACATTGATGCTTAACATAAATCCATTCCACACATCCATTAAACATATCATTACATCCTCCTCTCTGAAGGTTATTCAACAGTAAAATAGTCCATTGGCCACATCCAGACTGAACCTGTAAGTTAAACAGCCAAGTATGAAACATTCAGAAATACTTTTAACACACAGTAGCACTGACTCAAGTAAGGAAGTTGTAGGCGTACTGTGTCCAGATCTGTTGAGAATAGTGTAGAAGCCTACGTTTGTGGAATTGTCACATTATTTTTGTCTTCTTTTAGGGTTCTCGCAACTTCAACCCCATACCATACCAAGCAGACTACATGGGACAGAAGGTTCATATGGACCAGAATGAAAAGTTGGCAATGTTTGGGGTTACACATGTTGTAGGCATTGACGGCTATAGCAAAAAGATTGTTGGTCACTCCACCATGGCCATAAAAAATAACCTTGTCATCTATGAAGATGTTTTCAGGTAACAGCATGTAATTTGCGGACATTTAACAGTATTATATCATTTATGTGAGCCAAGCCGGATGCTGGCGAATATATTAATATGGTATCAAGATTGTGATATGCACTATCTAGACCAGGGGTCTTCAACGTTTTTCAGGCCAGGGACCCCCAAACTGATGGCGAGATGAGCAGGGACCCCCTATTATATAAATTGCATAAAATGTGGTTTATAATATACTGGGCCTAGTGCCAAATAAACATAGCTACCATGTTATTGTGAAAGTCCTCTCTATGGCAGAGGTGGTGTAGACACACACACTCTGAATTAACCTCTGCATTTAACCCATCCAGGGAAGTGACACACACACAGTGAGGTGAAGTAACACTAACCCGGAGCAGTGGGCTGCCATTGGCGGTGCCCGGGGAGCAGTGATAGGGGTTAGGTGCCTTGCTCAAGGGCACTTCAGTGGTCTACCACTTCCCCCGCCCACATTTTTCCTACTGGTCGGGGATTGAACCGGCCACCCTACGGTTTCCGGCCTGAAACCCTAACCAGTAGGCCACGGCTGCCCTATTGTTTATTTAATACTAAGCTATTCAAATAATGCAAGGGTTAATATATTCATTAACATTTTTATGTTTTAACATTGAATTTATTTTTGAACAACGGATTTAACTTAACATTTTTTAACACTGAATTTAACATGAAAGGTACAGGGTGGGCGTGCCACTGCCATTTATAAACATACATCTTGCAAACAACTCTGAGCTAACAATTAATTACAACTTATTCAAATAATTCACAGATATATGTTTTTATTTCATCATACATAAAAAAGGGACAGTGAATCCTCAAGCATCTGTCGATGGCACACATCCTCCCACATTAGTGAGATGTATCTTCTTTTCAATAACTCCTGACTGACACGATCCAACGGATGACGGAGGAGGAGTCTGGCGCATGGAGTTGTGTTGACAACATAGATGTTATAGTGAGATTGACAGGTCAACAAACCAATCACACCGCTAGCAAGTTGTTAAGATTGTAGGTAGTAGCATGCTAACATTAGCTAGGGGGCTCATATACCTCGCAAATCCTCTCAGTTTTTTGACCTTGTACAGTATCTATTTCTCTTTATTTATTTTTTTAAATCAGACTTGAGCAGAAACGCAATCTGATTGGCTAGTGCCTGTGCTGTCGTATTTGCATGAAAGGTGCTGTAAGCAATGTTCCCTCTAATTTTTTTCAGCACTGAGCAAATATTTTTTATTCTGAGCGCACATTTCAGCACTGTGAGCAGTTCGTAAACCACGCAACCTGCCGAAAATGACCACGAGCCTGCATTAGCAATAGGTTTTCAAAGAGATGACAGCAAATGTATCAATATGTCTACAAGGTTGACATTTATTCAATATCCTTTATAATGGCTGGACTTTGGAACATTTTATTGATGGTGTTTTACCAGTCAGTTTAGTTGAACTTATAGGATCTTTGGTTGAAAATAAATAAGGTTTAGGGAGGTTTTGACTGGTTCACTGGTTATGAATGATAATGATATATATATATATATAGTTATATATACAGTATATAAAAGTATCCAAGGTGTTTAGTCATTTCTCAGCAGGTACAACATTTAAGTGGAACTTCATTTAAAGAAAAATGCTAATTCAGTGCTTTACAAGAAATATAGTAATTATAAGGTAGCCTTTATAAATAATTTTATAACTGGAGTGGTTTGTAACAAACTAGGCTACAAAACAAGTAATTTGAATTTCATTGAGGGAGATAGGCCTATCTGGCTGTGTGGCTCATCTTGTCTGCAGGCCTATGAAAGACACATCTTTCTGACTAAACATGTCAAAATGTTGTTGCAGTAATCAAGATCACTTTGATCTATAAGACCTAATAGGTCTAATTGAAAATATTGGAAATGTTTTCATCAAATCTTCTCTCGCCTCACGATTTTGTCTTAGTGGTATTTATTAGACTGAAACCGTGTTCACAGTCGGCGCTAGATGCTTGGAATGTGCCACAAATGTCAAGAAGTTGTACCAGATCTGGAAAAAGCTCCCTTTTCAGCGACCAACAACATACACAATATCACAATTACAATATCAGAAAATGACTTAAGCAGCCAGCTTTTCCTTTTTTCATTAACCATGAACTTGAATTCGTTGTATTGTTGACAAATGCGTCCCGGGACCGCATATTATGCTTCCTACAAAAGCGCTTCGAACCTTTTCGCCAGATTGGTCACGTCATTCAGACCATGATCAAATTCACTAACTGCTCCACCCAACGTATCCGGCTCAAAGGCAAACAACTCAGCTCATTTTCAGGGAAGGGGGCATCCAAGTGCTCTCAAATTTTACGGACAAACAGAATGATGTCACTTGTGTTTACTGCATGTTTTCCCACAAGCGAACTCTCTTTTCGCGTTTGCCTCCGAGCAGAATTTGCAGATCACGCCACTCCTTTCTTCATATGTAAATATGTCTGAAAGTTTTATCCTACCTCAGTTTGGACTATTTCATCTATCCACTCATGTTTAAACGTTAGGCAGACCTTTTTCTACGGCACCTGCTCTGCTTTTCTTTTCGCCATGGTAGCCTATATAACAACTGGAGCAGAGCCCGCCAAGAGAGCTAAAGGATACTTAGTATGTAAACATTCTAACGCACATCCGGCCTGGTTGTCAGACATGTCAGAATTTTAAATGTTTATTACCTAGCCTACACAGCTTTGATGCTCAGATTTGTAACCCCTAAAAAAAAAGTTTGTGCGGTCTGAATAATGTGCGTGGGCTGAAAAATCTATTGCGCGGACACTTCGACTGGCCTGCGTGGCCGCGCGCGCGCGCAGCTTAGAGGGAACATTGGCTGTAAGTGAACCGGTGCCCAGCTTGAGAGAGCTCCTGTGGGTAGCTGAATGTGTCGATTGGACTGAAAGATAACGTCTTCTCGATCAATTTTACGTTCACTACAATATGTTGGATTTATGTTAATGTAAATTTAAAGGGAATAAATACAATTCTTATTCGGAAGACATTCAAATTTGTGGAAAAAAAATTTGGTTGATTTTTTTTTTTTTTTTTTTAAATATATAAAAAAAAATCTTATCAACCAAAGATTTCGCGACCCCCCTGCAGTACCTCCGCGGACCCCCTGTTGAAGACCCCTGATCTAGACTATGTGATTTTGGATGTCCTACTTAGAAAGGGTGCGTAGTCCCCTATAACTGACAGACTCTTATACTGCCATTGGAAATAGTATCCGACATAGGGGAATGTGACAATATGCTGTCAGCTTTACAGTTACTTTATAACTGAATAATTTATATTTTAAAGAGAAGAACTGATTTTGAATGGTTAAATTTGAAAAGCTTTGCTCAAATTAAAACCAAGTTTTTCATCCAATAGGCCTGCAATACTAGCTAATGTGATGTGGGACCAGGTCCGCGTGGAAGGAATCATGGGAAGGAATTTTATTTGACACTCTTCATTCAGGAGCTGCTATCATCTCATCGCTACAATCAGGAGAGAACACCTTACTTGCAAACTCCATCCACAAGGGTACAGTTCAGTAGTTTCTATAGTTGCTTCACCAACACACACTGTGGCTATCCCTGTTGAAATTATTTGTTAATATTTTGTATTGTTTGTTATTTAGATACAGTAATTTGTTTAAGCAGCATGCAGTCTTCTTTTTCAGAATTGCTATGCTTTCCAACTTGTATGATAAGCAGAACACTTTTCTGTCAAGTCTGCAGATTTGGTTGAGTTACTGAGAATTCTGCAAAATGTACTGTAAAAGACATCTTTTTCATTTGACCATTGGAATAAACAAATATGTTTTTGCCTCACATTCAGAATCACACAGTTGAATGAATCTGGCCGGAGATAAATAGTCGTGTCAACTACCCCCTGAAGAAAGCCCTTCTGCAGTTGGTGGACCAGGAATTACTAGACATGGATGACAGCCTTGTCAAATATTGTGTGTCCTGCCTGACTGGTCAGCTGTGCCAGATTGGTCTTACAAGAGTGGTAGAGTCTTGGAATGCTCATCGAATTCCAGGTAAAATAACCAGTATTGGAAACATTAAAATAATTACAACAGAATTAAAAACAGACACAGATAAGTCTCAATGTCAACAGTATGTCTTTATTTTACAGGTAAAGGAACACCAAATGAATTGGCTGGCAGTGGGTGTCCCAAAAAAATCCCACAGGAGCTGTTGCCTCACTCTACAGCCAACCGCTGGGATCCTCCCTGACACCACAATCTACCTTTGGAGTAGATCCATTTTTAACAGAAGAAGACAAACTAATGGCTGAGAACCAGTTTGCAGATCAATATTCTGACATTTCTGAACTGTTGTCTAGAGCAGTCAACAATGATTTCACACCATACAAAGAAGCGCTTCTCTTTCTCATTACCACAACTCGGCGCAATGTGTAAACATTTGTGTTGGAACTGTTAAAGCATGTAAGAAGAACGTAAATGAGTGGAACTGGTGGCAGTGGGCGTTTGAACTCTGAACCAATTTAAAAAAAATAAAACAAAACAAAAAACATTCTGTTACCTGCCTGTTTGTGAGTAAACAAATACATATTATTCCTTTTCA
The DNA here is from genome assembly GCF_963457725.1 of Sprattus sprattus. Classification (NCBI taxonomy): domain Eukaryota; kingdom Metazoa; phylum Chordata; class Actinopteri; order Clupeiformes; family Clupeidae; genus Sprattus; species Sprattus sprattus. The sequence continues at coordinate 59,573,189 of NC_137921.1, read as the reverse complement.
AAAAGAGACCTCAGGACAGACAGTGCCTCTAATAGGCCCTTAACCTCAAACATGCTGTTTCCTTCAACACTTCCCCTACATTTTGCACAGGTGTCTGAGTTCCTAAGCCACTCCTCCACACACGTTTTGCAGCCAATGAGGTTTTGGCAACACTGCGTGAAGAGTGGCTCTGTCATCAACTCTAAACCACAAAATGAGAAAAACTAGTCAATTTATGCATGTGTGTCCCCTGTATTGGATGAGCATTATGTAACAGAACTTTGTTAATTATAAAAATATCTGTTACTGTATATCACAAAAAATAAAGTGGCTGGCACACAGCAGACCTTAGTTAGATAATATAAAACATGAGTATTTATTTGTAAATCTGAAATTGTGGCACACACCATATAAAATAGATCCATTGGATACTTACTCAAGCAAAAAGCACAGGAGAGCCCGTGCTTAACTAGCCTGGCCATTACCAGCCTGTGACTCCATTTCATTCCGTCTTTCAGTCTGGGCCAACCCAATGCATTTTGGTTTCCGAGATCGGCGGGTGCTTATCTTGAGGTTTAAAATCATTGGAGTTCCCTTAACCAATCAGCAACGTTTAGTAAGCATTCGGTAGATTAAACTCTTCCCAAAGCCAGTTGGGAGAAGAGCTACGACGTCCTTTCCAATCATAAAACTTACAAGAAAATACTCTTGTTCTCCTTTTAATTTTCTGATGTTCTCGAGAGTTGAGACAACTTTTCCGATAGCTTTTCGTGTCTTTTCCTCCAAGGCGAGTTTTGCGTCACAGCTCTGAACTGTTCGCTGATTGGTCCTGCAAAATTTTGAGTTCTGGAGACGGGTCAATGGGGTTGGGCCAGACTGAGTATGAGCTTGAAATCAATTCAGGCGGAAATACGTAGGCTGGTGTCACCAGGCTAGTGCTTAACGGCCTGTAGCTGTGAATGAGTCAGGGTCAGTCTTTGAACTGCAGCCAGACTGGTGAGCTCCCTGTTTGCTGAAGTGACATCCGGGAGACTCTTTCTCAGTGCGGGCACATGATGGCAGCACTCCCGGTCCCATCCAATTCTCTCCATGGGGTCTCCATGGGGGGTTAACTGCTCTATCTCAAAGCACATGGCAGTGACCAATCTAGCTCTTGGCCGCGTCAGTTAAAATCAAATGCGGAATGTTTACATCTGCTACCGTTGATTATACAGTAAATATGTTGTGAAATGGAACAAAAACACACCACAGTTAAAGTTGTATTAGTATTGATTGATTCACATCGATATGAATGGATTACATGACTAACAACTGGTGGAAAGTAATATGAAAATATTTGTTCACTGAATTAGCGTTCTGTCCCAAACAGTTGCGTTCCAGTTTCCAAGTTTCACTTTCGCTTTCAGTATTTCAACGTGAATGAGAGGGAGCACAAGAACTGAGCGTCTAGCAGCGTTTATCATATCATATACATTATATATGAAGCATGTATATATCTGTGGGCACGATCTCAAGCACGTGCAAAAGTTGTTGTTGTCCAATTTGAATCAGATACGAGAGCGCGCCCAGTCCAATTACCAGCGGAATCGAATCGTGTGTCCAGGGGTTTACATCGGAGTCCAGTCGGACTCAAGTCGGACACAATTAATCTAGTTCTGGGGAGACACATGTGTCCAATATCCAATTTAAATCGGACTGAAATCGGAAATTGGACACATGTGTCCACACTGTCTGAGATGCAAGAACCAGCTCTTCAATTTTGTCTGTGACCTCTGCAATGCCTCCAACCTCTTCATTTTTCCTGCTGTTTCACAGAGGATAGAACAAATCATAGAGGTTAGATATGTACTTGATGTGGTGAGCAGAATTGGTGATGGTGGGGTAGAAGCTTAACCTTTGCAAAAAAAAAAAAAAAAAGTAGGCCTATTTGATTTATAAATGTAGAGCTGCCATTTAGGAAATGTATTTGACAGGCTTTCATACTTTAAGGGCGAGTTGGTTTCTTAGTGGCAGACAGGGTATAAGGGAATACTAACCCAATGTATGGTGTGGCCTATACGGAGATGGCAATGGCAAAATTGTCTGAAAAGTCAAATAAAGATTAATCTAAAAGAAAAAAAACAAAGCAACAAAAAAGGAGCACATTTCAGTGTAAATTAGCCTACCTCATTCTCCTCCTTTTGGTGCCCTGCAGCTCTGTAATGTCCTTTTCTGGAACAGCAAGAATCTTTCTTGCATTTTGTCAAACTCCACCATTGATGTCCCCTCTGCGTCTTCTGGTACATTGAACATTCGGATATTTTTCCGCCTGGACCTACCTTCTAGGTCGAGTATTTTATTCTCGAGCCGGGTCACTTCTTTTATCAGTTTTGAAACCACTTGTTCCACATTCTGAGTACGGTCATCTACCTCACCAATGTGATTCTCCACTTCCTCAACTTTTTGATCAACTTTAGTGAGTTCAGATTTGGTTCAGTTGTTTACTCATATCTTGGCGAAAATCTCGAAACTCCTCCAGAACTTTAGCCAGGCTAGCCGCTGTGACTTGGCTTGAGCTAGCATCCTCGTGAGGTGAGCTAGAATTAACTCGGCCAACTAACTCGGTTTGCTGTTCAGTACCTTTTTTTCCGTTGCTTCCCTTGTTCTTGCTTTCGGACCCGACATTTCGACTGTGTAAAAGTAAAACGTTTTATTATTTGAGTAATTTTGGGGCGAAATATATTGATTTTTGGAGGAGCTGTGTTCTTAAGCTGCCATTCGCTGCGCTGACGTCACCGGAAACCCGGCAATGTTGTTTTTCAATTAAATAAAACATTACATTAAGCAAGCCAATCCACTTTTCCATGTTGATAAGAGCATTAAAATAAAATAAAAATGATGGAAAAAATGATTGAAGGGACATTTAGAATAGATACAAATTTGCGATTAATCGTGATTCATTTTGAGTTAACTATGACAAAAATATGATTAATAGCGATTAAATATTTTCATCGTTTGACAGCACTAATTTTAACATTAACACATTTGTAATAATACTTGTTGTCATGAACCACAACTGTTTGGGGATGTTTCTCTCAACTACATAGTTAGTTGTCATACCTAGCAATAACTTCGTTTGCAAGCAGCTTCATTGAATTTTTTTCAATTGTAAACTTAGGCAAAAAAACATGTTGCATTCTATACGACCTGATTATGTCATTCTTTAAGATACATAGCCTGTCGTCAGTTTTCTTCAATAGGCTAATTCAGATACAGTAATAGATATTTGACTGGCTTATAATTGAAATGTCCGGAAAATGAAAACTCTGCTGGTCACTTTGAAATGAAAATGAAAACGGTCACATTTTTTCTAGCGGAACCTCTGGGTTAAATGCTCATACGTTGCGCCACCAAGGTCTTGCAACGTCAGATCAGAAGCAGTTTAGTAAGCCTATCTTGTCTTCTTGTCTGCAAGTGTTCATTTTTTCCACAAAAGAGAGTAAAGCGGGTAACAAACTAATTAATATTTCAGTAATTGTAACTGTGTTACTTGATTTAAAATAATACTTCGTTACATGCTCGTTACCGCTAAAAGTAGTGGAATTACAGTGATGCATTAGCCTACTTTGTAACGCGTTACTCCAACACTGGTTGGGAGTGGAAGTTAAAAGAAAGAGCTAATTCTGATTGGCCATGGTAACAGTCACACACAAGAATATGAAGGAACTAGGTTAATTTAAAAGTAATAGCATAGCAGTTTTTACTCTAAAATGCTCCATTCTTAAAAGACCTCAAAGACCTCAATTCCTCAAAACCTCACATCTCGACTCTTGTTGGTGGAATTGTAAGGTTGCTGCTATTTTCACCACAACAGTGTCAGACAGGGAGCAAGTGAAGTTTGTTATCTTTTTGTTTGGACATTATTTTGGGAAGTCCAGAATCCAGTTGCAGAGAGAGGTGCTGAGGCTCAGCTGACCCAGTCTTTTGATCAGGTGTTAAAAGCTGAGCTAAAGTCAATGAACCACATCCTCACATGCTGTCCTTTCTCTCCAGGTGGGAACGTTTTTTTTTTAGTTGTATGGTTGCATGGTAGGCAAACTGGTGGGGGTCCAGAGCGGCTGGACATATGGCTTCCTTCTTTGAGCTGGGTTTTGTTCCTTCCTTTGTTTCTTCCTTTTAAAAGGGAGTTTTTCCTTGCCACGTCAACTTGTGCTTGCTGCAGGAGATTTAAGCCTCTGCTCAGTAAAGTGCTTTGAGACAATCTCTTAATGAATATAATATAATACTTAAAAATTAACATAATTCATAACCTCTTCTCCGTTATTATCTTTTAATCTGACATAAATTATAAATGCAAGCTATTAGTGGGCCAAGCAATCCAGCCGTGAAAACACATTTTGTTATTAAAATCACACATTTTTTTGGATGTCCTACAGAAAGGGCCCAGAGTACACAAGACTGTTTGCAATCAAAATAGTGTTCCTGAGATTTTACATCACTTCCTGTTTGGGGGCATTACCACCTTATCTAATTGTCTTGATCCAAGAAATCCACCTGTACCTAATTCTTGTGTCAGTCCCCATAGCCATCCAGGATACGCCCATGTACTTTTGTGTTCAAGGTCGGAAGACCTCATGAAAAAACGGGCATTGTCAATAAGGATAAGAAGTGATCCTTTTTCAACCATAACTTCATGTTAAATTGTTTCTCTCTTTATGACATTTAGTTTATAGTTTAGACAGCAACTTTGACATCTATATTCAACTGCACTCACTACATAATCTCAAACTTTATTTGTTGGTGTATCTCCAAAAAGACTATACAACATTAAAACATTTCTTAATGAAAAGGAAACATGCATCGCAAAAATACTTCAGTGTAACCTGTACCTATGTGGAGTGTAAATATGTCTTGCTATTACACTACCCAACAGCTACACCTACTGCTAACACTACAGAATGCATAATTCCTACGGGCACTGCACTAGTTACTCTAATTTAACAAATATGACCATGTGTCACATACACAAACTAGTGTCAGGCAGAATTCAGGTACTGCAAAGACACGCAACAACTGTTGCACATGCTCGCGAAGACTACATAGATGTAGTAGACGCGCTGTAGGATTTTATAACCTAGGCTACTTCCCCCGCAAATTGGAGATAGCATTAATGTGGCGAAGCTTCGACATGAACTTGTAAACGGAGTTGAAGTGGCTAGGGAGAGAGTGTTTGGGCTAGTTTAGAAAGTACACTCCCTTGCTCTTTGCCTTTGGACAGCGGGTGAAAAGAGGAGGGGCAATTACGAAACTGCAATCAGTTTGAAAGCATGGCCGCGTCGGAAAACCAGGCATATCTTGCCATGGAAGAGTCGGTGCGCTCGCGGGTTCCACCGATACTAACTGATTTATATCAGTTTACCATGGCTTACGCCTACTGGCGCGCAGGTCGACACAACGAGCATGCTGTTTTTGAGTTGTTCTTCCGAGACAATCCATTCCGCGGAGGTTTCTCGCTTTTTGCGGGACTGACCGACTGCCTGTTGTTCCTGCGAAACTTTCGCTTCTCCGAGAAAGGTAAAGTGTCCTTACTTGACAAACCCTCTAAAAGTATTGGTTCTACATCATCATCCTATGCTGTATACTATGTAGCTGACTGTCCAGTACTTCACTGTAATACTATGATATATGTAAGTTAGTCTATGCCTCAGTGCCAGTGTCAATTGAGCTCCTCCTTCTCCTCAAAAAGGTTGGCCTAATGATGTACAAAGGGTCGTTCATGTCATCCACGTGCCTTTAAAGTGGTTGTAAGCTACAGAACATATCAACTGTCAGGGCCTTCTTATAAGCGGTGTAACACTATCCAACTATTTTTTGGGTCACACTACCAAAACTGAAAGAAGTAGACGCAAAGAATAAACAAGATCTAGGGACCCACTTTTAAGAAATTATGGTTTAAAACGTGGCCCATATACTGTAACATTCTGCTCCCTATTTATAAGATAATGCATACACCATTGCATTTTTGAAATACACAAACACATCTGAAAGATGTACTGTATACACAAATAGAGTCTAGTCTGTAATTTAGAGCATTTGTCATTTTAAACTTGACCTCTGCAGAAGGTCAGCCCTGTCTCAAGCGTATAGAGTCCATGGAGTTTATTTAGGAAAATTGTTATTGGAGTTTATTTAGGTTAGATTAGATTGGTTTGGAACTTGAAAGTTGGTTACCAGCTAGAACTGTTCCAGTGTTAACCGTGACATCAGTGTCATTCTGGAGAGGAAACAAAACACAAGCAAAGGCTTGAAGGTAATCAATGTGCTCGGACATTTTGCTACCTTGATTATAATGGTCCCACTCAAAACTGGTGGAAACGTGGGCTGGTTCGCTAGGTGGTACCCAGGTTCAAATAATCCTGAACGGAAACAGTTTAAGGAACCATTCCATCCCTGTTGGTTGAGAAGCAGTAGCTAAGATTATTGCTATATTGACAGCAATGTCAGCACCACATCAATCTTGGGACCCTAGTTTGTCGGCAGAAGTGACCTATTCCCCCCTTGGGAGGGTTGTTTGCTGAGGAGGTGACATATCCGACAGGGACAATTTGAATGCGCGCGCCAATGAAAGTTTTCAAGTGATGGAAAACTATGTCGATCTGCATATCTGTGCTTACCGCAGGTAATCACAGCTGTAGGGATATCCTTTACCAACCTCACAAACATGAGTGTTATTGTTTTTATACAACAGTTCTATTACTAAGTTATTCACAGATTGTAAGAACACATTTGAAAAACTAATGATTCCTGGTCTCTGTCTTTCTGCCCATGGCTCAATCACAGTGAGGAGATCCTTCACCAGCCCCCACTCTGTCGTGTCATATTGACATTATATTCCTATTTCAATTAAGTGGCCTACCTTATATTTGATTGGTGATTATAGTAACAGGAACATTTTTAATGTCATGTCGTTGCAGGTTTCTGGCTGAACCGTAGCCTATTTCAGGCTGCCAAGTGATGACAGACTTGGTTCACGCCCACTTACCGTCTCTTTATTTTCATTTTTTAATTTGTATTTTTTTGTATTACTGTGAATGAGATAAAAATGTCCAGTTTGCGTGTAAAGGAGGCCCAGGAATGTTTGGCATCCATGTCAATTGTCAGTGGGCGGGACAGGGACTTCAACCTGCCGCTTTCTTCAGAGACCAGAGATCATTGTCATCGTTAGCAATGGATGTGAACTTGGATTTTGTTAGTTTTCCATTTGACTATTATATTAAACGCCTAATTATCCTGTTGCAAAGTGATTACACACACACGTGCTGTGAAATGTTTTGCTGTTGCGTAAGTGTAGCACCGTATTGTCAAAGGACAGTGACAGTGAAGGTGATGTGATGGGCCTCCCCTATTGAAAATATCATGACTCACTACTGGTCACCAGAAGCCTCATGTCATGCAAATAAATACATTTATAAGTCCACTCTCTGCCAATGACCCAATGCTCAGCTAAACAGGCTTTCAGTAACCTGTTCTTGGTGCATTGACCGCACCAAATACATCATACTTATCTGAGAGAAATGTATAATGCTGTTGCAGTAAATGCCTATTGAAAATTGAAAATAGAGCTGACTTCTCCTGCTCTCGCAAGTGGCACAGCAGTTTGTGCCTAGAGAATCTTTTTAGTTAACACATCCTGGCAGGATTGAAATGTTAGATTTAACAGTGTAAACCCCTTTTAAGACTAAAGCATTTGGGGAAAGGAAGTTCAATTTGTCTGTCTTTGATGAAATGCTCCATACTCTGCACATTCATTTTTAGGCAAACTACATCTTCATCCAGCCACTACCGATATCAATGCTCAGGAACTTTAGCCTCAACCCATGTCTCAAGTAGCTCAGTTAATGTCTGGCATGTCTGAAGTATATCAAGCTTGTAACTCTGGCTTAAGTATACTTCAAATCATTAGTGTTTGCGCCACACTGATGCTTCCGTGTGCATTTGTGTCTCCTGGGTAAAGTAGTTTTCCCACTGAAAGGGTTAAGGCATGTGTGTCTCTATTGGGCCAACAGCCAACAGCCTTCTCCTGAACCCTATGACCCCGCATGACCTTTTGTCCTATAGGGCACAAATACCAGGGCACCAAGAGTCTGCTTGCGGGTCAAGATTCAGTATGGGGTTGTGTAGGCTCATTTCTTTTTTTAACCTCATATCTATACATCCCTCAACTCCCAACTTTTTTTGAAGTAGCTTTTTTTTATTAAATGCCAGACTCTCATATTCATTTATTTGAATATCCCAATCCTAGGGAAGGGAAAACCGAGAAGGAGAATGAAGTAGGGGGAGGGTTTGATACATGCATGCCTACACACACACACACACACACACACACACACACACACAGAGAAGCAAGCACACATGTGTACTTTACCCCCTCTCCACCCCACCCCCCCACCACACACACACACTATTGACCAGATGTGCTAGCATACCAGAAGAAAAAAAACTACTTGCCTGGTATGTGACCATATGACTAAGGGCCATATATCTCTTATTAACGTGCATATAAGGGCCAATTCATCTCTTATTAACGTGCATATAAGGGCCACACATCTTCATACATTATAAACATGCTTATTTGGGGTTGATGGCAGTACCAGAATCCTATTTTTCTCTCATTTCACAATGTAATCGGGGTAATTGACTGTACTTGTATTGAAATACTTCACCAAGTGAGGACAATCGTTTAAAACTTGAATCAACATGCAAATCATTTGAATCGTTCAAGCGATGTCGTTGTCGATGATTTATTAATTCTTTGGTAAAGCAGTATACGGTACAAATTGCAATGGTGAGGTGCGTGACCTTGGTGAGAATATCTAGTCAAGGAAGAGCATGACTACCTAGCGTGTGAAGAGGGGTAGCACCTCTTCTCAAGATTCTGCAATACACTTGTGAGTTCATGATGGCTTCAATGAAGTAGGATTCCCCCACACCTTCAGCACTCATACTTTCCTGATATAAGAAGTAGTCCACTGCTGTGCTTCCCTGTGGGGACCATGCACCTCTCATTGTACTCCTCTTCCTTCAACCACCAGCCGCTGTGCTATGAATGAGTGCTCTATTTCAGTCAATACACTGGACATCTGTGCTGACAGTGCTGACTGCCTTGCGTCTTGTGGAGGTTCAGCAGTCAGTGTTCAGCAACATGCTGTGCCGTGTGGGAAATGGTAATTCATCACAGATGTATCTCAGATTGTTTTGATCTGGGATTGTTGCGAATGTCGTACAGGAAGGGGTTTTGAGTTAAACTGGATTGTTGCGGATGTCGTACGGGAAGGGGTCTTGGGTTAAACTGGATTGCTGCGGTTGTTGTACGGGAAGGGGTTTTGGGTTAAACTGGATTGTTGCAGATGTCGTACGGGAAGGGGTCTTGGGTTAAACTGGATTGTTGCGTTTGTCGTACGGGAAGGGGTCTTGGGTTAAACTGGATTGTTGCGGATGTCATACGGGATGGGGTCTTGGATGCTCCAACATCTGCTTCATGCTTCAAGATGGTAGCACTATTACAAAAACAGATTTTTAGCATGAGGATGATAAGCTTAAAGACATAATTGATAGTTTTCAGCTGACGTCAGAATGACCAGCTGGCGGGCAAAAAAGACGTTCCACAGCAGTTTAACACGGGAGTTAATACAGGAACCACCCACCTTTCAAGCTCTTTTAATATAAGTTAGTAAAATGCCAGGCAGTTGTTGCTTGGTTGGCTGTTTAAATCGGCGAGCAGACAAGCCCGGATTTATTTTTTATCGCATTTAAAACCCGCTACCGCTCCTGCCAGCTGATTAAAAAAATGTTTATTTCGCCGTGGCTGCCAGCTGATTGCACGTATATCTCGTTTCCACCGGGGCCGGGGTGGAAACTAGGTAGTAGACACGTAAACTTTTGGTAAACTTTTCTTGGAAGCACAGTAAAGTAGCCTTACTTTTGGAGCTGGAAATAAAAGCAGTCACCCTGTTCTGGTCGCCTAATTTATCAGAATAACTGCCTAAAATGGGAATAAATCAAGTAATAAAGACAAGAAACAAAGCATGAACACGATTCAAATTGGATTACCCAGCTGCTGATCTACCTAAGTAACCAAGCAAGTAGGCTAGGTATATGTGTATTTTGTCATTCAACTAGTAATACTACAATGTCAGTAGAAAATATATGGGAAGATCATTTAAGTTGTCATTCGCTAGAGAAGGTTTTCGTGCTTGTTTAACCCAGAGAATTGGGTCAAATAATAAACAACATCGTTGGGTAGGCTAACGGCTGCTAGCTTACAGCAGGTACCTCGTAACTCGCTAGCTAGTGCTATTAAATGGTACTCATCTTTGCTCTGATTATGAAGATGGTTTTTAGTTTTCACCTTCCAGACGACATCGTTGTGAACCCAACCACTTCTGAAAATGAATTAACTATCTGTGCTTTTGTAGGCTTTCAGTGTTTGAGATGTGTATGGGGACGGATTTTCTATTAGATAGATGTAAATATCTCCACACTGGAGCTCAGACAGTGACTTTAGGGAGGTTAACGAAATAAAAATGTCAGGACACCTGCAGTAAATGTAATCCCAGTTCCTAATTTGTTTTCCCTTCTGAATATTTCTGTCTGGCTATTGTGGTATGGTCTGTGGTTGATGGCAATTTGAGTAGGCATTGCTCGAAGTTTTCCACTGTTTCTCGCTGTTTCGCTGTTCTTTTTGCCCGTCAGCTAACAATTGTAGTGACGTCACTGAAAACTATCAATAGGCCTGTTACGTCTAAACTACACCAATTGATGATGTATGAAAGCATAAAGAAATTACTTTCAACGATAAACCTTTCTTTGGCATGCAGTTTAAGATCTCTTCATATTATTTATTTTGGGGAACATAAAAAATGCTGTCCATCTTTTTAAACAAGGCTACATACAGTCATTGGGGAAAAACATACATTTGAAAATGAAAGCATCATCCAGTAGTACTAGACAAAAGAAAGAATAGATCTTTTTTCTTGAATGTATCAATTCCACTTGCATTATGTTCTAGTTAATGCTGATGCCTGGGATCATTTACAGTGTGGCGTGCAGTGCAGTTTCCTATAGAGACCACCATATTAGTATGACGCTTCTCCCAAATTCCAATCCATCATAATCTGATTGAAATGAGATCATTGAAACATGATCCATTAACACATCACAATGAACTGAGTTCCCAAGAGTGGACCAGACCACACAAGGATCAAGCTTGTGTCGAGGGGAAGAAATGCATGATGTTATACCAACACTGAGAACCAGTGCTCATTTCGTGATCACATTACCAATAATGACCTGTCAAAACTCATGCAGGATGCTACACAAAAACAACTTTGAATACTTGATTGTTCTATCTTTGATTATTTTAGTCTACTGGAATTTGACTAAAATATCTTTGGTTAGACTTGCGTTATGTTTTAGCAGTGAGATTTAGGGCTCTGGTTGTAGATGCTGGTTTCTGGGTCATTAAAGCAACACTATGCAACAGATTGCCATGGCCACAAGTTTTGTGATTATCTTCAAATGCATATGGTAATGTTAAGTACAAGCCATCTAGGATATGCTCTAGATTCTGTGCTCTGGGCTGAAAAACACAGAAAAATGTAAGAGGCTTTTACTGCTCAACATTGCAACTGTATCACCTAAAGACATCAGTTTGCATCACCAAGCTTTTACCAGTGGCAACTGGGCCTTTGACGGTGTTAGCTAGGGTTTCACATGACTTTAGGAAGTTAGCTGACTAGTTTCAGACCAAAACTCCTTACTGCTGCTTTGAGGCAATATAGTTTCTAAATGAGGATGAACGAGGATGGTAAGGTGGGTGGTCAGGTCCTGGCATATCAGAATTCACAACATGGCCTACAGGCAAGCATCAAACAGACTTATTTAGACTCATCTTACGGTCAAGCATACATAAGCTTTGTGCCCCTTTGGTGTTAGGTGTTATAATTTATCAGTTTTTTAACATATTAATATTGATGTCTATTTTTAATGTGTGTGTTTACAGATATAGAATATCTGCGGACAGTTCTTCCTCCAGCTACCGATCCTGCCTTTTTCTCCTTTCTGACATCTCTGGACTGCTCTGCTGTCTCCATAAGTTCTATTCCTGAGGGTACCACTGTGTTCGCTAGGGTGAGTCAATGACTACTTTTTATTATTTAATCTGAAATTTAGATCCATTTGTCCAAGTCTCAGCTACTCTCAATGAACTCAATCTTATTCTGCTATAGTCGCCAACTCTTGTACAAGACGTGTGCTTGCTTTTTCACTTCTCAAATCTGAAAATTTTCTTAACAATAGGTATAATACAATGTGCTTTTTCTTTCATCCGTCTTACTCACATTACCATGGCTATCTCTTGCATATTGTTCTTCTATCCAGGGCCCGTATTCACAAAGGATTTTATCTTACCGCTAAGACTTTTCTTAAATCGTACTAAATGTTCCCAGCGAAAGGTTTTCTCCTAAATCTATTCTTAAAGCTGTTGGACCAACTGCAATAAGAATACCCGTATGATTCGGTAAGCACTGTTGCAGTTCTCCAAGGTAATTATTACTTTACCACGGCCAGAAAATATAAAGAGGACAATTCCAAAAATAAACACTTCATAAGTTTAAAATTTCGGGGGGTGGGCGGTCATGTGGAGGATGCTGCTGCTTTAATAGTATTTTATTATTATTCAATTATACCGGTATATTATATTATATAGATAGAACAAGATATTTACAGTTGGTTTATTAAAAATGCTTTTCAGTAAAAGTCAATAACAATAACTCCAATAACAAATTATATATATATGCCTGCTTTGCACACTGTGCACAAGGCTTCCCATTTGTCTCGACCTGGTCTGAAAGCCGGGAAACACTTTTGTAATTCGTCGGTAAACGAGCACTTGCGCTTCGGCATGTTGCTTGCGTATGACTGACAGTCACGTTGTCTACGTTCTGATTAATAGGGCTGACAGCATAGGGGCGGGGATTAGGCTACGTCACACGCAGCGCCGTGGGCAGTGCCCTAGTGCATGTAAATGTAATGGTCCAAAGAAGGTAATTTTAAAAACCAGGACATTTCCTCACTTTCTAAAAATAACCCGGGACACCCGGGACAGGACGTGAAATACGGACATGTCCCGGGAAATACGGACGTATGGTCACCCTAATTAATGTATCAGGTTATAGATAGATAGGGACAAATATTCATTCACACTCAGTCTTCCATAACAATAAAGTAACTGTAGCCTATTAAACAGGATGCTAGGGAATGCAATCTTCTGCAAGTGTTTAACATGCCTGGTCTTGTGCCAGTTAACCTGGCTAGGAACTATCCTAGCTATCTCTAGCTGAGGGTACCATCTTAACAGTTGGTAGTTGGTAACATATGTTAATATGAACTTGTGTTAATGAACTGCACGGGTACCCTGAGATAAGTACATTTTCCTGTTATAATTTCATGCAAATTGAACTCTGCGGTTTTAAACCATTGCCACAGCACTGCAACTGCTCTTACTAAAGTAATTAACGATCTCAGACTAAATTTGGATACAAATAAGGTTTCAATCCTTGTCTTCTTAGGCATAAGCGCAGCATTTGATACCATTGATCATGACATCCTAATTAATCGTCTTGAAAAGTTAGTTGGGCTTTCTGACTCTGTGTTAAACTGGTTCAGAACATAAATCAAAGGGAGAAAGTTATACGTCAGGCATGGAGATCACGTGTCTAAGAAACATGACATCTGCTTTGGGGTTGCACAAGGGTGCTGCCTTGGTACATTATCATTCTCACAATGCATGCTGCCACTTGGGGACATCATTAGAAAACACAATGTATGTTTCCATAGTTATGCAGATGTCAGATAAATAAATGAGTGCTGTACTCAGCCTACCCACATTCTAACCTTAGTCTCTGTAACTGAAAACACAGCTGTATCTCTTACTTTACCTCAGTGAGCCAGCAAAGCCTCTCTGTATGTCCTGTGTCATGTCTGAAATAAAAACATCTTTCTCTTCTGGGCTGATGAACACTGATGGTGTTTGTATGTCCTGTGTCATGTCTGAAATAAAAACATCTTTCTCTTCTGGGCTGATGAACACTGATGGTGTTTGTATGTCCTGTGTCATGTCTATCTTTCTCTTCTGGGCTGATGAACACTGAATGAACACTGATGGTGTTTGCATGTCAATGTTTTCAGGTTCCTCTGCTAGAAGTTTCTGGTCCCCTCGCTGTCGTCCAACTTTTGGAGACCAGCCTTCTATGTTTGGTCAACTATGCCAGGTACACTTGTAATAAGTCAATAAGTGCACATTTCAATTAATCCTTTTGAGTACCCTTTTAAGACCAATGACCGGGCATGGATTAGAGTTATTTCAGACCAAGCTGGTCACCATGGGTTATACCCAGGGACCGCACAACAGATAACCAAGATGAGCGCTTAGAACAATCATGGATGTCATTCACGTATCGATGTTACACAATTTAGATGGATGATTGTCATATCATTGTCAACAGGCTGAAAGTGCATGCAGACCTCAGATATGTGCAACTGCAAGCGAAGCATTTGTCCTGTGCATTTGTTTGCTTGCAGCCTGGTTTGCAGTAATGCTGCACGTTTCCGGCTGGCTGCAGGCTCCAAGCTAAAGCTGATCGAGATGGGCCTCAGGAGAGCCCAAGGGCCAGATGGAGGTCTCTCTGCGTCACGGTACTCTCACATTGGAGGTGACGGGCATGTTCACTTTCGTTCAGCTGTTAACTCAATGACAAATTCTTACTGATGTTTTCTGATTATAATTAAACTACTAGTATACTCCACCCCTATGTTATCTCACTCATATGTGCCTGTTGCCCCTGTTCTCATCAGGTTTTGACACGACCTCAAATGTAATGGCTGGTCTGCTGTTCGGTGTCCCTGTGTCTGGAACTATGGCTCATTCTTATGTCACTTCTTTTTCTTCTTTAAAAGAGGTGTCGCCTCAGGTAAGTTACTAAAGGCAAAGCAAAAACAGAGAACATCTGCTTAATCCTCTTTAAGTGGTCGCCTCACACAGAGAACATCTGTTTAGTCCTCTTTCAGAGAACATCTGTTTAGTCCTCTATAAGTGGTTGCCTCACACAGAGAACATCTGTTTAGTCCTCTATAAGTGGTCGCCTCACACAGAGAACATCTGTTTTAAAGTCTAAAACATTTTTTTAAATCTGTTTGCTTTTTTATTATTTTTTTACATGAAGTGATCGAAATCCGTGCTGTATAATGTGTGCATTAGTGTGCGTAATTATGTAACTAAGTAATGGACAATTACATTAGTTTGCAAGCATTAATTAAGCAATAAGCACCAAGAGGCCGTGCTTTGCGCTGATTGTAGAACAGGTAAGGGGAGTTGTTAGGCACGATGCGAAGAGCTAAAATCAGCGCAAGGCACGGACTCGCGGGGCTTATTGCTTTTCTAAAACTGTCACTACAAATATTTGATTTGGTTTTATTAAATAAAAACAATTCAATTTAAGAAACAATAGTTTAATGATAAACCGTCATTCTTCCGCCACTAGTACAAAGTGCTTATATATTCACATTAATTTGTATATCGCCATTAATAGTGCAATTGTTGAAATAGTTTTCAAATGGGCTCCTCTTTGCTGGTGCAGCGACGGGTATCCTGATTTTGACGCTTCAGTGTCCCAGATGAAATGCGCTATATGAATAAAATTGCCTTGCCTTGCCATTCGCTGCGCAGTAATATGGAATGTTATCATAGAATGATATTAGGACAACTTGAAAGGTTGTGCTGGATTTTACAACGGCTTTTAGCCAATCACAATCAAGGATTGGAACAATCAGTTTTAGAAATACGTTTAATGAATGAAAAAGGTAGTCAAAATCTAGAAACAGGCAGGGTTCAGCACAAATCAGGCAAGAATCACTGAGTCAGAAGTACGTAATATAATACAGCAGGCAGAGAATGTGCAAAATTCAATTTCCATTTTTATTTCTATAGCCCAAAACAATAAATGTATTTATTTAGCCCAAACAATAATTTTATTTATATAGCCCAAACAATAATTTTATTTATATAGCTCAAAACAATCAAATTGTCTTCAGGTGATTTACAGAGCCCAGGGCCTGAACCCCCCGGAGCAAGCACAAAGGTGTCATGGGGAAGGAAAAACTCATGTGGGGGTCAGGTAGAGAGGTAGAGATAAAAGGAGGGGGGAATGCTGGATCTATCTGCGTGACGAAAAAAAATTTAAATAGGTATTTTGGAGGAATGTCATCTATGCTGTAGACAAGTAACCAAATAATAAACGGGATTATGTATAGGCCAGCAGTCATTTTTAGAAAACAATCTAGCTTTTACATTTCCTTGCAAGTCGCTTTGAATAAAAGCATCTGTTAAATGACTACATGTAAATGTATTGATAACAAATGCAATACATTGAGTCCACCTTAATCATTTTCTACAATAATGATATGCTATGGTGTTCTTATAACACTGTCATATAATTATGAGTGCTTTGTTCTCCGCATCGCCGACACTACAAAAACGTACCGCTCGCAAAGAAGCGTAAGACAGTCAATGTTCGACTGTGATGTTTGCAATAAATGACTCAAGAATGTCTTGTAAATTAATTATTCCTTGTCGGCTGAATCGGTACTGCTCATACAAGAACTCATCATGATGGAATAATGGATCTTGCCGATCGCAAAGTAATCTCTCCCTACGCTAATCTAACTAATATCTGTCAATGGGATTCCTCCCTTTTCCGGGGGTGTGGCAAGCTTATCCAGCTACACTTAGGTTAGCCTGCGTTGGAGCAGGTAAGTGCTAATTGATATGTTACTATGGTGATTTATCGAAAGTTGCTTCCAAGAACCAAAAAGAGGGTCGTTTTTTTATTTTAGCCTGAAAAATTGCTCGCTAAACAATTTAGCGAGCTACTCCGAATAGGGCCCTAGTCTGTCATGGAAGTCGCTCCGAGAAATAACAACAAAGTTTGTTTGTTTGTTTGACTTTTTTTGCTTAGATTTTTAAAAAGATACAGAGATATACACACTGTGCAATGTAAAAAAAAACGTTATTGTAACTGAAAAATACGTCTGAGGGTATTTGCGAGGTGTATGAGCCAGTTATCTAATGGGATTATGTATGGTCCATTATCTGAAAATAAATCTAGTTGCGTGTCAAAGGCAAACATTTCAGTGCGTATTCTGTGGCTCTGGACGAGAGTACTGACATAAATGATAATACTTAGCATGTGTACCACAGCCAAGGATGTATTTGAGCAACTGTGTGACGCAATGAGCATGCCGGTCTGTCATACAAGTTGCTCCTAGGAATAATACATTTATTTTATAAAATAAAATGATTCAGATTTTTGTTGAAACAGTATTCAGTTTTGTGCTCTGTTTTGTTTGTTTGCAGCCTTGTTACCAACTATTCAAAAGTGGTGCATTACAGCATTTGCTTTGAAATGTTGGAAAATTATAGATGTAGTTGTCGACGAAGACATTATCCCAATATTAATGCTGTATATGGAAGTCATGGGCTATCAATTGGACAAAGAAATCCTAAAGAGCAACTTTAACAAACACCTTTATCCAAAGAGCATCTTGCATCTTGAATTGAAACTCAGGTCAGCTACTTGTTATTCAACAACACTAACCATTGTACCACTGATCACACATGGTAGATTTGCCAATTCAAAAGTGGTATCTACAGTATTGTGATGGGCAAGCCAACAGATTAAAAAAATCTGGCCCACCAATGGCCAGACTGGACGCGCATCGGTCTCCAAGTAATTTGAGTTTGAGACCCCTGCATTAGAGGTATCAGTTTTTTGTGTATGGAAGGCAGTGGTAAAAGCAGAACACAGGACCAAAACAGATACATTTACCAACAGATCTACCCTTGCAAAAAATGTGAGCAGACATTGAAAACCATTGAACACTTACAAGGTAGTAATGTACATACCTGTTTAGGGTTTAAGGGATTCCTAATGGGAGTCAGTGGACTCAGGCATGGTATCCATCATCTTCCAGCAGTAGGCCTCTGTGGCTTTCACCTCAGAATACCTGACTAATTTTGCTCTCTGACAAAATTTCGATTCTTTAAATTCCTATCACATTGGAATTTTGCATACGGACACACACACACACCATAACAGACACACTCACACACACCATAACAGACACACACACACGATAACAGACACACACACACACACACGATAACAGACACACACACACACACACCATAACAGACACACACACACCATAACAGTTACACATACACACACCATAACAGACACACACACACACACACACACCATAACAGACACACACACACACACACCATAACAGACACACACACACACACCATAACAGACAGACACACACACGCACACACCATAACAGACACACACACACACACACACACACCATAACAGACACACACACACACACACACACACCATTGCAGACACACACACACACACACCATTACAGACACACACACAGACCTGTGGAGACCTGCTGGTGTAAAGTCTACATACAAATAATTGTCTCTGACTCTTTTGCTTTCTCATTTATTTCTATGTGTACATCATTGCATGACCTGCATCTTTGTCCCTGCAGGTGATGATGCCTTCAGGTGGTGGTGAAAGAGTTGACTTTGTCACCTTAACGAAAGGTTGGCTGAGGCGTGTGTGTCAACTGCTAGATGTGAAGTCAGAGCATATACATGAGGGCGAGCTTGCTGCCTTTCTTTCTTTTGGCCTTGCTTATCCTCTCAACTTCCTACCTGTGATTGACACATACAGTGTAAAAAGGTATTCCTTACTCTTCAAACTTAACAGTATGTGTTTATTGTGAGATCAGGTAGTGTTTGCCTTCATGTAGAACCAAGGCTTTGAACCGGTTCACGGAACGAAAACGAAAACCAGAAACTTTTGATGTTTTGCTAGGAACAGAAACGAAACCAGAAACTTTCAAAAAAAAATATGTTCCGGATCAGAATCGTTTACCTAAAATAATGGTAACCGGTTAATAACGTTATTTTTTCGCTCTTTCACAAGATTCCTAAATGCAATATGATTGGTGATGTTCTCTTCCGGTCGTTAACTTAGATACTAGAGAACCGTGCCGCGCACCGCCAGCTGGTAGCCTTATCGGATCAAATCTATGCACAAGCTGTAGCCACCAGTCTCTCAAACTCAATCTTAAGAAGAGGTAAATATTGTACCAAGTATCTCACACATGTTTGTTTTAAATAGGAATTCTATAAGATAGGCTACGAATTTCCAATACATTGTTGTAAAAATCTGCAGGGTCAAGTTAATGAAATTATAGCTAAGTTGGACAGTTAGCATTGGCAGTAGACTACCTTGCTATTGCCCAGCATAACCGACCCTAGTTTGTTAAGTCTTTATTTAAAACGTAGGCTAATACGGTAGTTCTCATATTTGGAATTTTAACTTTTTTGTTCAGATGGGAAGACATTGCGAGAATCCTATGCGGCAGAATTATTCATTTGACCCCGCGACTAACAAATACAAATACAACATTGAGGGATGTATGTTTTTTGTTCTAACCGGTTCAGGAACGTCAATTTTAGGGTTGGAACGAAAACCGGAAACGTTAAAATACTGTTTCTGATCGGAACGAACCAATTGGGAAAAAAATCTGGTTCAAAGCCCTGTGTAGAACTAACCAAATCCAGAGCTTCCATCAAAATGAGGAAGTTAGCTATCTTGTAGGCTCAATATGATGCATAAAAAACCTTGGCGTTACAAGGAATATTTCTAGCCTGGGCCCTATTTTCCCAACGTTTTGGGTCCAGTCATTTTCTACAGAAACTTAAAATAGTAATTTTCTACAGTTTCTTTAGAGTTATTGGGGTAAACAGACACGGGTATATCTCTGTTTTGAGGACGGTAACGGCTGGCGGAAATGGGAGCATATGCGCACTGTTGCTCAAGCAATAAAGCGAGCGGTAAAGGTGTGATCAAAGACACTAAGGGCCTGATTTACTAATATGCGAGCGCTGCCTAATCTGCGTTCGCAAATTAACGCACAGTGTTTTTGCGCTTTTTCCGTGGTAATTATCAAGACAGATCTGCGCTGGGCAAACTGTGCTCACTCCGCCCTTTAAAGAGCCTGATTTACTAACATTGATTTGCGAACCCATCTTAATCAGCGCCTTTGCCAGGCGCACATTAACGCACGGTGTTTCCCCGCATTTTCTGTGATATTTATCAAGCCAGATACGCGCTGGGCAATCATTATTTAGCGCACCATTAAAAGACTGGAGAACTTGCCAGCAAGTTACTCCCACCATGGAGATTCGAGGAAGAAAAAACTAAGGTTCAGCGAAAAGATAGCGAGATAGATATATTGGTTCACGTTCGCTCAATCACTGAACCTGATTCAATGGGTTATATTGTTGTTTTGCCCGCCATCACCTACAGCGAGATGTTTAAAAGAACACGATTATAAATAATATGCTATTGGTGGCATTAATGCATAAACTGTCTATTATAACAATAAACTGTCTATTATAACAATATATACATGGCGAGATTAATACGTTCTACAAGGGACATGGGTTCACTACAATATATCCCCACTGAAACAAATACACTTACCAATGAGCCAGTCGTCTCCAAAATCACCGTTGCTCAATCATGGATAGATGCACTATTCCGGAAGATAAAACTGTCATGGACAGACCACTACCACGTAAGTAATGGTCATGTTGGCATCAGTGTTGTTTTCGTCAGGTAAGACGAAAACGAAAATGACGTCGTCAGACCCCTTTTTTCCATGACGAAAATGAGACTAAGACGAACGTCACCAAAGCCATATAAAGAATAAAATGTGACGAAAAATTTAGACATTTTCGTCAGACGAGAACTAGACGAGATTCAATTGTTAGTGAGTGGACGAACAAAGTTTCAAAACATGCTTTTTTTCCGCCAACTATAATATGCGTGCAATGTCAATCAAGAGCTCAGACATCAGAAATGGAGCCAGCTGCTTGTCCTAACAGTCACGCCCCCATCACACACTAAAAGCCTCGCTCACGCGCAGCTGCCGTACGGCTGTACGCACTGTGCGTACCTTCTGCTACGTGAGAAGAAGAAAGAGAGAGAGAGTCTGCAATCATGCGCTGAGCCTGGCCAGTGCACAAAGCACAAACAAACGAATAGTGCTTAAAGTACAAACAAACGCTTACAAAAGTTATCTGACACACGCTGTTCCCAGCACGACGCATGCATTGCCACTGTAATTCAATAGCCTACTATGAACGCATATTACAATAGGTAAACTGCAGACAGAGGGGCGCGCAAAAAAAACGCGGTACTACGATCTCCCTGTCCAAATGAATGGAGTCATTTGACTTTATGATCAGCATATTCAGGGTTTGCTTCAGTATCTTACACCCCTCCTCCTAATCCGACAATGTATGGCAGCAAATAAAATCGGTGTACGGACAACTAATGGCCGTTGAGTATGCAGAGCTGGAGCTGTGGAAACAGCTAAATGAGTTACAGCCAAATCGCAGTGATCCTTGTCAAGCCCTGGAAAGTTCGGCACATTTCCACCCAAACATTCATTGAGTCTTGTTGACAATGCCCGTTTAAACAACGTCTGCTGAGCGGTCATTAAGTACAATCTTAAGACATATCTACGAAGTAGGCTACGATGACTGACAAAAGACTGACCGGACTTGCTCTCATGAATATTCACACAGATTTGGAAATCGACAGTGAAAAAGTAAAAAAACAATATGCAGAAGGAGAATTTACTTAAATTGTAAGGGCAATACGTTTAGGCTGTAACCCATTATCTGCGCGTGAGTGTTAATGTGCACGGTTTTTTTTGGGGGGGGGGGGGCATTACGGAGCAAATCTCCCGACTATTGCGCCCGTCATGGTTAAAAATAGCTTGCAACGCCAACACGAACAGTGGGAGAAGGGAAGGGGTAACATAAAGTTCTTAGAATTTTAATACAACAATTTTGCCAGCGAATACAAAGTTCTAATACTTTGCCGGCGAATACAAAGGTTATAAAGTTCTAATATTTCGAGAGCGATTTTAATGTTGAAACCGACTTAGTTGACCACACGCAAGTTAACGCAGTTAAACGAAAGCTAAAATAATGTGCTGATTCATTGCCGTTGCATCACCTCAAGCAAAGGTGCAGAGAACATCTAGGGAGGAAGAAACAACAGCCACAACAGCAGCTACACCAAGGGCATGTTGCAGTAGGTGGCTCATTGTATTTTGTGTAACACATGTATTCAAAACATCAAGCCTTTCGCCCACTACACTTTCATGCTCCGGTAAGTTTTTTTCCTTTGCTCTCGCACGCCCCCTTCAGTGAAGCAGAGGTAATGTTTGCCTTCCCTTAGTTTTTTTCAATGCGGTTTTTTGTCAGATCAGTAAGACTATAGTATGATAAGCTTTTGAATATCCATGCTGTAGTGTTAGTTGGACAATATTTATCTATCATATAGGTGTCATTTCAAAGCTTAATTTAGATTTTTTTAGTAGACCTAATGCAGCGCTTCTTATGAGGTTAAATTAATTCATCTGAAGTACATTTTTAATAGCCAACTCTTGAATGTGCTTTAAAAAATTGTGGTCATGCAAAAGTAAATGAAATAATGAATGTATAGTTAAGGAGGGCCTTTAAGGATGCCTGGGTATAGCATACAGCGCGTGTTGCGGCAGTCACCAGCCAATTGGGCAATATTGGTTGATTTCTTTTAATCCATTCTGAGAGTGATTAACATAATATTAAAATCATAGGCAAAGATTGTTTAGATCAAACAATGTCAGAGTAGGTCTGAAATGGCAGGTTTAATTTTGGCCGGTAAAAAATATGATTGGCTGGTAAAAAATATGATTGGCTGGTAAAAAATTTCATCTACCAGCCAAAAAGTTAATTTCCAGCCCTGCTTGTACGTGCAGTACGGGGACAGGGAGCCGAGTCGAACGACGGTCACGGAGACGAAGCCACGACCACAACTTCATGCTGCGGCTTCAAACTCACAGGAAAAAAATACCACAAACCTCAAAAGGCACCTGAAGGCCAGTGTGTTTCATTATGATAAATGTATTGGCCTATTAAATAAATACACGCATCTTATGTATATTTGATTTTTGACTAAAACCTTTTGAGTTTTCGTCGGACTAAAACTAGACTAAAACCTTTGGAGTTTTCGTCGGACTAAAACAAGACTAAAACCTTTTGAGTTTTCGTCAGACTAAAACTAGACTAAAACTTTCAAAGATAGAAATGACTAAAATGGGACTAAAACTAAGAAGCATTTCGTCAAAAAGACTAAGACTAAAACTAAATCTAAAATGCCTGCCAAAAACAACACTGGTTGGCATCACATATGACCTGGACATTCATTGAATATGTGTGCTTTCTGTTTCGGTTAACGTGTTCGTGGATTGAAAGTGGGACTGTTTGCATGTGGGTGCGATCAATTTCTCCAATTACGTTAGGAAAGTTTAATTTCATATATATGAATATATGAATTATACGAGTTGAAAAAAATATTTCTGTTCGCTGTCTCTGTCTGTGTCTTTACCTTGCTGCTGCCATATCAACGTTTTCAGACTCAGTGGAAATGCGCTTCCTGGTTAAGACGTGCTTTTATGAGGCGTAGAATTGGCCGGCAAATCAGAGATGTGTGCTCGCTGGGCAGTTTAGTAAATACCACGCAGTTCATCATTAGGCGCACTCCTCCCATTAAATAGCGCTTCACGCCTACGTTACCACCCACGATTCCGAACCATCCCACCTGTTTGCAGGTACACACCCTCAAAGCGTTAATATGCGACTCTACTCAAATGCGCCCCCTTAGTAAATACCGTTTTATGTTTACGACCGCTATTTTACGCCAGAAATGGGCGCAATTCTGTTAGTAAATCAGGCCCTAAGAGGCGAAGTTCATTAGTGAAAGGTTTGGTTAAAGCCCACCAATAGCATTGTCGAGCAATCCCTTTAAACTCAATGCATCAAATGAGATTATAATGTAAGAAGATGCCAATATCGTTGTGGATTTTGGACAAGTTAAAAAAAAAAAAAACTGTGGTGTTTCTTTTTGTTGTTCCAAACTAATACATTTCTTGAAACTTGTAGCTTGTCAAAACTGTTTGAAAATGCCTTACCACATCCCACACTTTTTTTTTATGGTTAATCGGGATTGCCTGTGAACCTGTCCAAAGATGAAGCGTTTCACTGCTTTAGATTTCATGACTACTGTTATTGTAGATGGATATGGCAAATCTCAGAATTTAAGAATGTAAAATGCCCAAACATGTGAGATGTGATAGGCTACATATTCAATTTAATAATCTAAATTCATGTAATGGAACACATTTGCAAATTTTGAGCTAGGTACTGAAACAAAAAATATCGAGCTTAGAGCTTTGCTGAAATGTTAAACGTGCCAGTGGCCATTTTGGCTCAAGTGGTGAGACTTGTGGGAGCAGAAGAGGTCAGCTCTATTTTCTATGGACATAAACGTTTTTGGATGTATGCTACTTTTACTTCTTTCCCTAATAGCATAGGTTACATGGGCAACTGTGTGGTGATGTGAAATAATGATTCAAAGCTTTTCGGCTACTGCAACAGTATGTGTGGGTTTGTCTCAGGGAGCTATGCTATTCAAGGTGGATTAAAATGTTATCCTTAATTGCTTCAAATTAGTATTTTTTTATTTGAAACAAAAGTTTGTAAAATTGTTCTGCTCAGGAACAACAGACATAAAAAAAAAGCTACAGTTGTGCTGTGTTTGTCTCACAACCCCTTAAAAGCAGCGGTCAGCCTAGCCTACATGTTACAGTTTAGCCTAGAATGATTTTTAAAAATGGATTTTGTCTGTCTGTTTTTGTCTGTCATTATAGTGTTTAAATATACCCTTTTCAAGCGTTCAAGCATTCAAAGGACCACATAAATGTATGGCTTACCAGTAGGTCTTGTTGAGGTCATAATTCTCGCACAACCAATTCTCAAGTAAATTAGTCTAGGCTAACATCCTAAAACCATGCGTTTTGGTTTGAAAAGTGCTGGGATGCACCTCATTTTATAGCTTAGCCGTGCATTGCATTAAAACTTTAATGTAATCAATGGATAAGGCACTCTGCAGTGAGAAACCTCATTCCCCAAAACTATAAGAGGCCTGATAGCAAGATAACAAATCCAGGGATTTTAGCATAATTATTAGCACCCCCACCCTCTGTGTTTTTCAGTTCCAATAGACAACCCGCCTGAACCTGTGGAATCAGCTGTTTCACCCAGCCATTGCCGTCCTCAACATTGGGGCCAAGCTCAGTACTGGACTTATTTCTATTGTTTTGGTCTCTTGTAAAAATGTGGATCCAAAATTATGTGAAAATAAGGCCCAAGCTAAAAAAAAACCCTGAAGTTTTGTTCTGTTTGGTGATGTTGCCGCCATCTTCATGTGTGCCATTCAGTAGTGGTTACTACCTGTCTATACTGGGGTGCCGGTCATGTGGGAGTGGCTCCTGATTAGATAAGCAAATGTACAGTATGTATAAGTTTCATTTCTTTGGTTGCAGCAGTGGTCTCCCATGTTTCTGTGCCGTGGCGCTGGCTCTCTCTGAGCTGGGGTATCAGCCAGTGGGTGTGCGGCTGGATAGTGGTGACCTCTGCGGGCTATCAGTGGAAGTGCGAGCTGTCTTCCTTGAGTGCAGCAATCAGTGAGTAATTGTCATTTATAAAATGTATGATTCTGATCTTCAAAATTAATTTGCTGCAACTTGTTCTGCTCCATAACCCTGTACAAAAGGATTTGCAGTTGTATTCTGTTCCTTCTGCTTGTAGTGTGTCCAACTTACTGCATCTGTTCCATATCCCATTTACTGCATCAGAACCCCAGTCCATATATTTAACTTTCACTCCCTCCATTTTACTGCATTGCTTTCAGTATTTTACTTACTGTAAACTGAGTGTGCAGATCTGACCTTGTTGAAACTGGCCAGTGGAATCACTTACAAAATCACATTAATGCAAAGCTAATCCAACTGGAATCGGACTGTACTGTGCTAATCCTGCAGTTTAGACCAAATTGAAGAGTAAAATTGTACTTTGTACTGTGTTTACTACGGTTGTACTTTTGTGCTGAAAACCACTAAATTTTCACTGCAGTACTAAGCAAATCTCATTTATAATTTTCGTCTCAGCACATCTAATTTATAACTGTAGGCTCACTACACTTCATTTATAACTGAAGTACTGTAGCACAAAACTTTAATTTTACTGCTGGTGACAATTGCTCAGTGTCATTGTTATGTTTATACAATTCCGACAGTTATAAGTCCAATTCTTAAAATAGTGATGCTTTCTTTCAAATCTCGTACACCAAGGACAGCCAGGAGGACCATGCATCAACAGAAGTCTTGGATAATCTAAAAGATAATTGGTGTTAAAACAGGTCCAAATAACTCCACGTCTCAAAAAGACTGTGTATACAAGTAATTCTAGAAATGCTAGTGAATCTTTCCACACTTAAAGGTGCATTAAGGATTAATAGCTATTCGCTAAAGGTATGCTAGCAGCTAAAACTAACGAAATCTCTTGAAATGTGCTGACTTTGACATTATGACAAACTAATTACTCAACGACTGTCCTTACACAGTCAAACATCAATCATGTGCAACACAAGACTAAGCAAGATGGCAAATAAGCTACTTACTAGATCGACAGAAGGTAATCAAAGTCAGGTCGGCGGACATCGGCAGGCAAAACTACAGAAGGCAGTTATATGCCTATCGACCCTGCTATGCCATTGGCACGGACGCAATTCTCCATATTAAAAGTCATTGTAGCGCCCCAATTTTTTTTAAGCTGTTATTTTAAGGTTAAACTGCTTATCCTAACCCTAATCCTGAAGCATAATTGTTGCATATTGTGCCTTTAAGCTGCCATGACATTATCTGCAATATCTCTACACAATAAGAACGCAGGCCAGTATCTGCTACCAGTAGGAATATGGTACCCCATAATAAAAGATAACAATCTCAAGACACACAATTTTTAAGTAGCAGTTCCTGCAAAGCTTATTGGCTTTGTCATTCTGACCTATACAGATTTTGAAATTGAAGCTCTTCATTTAGCTCAGTTAAAGTAAAAAAAAATGTGTCTGTGTGCATCGCAAATAACAAGCTTCATTGTCAGTGGAAAAAATCCCACCATCATATTGTGCATGATGTCTGGGGGTAAACACTTGGTCATTAAAATCTATTGCATCAAATGAACTAGAGCCATGAACACTATACAATATGTCATGCTGAACACACTGGAGATTCTATTCATTGGCCGCTGTCAATCTTAGAATAAGGCTATCTTACTAGTATTTGTGATTTAAGAGTTGCCATAGAGTAACGATAAACTCAACCATTAGCGGTATGCCGGCATGCATGGTAAAACCACTACAGATGATCCAGAACGCGGCGGCGCGTCTGGTGTTCAACCAACCAAAGAGGGCACATGTCACCCCGCTACTCACTGAGCTCCACTGGCTGCCGGTAGCTGCTCGCATCACATTCGAAACATCGATCATTGGTTTTAACATGATGTCAAAACTACAGTAGATTGTGTCACATGTGAATAAGGAACCAGCAGAGTATAGTGCATTAGCTTAAGGGGATAATTATATTTTCTACTGAAATTTCCAAAAGTGTAGTAAAATGCACACAACTTGATCTCTTGGAGCCTAAAGTGTGAAGTATTTCAACTTTGTCTTCATGTAAATTAAGCCTTAAAGAATCTGGATGCTCTCTGAAAAACAAATATTCCTTGAAGAGCATTTCTATAGTCCATCAGAACATCTTACTCTTTGACCTTATTATTTTCAAATAGTATTTGATCCCAGCATTTCTTTCAAACTTCAGAGATGGCTCCTATTGTGTGCCCCAAAGAGCCTCTCCATGTTTGTAGTACCCTTTAAGACATACCTCTTTAATCTAGCCTATCATTCTCTGTAATATGTATCTGTTCTCAGTAATCTGTAGTGGGTTTGCTGTACATGTGTATGTGCGTGCTTTGTCTGCACTTACATGACGTGGTTTTTTCATCCCATTCATTTAGCTGATCCTGGTACAAGCTATGATGGTGTTCTGTGGACTACTGTGGTCATTTTTTATTTTCAGATACTAATGTATATGATACTAATGCTTATGATACTAATGTATATGATGCAAAACTTTGCTTCATATGCATGAACAAGTCCAACATGTTGGATTAACTTTATAAGAGAACATGCCGCGGCCTGTTTCTCTCTTCCACAATGTTGACAGTCTGCCTCTGAAGGAAGGTCAGTGTGTTTTCTAGGTGCAGTGGGTATGCAATGTTGAAAGCAAAACATACTGAAGTCTTTTATGAAGGCTTCATCAAGGCATGTGCACTGAAATACGCCTGCTCTTTCAACTTTCACCACACTGAACCCTCCTCCAGTGCTCGCTGTTTGCCAGTCATTGTCTATTAGTTGTATGGTTGGATAGTATGAGGCAAAGTCCCCCTACATAAAATAACATACAAAAAGAGATAACAACTTGTAACCAGTCTGAAAATGAATTACTGCATTGACATTTTTATTGCAGATTTGTCAATGATATGTAAGCGGCTTTATGTACTAGCACTTGCAGGAGACACGTTTTTTGTTAATGATTTGTAGCATCTAAGACCATTTGTTTGGTTTATGTAAAGTGAGGAGATTATTATTCATTACACCTATTGTATGTCTTAGTTTCAGAGTTGAAGAGTTCCAGTCCCTGATCATCGTTGGCTCCAATGGTGTGTCTGAGCAAAGTCTTGGTGATCTCCAAAAGGTCAGAATTTATATTTTTCGGGTCAGTTGTAGTAGGGACCAAGGTTTGTCATCTGAATTTTAAATTAGCAGAAATTAGCAGATTGCAATTTTCCCAAAACGTCCTGTTAACTTTATGAAAGGTCCTGTACACTTCAGGCAATTTTTAAAAACTCAAGGGATACAGTGAACTGAATTGATATCAAGTTTTTTTTTGTAAATCTATGGAAGCCTCCACAGTACATAATGAACCGTCCACGGTGCATCGTCTGCACTATTTCTTCTAAGCAGAGTGAGATTGATGTGATGGGCGTTGGAACTCATCTGGTGACCTGCACCCATCAGCCATCCCTAGGATGTGTGTATAAGGTGTGTATCCCTAGGATGTGTGTATAAGGTGTGTATCTTGCTGTCAAATCTGTGTGCTATTTCTCAGGCCATGAGTGGGGGAAGGTGGCAAAAGATGCAGATGAGTAGTTTAGTGGTATTTTTTTCCTAAATGCTTGTGATGAAAATAGGCTATGGCCGGGTAAACTGCTTTACAGTATAAGCTTGGAAAAAGAAAAGATGTGGCTGGATAGAGTGGATCTCCGTATCCTTCAAATTCTTCACTTTTGATTCCCTTTCAGCTGGTGGAGGCCAGTGGTCTCCCCAAGATGAAGTTTACTGAGGAACCTGAAAAGACCACTCTTCCTGGCAGCAAAAATGTATACAGACTGTTGGACACTGAGGGTGAGTGTGTGTGTGTGTCTGTCTGTCTGTCTGTCTGTCTGTGTCTGTCTGTCTGTCTGTCTGTCTGTCTGTCTGTCTGTCTGTCTGTCTGTCTGTCTGTTTTCATCCAGTAGGATTATTTTGCATGGTTATTAGCTAGCTCTTAGTTTGCTGTCCACAACAGATACATGCTACCATAACTCTAATCCATTTGCTTGCTGAGATGGGAGAGGTTTTCTCATGTCCAATACCTGATATGAATACCATGCCATCATGGTGCCCTCTCCAATCAAACTTGATCTGGTCTCCTACTGTTTGTAATGGTCTGGACTGAGAGAGGGTATGGAAGCAGATGCAAACCATAAGGGTTTATTTCCCAAGCACAGGTTAAGCAACGCAAAAAGAGAGCAACAAATATTCATAAACTCAATGTCACAGGTATGGAAAATTACAACTAGAAAGACATGCCAGTTACCCTTGCACAATGGCCTACTAAAGGCCATTGTGCAAGGGTAACTGGCATGTCTTTCTTTTTGGTCAGTAAAATGTCTACTGGCTGCTATGAAACATTTCAAAAGATGGCCTAGAGACAGACTGCAGGCCTGGCAGCTCCACGGGGTACTCATGCCTTTACTGCCCACCATCTGTCAGAGCTCACGTGTCCGCCGTCCTCTGGAGGCCTTTCTGCTGAGCTCAGAGGACCTGGAGGCCAGCCATGGGGACAGGCAGCTGGTCTGGTGTGCTGAGGACCAGGGCTCCTCACTTCCAAGTAGTGCCACAGAGCTGGGCTGTTGGCTCCTCCATAAATTCTTTATGGGTCATACATTTATGGGTGACATATACCCAGCCTTCGACGAATCCCTAAATAGCTTAGGGCTGGTGTAAAAATAATCCATATACCATATTTATAAACCCAGTTCCAAGAATAGGTAGATTTACCGGTTTCATGACACTATCATAGGACAGGCCATCACCACAATACTTTCTTGCTTTCCAGTGTACACAAAAAAACATATATAATGAATATATATATATATATATATATAACTATTACTCAAGTCTGCTGAAACAAAGTGCTTCAATCCCCACCTGGCTTTGTTTTTTATCCCTTCCATATACTATGTCATATAAAGTGGCCACCATCCTGTCATGGACAGCCAGCTCCCTGCTCTTTGCATGCTGTCTTCAACTGATCAATCAGGGGCCTAACACCAAACAGTTCCACATAGCCGCGTGTCCCTTTTTCCAGTCATTCACAATGTCCTGCTGGGGTTTGCTTTGGTAGTCATGCCATGATACAGTCCTCCATCTATCTCTCTTCCTTATACCATGAAACAGTCCTCCATCCATCTCTCTTCTTTATACCCACTGGAAACATGATACAGTCCTCCATCCATCTCTCTTCTTTATACCCACTGGAAACATGATACAGTCCTCCATCTATCTCTCTTCTTTATACCCACTGGAAACATGATACAGTCCTCCATCCATCTCTCTTCTTTATACCCACTGGAAACGGAACACAAAAGATGGGATCTCATCCCAATGTACTGGTAAAGCTCTTCAACGATCCAATCTTCCATCCATTGTTTGTCCTCAGTTTATGTGTAAGCACAGAGGGGTTGATGGTGGGGTCTTGATGGGCTCCATATAGTTTAACCAGGTTTCTCCTACTTGTTGGAGACTTGAGGCCTGTTGGAGTCTGCCCACATGGGTTAGGGATGAGGCCTGCCTAATCTAGGGCTCATCTGACAGATCCAAATAGATTTTTATCGGTTCTCATATTTGCTGCTTGGGCTACCTTATTTTACAGTAAAGCCCTAATTAAAATAGAATCTCTGTAATTCTACTAAAATTAATTTCTTCAATGTAAAGACCTGTAGTATACATCATAATTTTAGTATAGATCATATTTCATTTTATTAATTTAAGTCAACTGTAGTCCAGCAGCTCACTTTTCAGTTCTCGCCATAATTCTTCCAAAGGCACTTCGTAAAGAGGGAAGAAACTCAAAAGTGTCTTTACTTTATTACAGATGAAATGCCAATGTATTGTGATTCAAATTGTACAGAAAATTAGTCTTTTATAAAACAACAACGTTTTCCATGAGTCAGTTAGTGTTGGTAACTTGTTATGAAGCTAGATAACTAACACACACACAGTTCCCGAGTACTGCACCCTGGTCACAGCGTCCCTCTTATGTCTGTATATAGTGTCTAAAGTTCTATAGTTGTAAAAGGTAAGAGTAAAAAAATGTGAAAGACTTGTGTGCAGTGTTGTGTGTTGGCTCACTTGTTGACGTGCTGAATGATAGCTGATGCTATTTGTATTCTTTCTCTCTGTTCTGTATACTCTGCCTTTTCTACCCTTGCTGTCTCTTGAACTGTTTCCTTGTCTAGGCCATCCTTGTCTAGATCTGTTATGCCTATCAGAGGAGCCTCCCCCTGTTGTTGGTGTGCCATTGCAATGCCATCTGTTGAGGCATGGGAACGACCCACATCGTGTTACACCT
The DNA here is from genome assembly GCF_963457725.1 of Sprattus sprattus. Classification (NCBI taxonomy): domain Eukaryota; kingdom Metazoa; phylum Chordata; class Actinopteri; order Clupeiformes; family Clupeidae; genus Sprattus; species Sprattus sprattus. The sequence goes on along the minus strand of NC_137921.1, from coordinate 59,541,113 downwards.
ACACAAGTGGTGAAGTTACGGCACACTGTTTTCTCCAATGGCCAGGTACTAAGTGAAAGCAGTAATATCTGATATTTTCACATATATAGGCATTATAGCCACAAGATGGCAGACATTATGCCATTGTTTATGTTGCTGTAATTTTGTCTATAGTCATGTCTCTATCTATAGCCGTGCTCATAGGTTTACATATCCTGGCAAAATTTGCAAGATTTGTGCCTTTAAAGTGCCTTTTAATAAAACATGAATGATCAGGATTTAAATTGTTCATGGGACTCAAATGAAACTATAAGGCATAACAACTGATTACAATCCAACAAGCCTCGGGTGTTGAAAACGTACCCTTTAATAACCATTTAAGCCTGTGTGTGATTATTATTAGGTGAAACATACCCTTTATTAGCCATTTAAACCTGTGTGTGATTATTATTAGGTGAAACATTCAAGGCGGGGACGTGCACAGGAATTTTGAAGGGCCATTGCTTTGTCCTGGAAAAAAGGGCAACACATTAATTTTTTTCACCGCCGCCACCACACCCCCATCCCCTGGAAGCATATTTTGCCAATATGACTTGTAACTCTGAAATTGTCAGGGTCGATCAATAACCGCTGGCGCCACGCCCCCTGGACGCATATTCCGCGATCTTTTTATACATACATGAAGTTCTGCAGCCGTAATACTATTTAAAATATATATACAGTATTTCCTTCGGAGGGGCAACTACAGTCGAGGAGGGCAAACAGGCAGTTGCCCGAGCAACCTTAGCCCCCTCCTGTGCACGTCCCTGATTCAAGGGGATGTAAACATTTGATCAGGGCCATTTGGGTGATTGTTCTGTTTTAAAAAGGGCACACACAATTATGTGATGATAAATTGCATTACCTGACAACTATCCCTAAAGATAGAAAAGGTTTCTGCATGATCAGTTATATTTTCTAGTTTAATAACTGTTGTTTGCTGAACAAGTTACCATTGTAGGGTGAAAAGGGAATGCTATGGGCTGATCTCAATTATACACATCACAAATTAAGGAAAAAATGGTCATTGTTTTGCCGTTTTAGTTGGAGTCAGTTTTCAGTGGTTTGCATTCAAAACATATTGTTGATTTCTATTGTCTTTGTCTCACTATGTTTCTGCAGCTCACCCTACCTCTTAGTTCTGTGGCCGAGAGCAGAGCCAGAGCTCAGACCTCCATCCATGCTCTACACCCAAGATACAAATGCCTCCAGCAGCCAGACACATATATAGTGAGTCTGACGCACTAACACACACATTTAGAAGACATATACCTAGGCTCTATTCTTTTTTTAAATGCATTCTTTTTGAAACAATTTGTTTTTTAACATGTTGTCTTCTGTGTTGCTTTAAGGTTGCTATGTCTGAGAAGCTCTTCGCCCTCTTCTGTGATGTTAAAGCCAAAAACACCAGTGCCAATAACTTCCTGCTCTAATGAGATGTTTGTAAATGTGAATCAACAGCCATCAATGGCCAAATTGAATGTTTCTAATCAACTTTAAAATTGGAGAGTTGATGTGCCCCATTGTGGACATAAATACAAATGCATGGTGATGCAACGTAAACCTCATAGGTCTATTGGACTGTTAGTTAGCATTGGGCTGACTGTACTTTAGACAGATACTAACTGCACTTTAGGTAGTAAGTACAACATTCACTGTACTTTAGACAGTTAGTAAGTGTACTTATGGGCTATTATTAGGCCTATATCATTTTAATAAGCTACAATCAACATGGTGTCTGCCAATACATGTAATTTTTGTTCTTCAATAAATATAGACTAGATCTGGTATCCTGATAGACATACAGTGTTCAGCCATCACAGCTCAGCAATAACTTTAAGTAATAACAAATATTTTAAGCAATAAAATGGTTTCCATAATGCTAGAACACAAAGGGAACTAAAGTTGTAATTTTGATGAATTTTTATAAAGTAAGCAATTGTGCTTATGTGAGTTTGAATTTCAAATAAAGTCAACCGTTCAATCAATCAATAAATAAATCAGAGTCTCCGTCATTCACAAAAAACTACACCATGTGGTGCTATAAAGTTTGTGAAGCCCTTAGAAATGTCTGAAGATCTGCATAAATATGACCAAAAATGTGATCAGCTCTGCATCCAAGTCCTCAAAATTGATAAAGACAAGCCAATGGAGTATTGATTCATATTGAACAAAACCGTTTTCATTCCTTTATTGACCAAATTAACCTGAACATTAAATAAATGAATGTGAAAAAGTATGCAAGCCCTCCAATAACTGTGTGAACCCCTTGATCAATGACTACAATCCAACATCTCCATGAGCTGTTGATCAGTCCCGCACAAGAGTCTTGGCCCACTCCTCTCAACAGAAGTACTTTGCCATTCCTCGTTACCTCGACTAACTGCAGTGTTATTTAATAGCTTTGGGTGTTTTTTAAGATTCTTTTTTTTTAAAGATGTATTTCACTTGGGCTCAGTAATATCCCATCAAATACACATAGGTATATACAGCATATTACTGTGAAAAGGACAACTTAAAAACATTGTAATGGGATTAAAAACACCCCACAAAGCTTAAACATTACTCTTCATTGTCTTTGTAATCAACCAGCCTTATGGTGTACAATAGGAGTGACAGTCAATATTCAATGTGAGATAAACCATATGTACCTAACCAAGTTTTTTTTGTAGTCGTCACTACTAAGTGCTCTGTGAGACTGCCTCGGTGGCATAATGTCACTAAAGCAGCCTCAAAACAGAGGCTAATGATTTCGCGTGTCGACTATAGAGGGCGCTGTACAAAAATCACCACTAAAATGCAGTGTATGTCTGTACTCTTAGTTGTTTCTTTCCTTGGTTTGTAGGCTCTAGTCTACAATATCAAACTAACATGGAGGAACAGACTAATAGCTCTGTTTCCTCTCGAAGCGAGAGAAAAGCACTCGAAAAAGCAAAGATTGTGCAAAGAGAGAATCACAGAAGAACATTTAAAATGGTAAGAGAAATTACACATTATAGACAGTAAAGAGAGAAGTTTTCGCATGTGCATTTGTGTGTGTCAACTCAGAGGCAGGGATTTCCTTCGGATATCCCATGTTGGGGATGGTTTTGTTAGCTGTAGCCTTAAAGGTTTTGTTTAAAGGTACTAATTTATGTTAAGACGTAACCAGTCCTGAAAAGAACAGCATCTTGTTCTTCTGAAACCTTAAGCGAATTGTCCAGTCAATACATTTACAACATAGCGATACATCGCTCAAAGACAGCCGCCCTACAAAGTAAGCATCAAATAAAATATGTAACGTTGTTAGATATACCTAATTTCTTTTTCGTACGTTATCAAAATCTAACTACGTGTACATAAGGTCGCTTACGATTTGAAATCCCCCAGTTCCGACTTCAGCGTTCAATTAAAATGAAAACACAGTAATGGCTCATCAATGCATTGTGCGATGACTTTAGGCGCAGACGTTTCCGACTTCGACTGACTTTACAGTAAAGGAGAACAGCCGGTGTTACGAGATACCAGTTCCTGGGTTTCGGTGTTTCTCTGGGCGGAGCTTCAGTGAATATTCATCATCTAGGGGCGTGATGTGCACTTTCCTATTGCATGTGCCGCGAGTTTTGACATTTTTAGGAGGCTACTTTGTAAATGGTAAAAATGAAAAGTAGCGGCTCATAACCAGAAATTTGGTGTGGCTACCAAGTTTTATATTTTGCAAATGATGACAAATCATCAGCATCATAATGCTGATACATTTATCTTGATACAGTTATTTGGAAGACATATGAACCTTAGAACTAGTCATATACAGGGTCGAAATCTACAGACTTGCTGAGCTTTCTTTTTTTACACTTAACAGACTTCTTTGTAACATAGATATTTTAAGGCATTTTGCAAAACAACTGAAAACTAGGAATACCAAGACGGTGGCTGTGTTAGGATAGCAAGGGTGTCCTGCATGTTGTTTGTTCTTTCTCTTTCTGTCCTTTAGAACATTCATGAGAAATAGCATGATGCCTGAATGTGAAAACAGTTTTGTTGTGGTGGCTAAATCATTTTACGTCTACCTCTCATTTAGATATCAGAAATTCTAAAGAAAGACGACGGTGAACGCACTGAAAAGGATCTAGCATCTTTACAGCAGCACCAAGATATTGTGCAAGAATTATGCAAACGCCAAATCCGGAGGACCTTGGTGAAGAGGAAGCAAGATGAGGTTTGGTTCTTTTTGGTCAATCTTAAAGTTTTGATAGGTCTTTGTTCTGATTTATTATGTTCAGTAGATAATTATGCAATTTCTACCTTTTGTGTATAATTTCTCCCATTCAGTTGTTTGATGATGCAGAGGAGCTGAGAAACAAAGTGAAGGAGCTAGCAGAGGCCATTCGCCAGTCCCAAAGCCTGGTCATTTACACTGGAGCAGGCATTAGCACGGTACTAACCCAATGACACTGACTTATACATCATTGAACCAAGCAGGCATCAGCACGGTACTAACATAATGACACTGACTTATACATCATTAAATCAAGCAGGAAATCAGCCAAGGACTGACCATATACGAACAGTCTTGTATATGACTGTGGTGGTCAGTATAGTAAAACGTGTCATGTTTACAGTGCCTTTGAAATAGTTTACACTTGGTTTTAACCTAACTTTTATATGGTCTCCAGGCTGCATCAATCCCAGACTACCGAGGGCCTAATGGTGTATGGACGAGGTTGAAGAGGGGTCTCCCAGTGAGGTACATTTAAGAACATTGGATTCAAATCTTACCATGTTAACTAAAAAATGCCATTTTGAGACAAAATATGCGCTCCTGAGGTTTTTTCTTTTCTTGAGGTAGGTTTTAAAACACGTTTAACAATAAACTGTCATTTCCAAACAAATCACCTACACATGCACAGTGGGTACAAAGACCCCAGAAATGTATGAAATGAAGTTGACAGCCTACATGCAGTGAAAATGAATGTTTTTTTTACAGGGTGGAAGATTTGAGCCAAGCCGAGCCTACCTTCACACACATGTCCATCAAGATGTTGCATCAAGAAAAACTGGTCTGTGGGTCAAATAAACTCCTTTAAGCTTTTTTGAGACCCTTCCACTAAGTAATATCTGTATGCACTGCTGTATTTGTTGGTGACGGGTACTTGACGGGTTCTGCTTTCCTGTCAGGTTCAGCATGTGGTCTCTCAGAACTGTGATGGCCTTCACCTCAGAAGTGGCCTCACCAAGCAGAACCTCTCTGAGCTCCACGGAAATATGTTCATAGAGGTAAGAAGCCTTTTTCACTGATTATTTTCTGCTAACAACTAACAATAAAGCATTTCATTGAAGATTACTAGCCTGTAATAGCCTCAAAATGTCTCGCGTCATCTGGTTGCCCAGGTTTACGCTCATTGTCTTGTTCAACTTTGCCAAGCACATTGTGCCATTTCACCTTCTGCAGTAATTCAAATCTTGGAGAAAAATGTCAAGTCACTTTTGTGGATGTTTCACAAATATAAAAATAAGCATTTTCTAAAATGTTTTTAGTAACACAATATGTAAAAAAAATAGGGCTGTCAATCAATACAAATAAAATTAAAAAATGAATCGCACAATTTACTATGATAATTGTGATGGATCTTTTTTTCCGGGAACTTCTAATAATGGATATATATGTGTAAAATCACATTATAAGGGTAGAATCAATACGAAGTATATTTATGTACATATTATGAGGTATTTGTATGTGGTATAAAGGTATGTATGTAAAGTATAAATCTTTCTAATGGGAAATTCACACCATCCTATATTACATGTAATAATCCTTCATACGTAATAACTGTTGCCTATCACAAACGTAGGAACTCATATACCACATATGCAACAATTATTAAATTATAAAAGTCATTAAGTTTGTGGAAAGATACTTTTTTTTATTGCATCAAATGTTATAAATCACTAATATGGTTAATTCACTAAATTCTCCCTTTTTTCCTGTGGTAGGTGTGTATGACCTGCATTCCAGTGAGGGAGTATATACGTCTGTTTGATGTGACAGAGCGCACAGCTCTACACAGGCACACAACTGGGCGCCAGTGTGGTCATTGTGGGGGAGATCTACGGGATACTATTGTGCACTTTGGGGAACGGGGCACCCTGGACCAACCGCTGAACTGGAAGGGCGCTATAGAGGCAGCTGAGCGTTCTGACACTATCCTCTGTTTGGGCTCCAGTCTTAAGGTATGGGAAAAAGAACTAAAAAAACATTCTGAAGCTGACAGTTGATCATCTCTCTAAATTGATCTTTAATCTGTGTTCACCAGGTACTGAAGAAATATCCACGTCTCTGGTGTATGACCAGACCTGCCCTGAAGAGACCAAGGGTCTACATTGTCAACTTACAGGTACTGCTATAGACAGAGCATGATGCTGCATGGTTGAATTTCCTATTGTGACGTGTTCTTTAGAATGTCAAAGACACCTTTGAAGTAGTTACAGTTTTTTGACCGTTTTGCGATTGCATATCAATTCCCCAAGTTTGTTCTGAAGTTTAAATGAACGCATTGTTGAATTGTGACAGAGTGGATTAAAAACATCAGAATGTCTTATTTGAGAAACAGGTGCCATACAGGTGGTCAGCTGGCAGCTTTATTAAATAGTATCTAGAAAGCACCCGTCTTAACAGTGAAGTTCCAATGGAAAAGCCATATCTGAGACTGGCTAATGTTCAAGTTCAAGTGTTTTTATTTGTCACATACAATACATTGAAGTGAAATGTTAAAGGGTCAATGCTCCACACTGTGCAAAAATAAATACAAATATAAAATAAAATTAATTTATTAAGATAAAATAAAAAATGTAAATCAAATCAAATTTAAAAATAAGGTGTTGAATTAAAAATTTGAATTCAAGTGTCTCACTGCCTGTGGATAAAAACTTCTCTTAAGTCTCTCAGTCCTTGAGTTAAGGCTTCGTAGGCGTCTACCCGACGGCAGCAGGGTGAAGAGGCTGGCATTGGGGTGTGTGTCATGCCTCCTAATGTGCCTGACACCAAAGGATATATGATCATCTGGGGATGCTTGGGTGCTGGTTACAGGAGTCTTAAATAAGGAAGACTTTAACTCTATTTGACCAAAGCCCCATGGCCCTGTGAGTGGGACTTGACTGGAGCCCAACTCATCCCACAAGACAGCGGCCCAAAGCTTACACAGCATCACAGCCTGACTGCTTCTTCCCCTTGCAGAATTTGGAGCAGTGCTTTGGGTCATTGTCCTGTAAGCCTTTCACACAGTATAACAAGACTATGTTAAATGGAATGATGGCATCCTTTGTTTAAGATTCTCTTTACTCTGATCCTATTTGACCAGTATCAAAACCAGTGCCCATTGCTTTTTATTTAGGACAGCATGGGAAGCACGGCTTCTTCTAAATTTTGTCCAGTTTCTTCCTCTCACCTTTGGAACGTAGCTCCAGTTTCACTCTGTGAAGGTAGTAGTGCTCACCTTTGGAACATAGCTCCAGTTTCACTCTGTGAAGGTAGTAGTGCTCACCTCTGGAACATAGCTCCAGTTTCACTCTGTGAAGGGAGTAGTGCTCACGTCTGGAACATAGCTCCAGTTTCACTCTGTGAAGGTAGTAGTACTCACCTTAGGAACATAGCTCCAGTTTCACTCTGTGAAGGGAGTAGTGCTCATCTTTGGAACATAGCTCCAGTGTCATTTTTCAGCAGGACATTTCCTTATTTTCTGAAAACAACAATAGACTGACACGTTTCTGAAGACGGCTTTTCAATTTTGCCCTTTTATTGGAAAGTCTGTGATAAGACATCTTTCAAACTCTACCTATAAGGCTGGCATTCTGGACCCGTAAGGCATCTCCGTTAGCCTGGATACCAGCCCAAACCCTGCCCACAAACATTTTGGTCAGGGAGATTTGGTCTGGCTCTGAGTTAGTTGGGAGAGAGTTTCTTTGGACAGTTAAAGCCGGACCAATCAAATTGTCAGGGCGGGCTTTATACGATGATGGACAGATTATCAAGTGGTAAATTTGAAATCCTCCAAAAGATGGCGGCGTATCCGGCTTGTAAGTGGGACATATTTTATGTAAATTATTCTATCTACACGACTTTTTTATGTCTACATTGACTCGGTTAGTTGTATATGTGCAACACGAATGTTGCCGAGGATTGTATGTCTTAACTGAAGCGCTCTAGACCATTATTGTTAGGTCATTGCTAACGCTACACCAAAAATCCATTGTTCAATCCTTGTTGCTAATTAGTTACGTGAGCAGGCATATCTCAACAGATATTGACAGTATATTCATTTTAAAAGAGGAACAGAGAAACGCGATCAAGGCATTTGTCTATCGAAAAGATGTTTTTGCCGTCGTTCCTACGGGATCAGGTTAAAGTTTTAATGTATTAGATGGTCATACTACGTTGCTCTGATTGGTTCTAGGTATCCAATTGAGCGAAGAGGCATTTTTTCCCCTGGTTCGTTGAAACACGCCCCATAATCACAGCCCAATAGGTCAGTATCAGACTCATATTCTGACTAGAATTATGAGTATGACATCGTCAGGCTACATCTCCGTAAAACTAGAGGCTAAACTAGAGTCCAAATCTTACGCAAAGATTTTGAAAAAGGAGGATGGAGGAGCGCGCCGTGGTTTTTATAGGCTCCGGTGGGGGCGGGGCCAGAGCACGGTGCACTTCTCCCTGCCTAGCGGCGTGAATGAATAAGTTCTTCGAACCAGTCCATGACACTAGGTCAAGTCCCATTGTTAGCAGCTTCCTGCGATAATGAACCGACTTCAGTCGGACACAGCAAATCTAGATTTGTGGAGTTACATGAAATGGATCTTCGATTTAAACCACGCCAGAAATCTGGACACATGTAATGGCAGTGACTGCTGGCAGCTCTAGACAGAGGTTTCAAGCATCCCACACATTGACTTTTCTTTTTTCCTTTGAAGTGGACACCCAAAGATGATCTGGCCACTCTGAAAATCAATGGGAAGTGCGATGATGTGATGTCACTACTGATGGAGGAGCTCAATATTAAAGTCCCAAACTACAATAGGTAAATTATGCACCTTTTGCTGGTTTAGCTGCTGAATTTTATATAGTTTTTCATAGAAGTAGACTACACTCCTACCAATAGCTGTAATGATAAAATGTCCCCTTATTTCTGACAGGGCTGAAGACCCGATCCTCAGTATGGCAACAAGTCTCCAGCCAGTGGAAGAGAGCAGTCACACACGTCGAGTGATCATGCCCCCTGATGCTGCTGGTGCTGGAGCTGGTGCTCAGGGGCTCAGTGACCAGGCCGAAGGGACCGTGACACAGGGAGGCTGGTTTGGACGAGGTTACAACAAAGGACGAAAGAAGAAAACAGATGGTGTAATAAACTAAAACAAACTCCAGAAGAGAAACCTTTTTATGGCTGTTGTGAGATGTTCTGGGCTGATGGTGGATATGAGGCTGATGATGTAGATGTGTTATGGTATTTGTCAAGTCAAGTGCTCTTTTGACCTCAGGTATTGTAGAACTCTTGCTGTGCAAGTTAGCAATTCAGTTGTCTTTGTCATTCATGTTTACACAATTTCTTTGTCCTTATTAAACTGTATTTCTGTTTTTTAAGTTTAATTTTCAAGAGATTTACTTGGAGAAATTATTATTATTGCAAGGTTGAGTGAGTTTGTATTCATTGTGCTCCCTTTACCTATTAAGGTCATTGATGAAGAAGCAGTCAGTATTAATTTATTAAGATATATTTCATCAGTGAACACAACTTTAACGTAACAACCATATTGTACACAAAGTCAGGTCATTTTTTATTTAGAGCACATTTTTTTTTTAAAAACAGGAGCTGCCCCCAGGTGATTTCCAGTCAAGGCGTGCATTCATGAATAAGAGGAAAAAGAGTTCAAAGCAAGACTAAAGAGAAAGTAGAAAAAATAATAGTGGTGTAAAGGAGAAGACAAAGTAATACAGAGTCCAGGCAATGTTGTTGCACTGGGGATAGAGAGGCAGGGCTCTACTTCTAGGGGGCGCTGTTGAACAAAATTTATCTTATTTAAAAACACATAATTTTAGGGAATAAAATGCATTTTCAGTGACTCAAATTTCGATTTCATATCCATAGCCTCTGTTTTAAAATTCACCAAGATTTTACACAAATATAATTGCATAGTTTTATTTACTGTGACATCAGAGATTAACACTAACATAACCAAAGAATAACAGAAAAAGAAGACACATTTTTGTTTTTGCTCGTATTTTCAGCCCATATGTATTGTTTTCTAAGCATTTGAATGTGGAGAATGTGTTATCAAATAAAACGTTGGCAATAAGGTTAATATACATTGGACAGCGTAATTTATTACAAACTTCCAACGCTTATTGGCGTGAGATTGACGGAGATTAATTTATTTGTATGCTAGACCGGACTGAGGTTGATGACTTTTGGGCATCTGAAAAACTACAAATCTCTGTGAGACAGGGATAGCACCAATAAGGTAACTTGCATCCTTTTGTAACTTTTAAGTTCTCACCAACGAGTAAAAGCCAGAGACTGAATATTTTTCGGTCTCTTCCTCAATTCCTCTGACAACGTCTGCCTCGGTTTCTTCATAACTCCTGCCATGAAGTCCAAACAAAGAATACAGCATTAGCTTCTTCCTATAGCTAGGAGATAGGTCTAGTTCTTGCATGAGGTGGTGCCATAAAGCACTTTGTAGTTCTTGCGAGAGGTCTCGCGCCCTGTACCCCCAAAGTCCCATAGTGCAACATCAGGCAAGTCATTGTGCCGCCAAAAAGATTTTGAATCTGATACTTTAAGGTACATTTGTTACATAATGTTACTTTAACTAGCTACTCAAGTCGGAGGACTTGTTTGTTGTGACCTTTTCATTTTCTGCCTATACCATCATTGCACTGGTGTGTTCTTCTGACTGGCATGGACTGCAGACCCACCATCACTTGGCTTGTATATCATGGCTTTTCACCAGTGTATAGGACAAACAACTTCAAAAGGAGCTGACCAAGGACAGAAAGACAAAAAAAATCAGTGATTATGGATGCACATACGAGAAAGAAATGGAGGAAAAAATCTAGGGAAACTTGTGTAATGGAAGTGAAAGAGGAGGAGAAGGTGTTAAAGATACTGCATAAAAATGCTGAAAGGAAACTTAAAAGACACAGGAGGTGGACCAAAAGAATCAACAAAAGGTAGATTAAAAAACAAAATATGTGAAGCACCAGGACAATTGTATAGAGCGGTGTTCAATCCAAGCTTTCCGACTCATCTGAGAAAGACAGCAAGACAGATTTACCAACATCAGGTTTTCATTTCAACATTTTCACCTTTTCTATCTTTGCAGCACATAATGTGCATGATGTCAGTGTATAAACTGCTACCTCTCTTACAAATATGTTAATCAATTTGTTATGTTATTCAGAAAACAATTCTCACTCAGTTTAGTTAACCACTCTCAAATCAAGCCAAACTAAAAACATGAACTTACTTCTGATCTATTCGTATTGAAAGTAGAATGGAAACAGGTTTCCGTTGGGTATAGGCTACAGATCAATGGCGATACCATCCGGAATTGTTTTTCACCAATTCACCGAGTCTCAACTTAAGGTTACTGCCTTCTTGCTGCACTGGCAGCTGAACTAGAATGATGAGCTTGCGATGTTCCTTGGTTATCTTGACGTTCTAAAATAGCTTTTAGAAAGTGATGAAACATCAGACTCTGGTGGTAGACAAGCATATTACACCTTGATTGAGGTACCTTTGCTCCAACCACAGGCCTATAGCACAAAAATGCTGAAGCTACTGAAATGAAGCAGCCTTAATATAAACCACACAAAACAGTAATACGTCACAGTATATATCTTTATGAATGTGTATAGGCTAGTTATCTGGATTAGCCTACATCATCACAGGGTAGGCTGTACGTCATTGCTTTACAGTCTTAGCAGAATAAATGCTACCAATCACAGCTAGACCTTGACCCCTCTCATTTCCTCCATAAATATTTATACTTCAGAGTTGGAGTTTAAGGTTTTCTGTTAATTTGGAGTTTCTGTGTAGGTCAGGCTAGCTGAAGAACTGTGTCAAGTCATAGTTCCATTTAAAACATGCATTTTTACAGAGACTTCCCATTTGTTCATCTTATATCAAAATTCTGCCTAGGGTAGTTTTTAAAATTTGAATATAGAATTTTGCATACAAGGAATTTGAACAACATACAACAATTCCTCTTTTCTGTTAATGTTTCCTTTTTTCCCAGGTATGGGTGAGTGATGTTTTCGCAAACTTTCACAACCTTACTTACAGTATGTGGTCATTTCATCAAATCTAGAATAGGATTTAAGTTTAAATAAAAAAAAATCATGCCTTAGTTTGAATCTTTGAACTCTATTCCAAAATCACAACTTTTTGGTAATATTCAGAACAGTAATCATGAAGAGTCCTGTACTTTTGTTTAAACTCAACAGATAATATGAATATTCTATTCTTGTGTTGACCATTCCTGGACTTACTTATTCTACTATTCTAGTAACTCATACTACCCTTCAATAAGTAGGCCTATAAATGAATTTAGGAATGTAGGGAAATTACATTGATGGCATAGCAGAATGATGAAGATGATGGTGATGACATAGCAGCATGATGAAGATGATGGTGATGACATAGAAGCATGATGAAGATGATGGTGATGACATAGCAGCATGATGAAGATGATGACATAGCAGAATGAGGAAGATGATGATGACATAGCAGCATGATGAAGATGATGGTGATGACATAGCAGCATGATGAAGAGGATGGTGATGACATAGCAGCATGATGAAGATGATGGTGATGACATAGCAGCATGATGAAGATGATGGTGATGACATAGCAGCATGATGATGATGGTGATGACATTGCAGCATGATGAAGATGATGGTGATGACATAGCAGCATGATGAAGATGATGGTGATGACATAGAAGCATGATGAAGATGATGGTGACGACATATCAGCATGATGAAGATGATGAAATAGCAGCATGATGAAGATAAAGTAGCAACTCTTAGTTGGAGCCCCATGAGAAATGTGAAAGTCATCATGGATCAAATCAATCATTTCCAGTAACTCTTGGGTCTTACAGTGTTAGTACACCAGTTAAAGAAGCATTATGCAACAATTGTACTTCAGGGTAAGGGTTAGGATAGGCAGTTTTACCTTAAAATAACAGCTTGGAAAAAATTGGGGCTTTACAATTACTTTTAATATGGAGAATCGCCACCATATGCATATTACTGCTAAATGTATAATTGCCTGAAGCCGCCCGGCTTTTTACTGTCTGCCGAACTAGTAAGTAGCTTATTTGCCGTCTTGCTTTGTCTTGTGTTGCACTTGCTTGATGTTTGACTGTGTTAGGACAGTTGTTGACTAACTAGTTTGTCATAATGTCAAAGAAGCAAAGGATCTAATGGATGTTCGTGGGTTAGACTGGCAGTAAGTCTAGAGTGTTGTTGGGTAGACTGATTGAGATGGTTGGCCGGTTGGCAGGTGGATTTATGGATGGGAAATTAGCAGGGAAAGGCTGATGATCCTCCAGCCCGTCACCATGTAGTCCACTGCCAGCTCTGGTGTCAGGTAGCGAGCTGCCACGCTCAATAATTAATGGCGGTGCATTTAAAAAATGCAACAAAATAGCTGTTACTTCTCACACTCTCTCCCTGCTCCCCGGAGCCCTGCATTAAATCCTGGTAGGGGCGAGTGCAGCTTCCTGCCAGTGAGTCAGACTTTCTGGAAACCGGATCGGTGCCGAGGTGGCCGGCGCTATTCCCCGTTCTCTCACCTGCGACTCAGGCAGGTGTTAGTTACACAGCAGCAACAAGACGAGCGGGCCGCGTTTCCTTTTCCTGGACGCCTTTTGTCTGTCGGTTGGCCTATTTGTCAGCTCAGACAGCTTAGTTACAGCATCGGCAGGGCCTGTGTGCAAACCTGTGACAAAGACGTCTGGAGCTCGCCCAAGCCCAAACACCTCTCTAGTGTACTCAGATTAAGAGATCTGGATGGCAGAGTGATCGATCTCATTAGCTTTGGACCATCACTAGCCTTTTGGTATGGTGATATGGAACGGATGACTTTAGTTATTTTCTTTGGAATGTGGAGGTAAATTTAAAGATTGCCCTTGTTGGATTTTATCTTTTCTATTTGTTACCTCATCTTCAGAAGTGGTATTTGATGGTTTTATGGTTGCTGTTTTTTTAATAAAGGCATGTGTTGAGGCATAATCCTACAATGTCCACCAGTGCTTAATTTAGATTAAAGCAACATTATGAACTTTTGGGGTAACACTAGTGAGCTAGCTACCTAAAAAGCATGTAGAAACCTTGCAAACACCACCAACAGCCTGGTTGGCATTGAGAAAGGCTTGTTAGCATGATGGCTATTGTATTTTGGCAATATAGTTAGTGATGTTATGCTGTGAAGGCTTCTCTTCCATTTCTACAAGGTGATCCGTCCCAGACCACGATCCCTGGTCCAGACCCAGATCTATGTACGCAGAGTATTGCCTGGATGGCTACAGGGGTAGACAGGGTGTTTATTTGTCCTTCACATGACCATATTCCTGTCAGGATCCTGCTCGGTCCATTTTGTGTCAGCCTGTTTTGTCTCGTGTTTCTTGTGTATGTTGTTTGCCATGTGTTTCCCTGCGTTTGTTTTTACATGTGCTCTTTGTGTTTTTGTTATGCCATGTGTTTTCTGTTTTGTTCTAAGACTCCGCCCCCACCTGCCCTCTGTCACTTCCTGGATTTCCCTGTCACCATTTACCACACCTGTCCGTTAATCAGTCATTGTCTTGATTAGTTGATTAGTTTCTCCTGCCACCTGTTTGTTCCCACCAATTACATGTCTCCCCTTAGTATTTAAGTTAAGTCTGCCCTTTGTTCCATGTCTGATCGTCGTCTAAAGTCTGTGAGAAAGACTCTGCCTGGTTGACCTGTTACCTTTTTGACTTTGCTTTTTTGGGATCTTTTGTGTGTTACCTTTTGCCTTTGACTTTTTGGATCTTTTGTGTCTTGATTTTTGAACCTTTTTGAAGTTTTTTGCCCGCAATTTTGGTCTGCTATTGGGTCTCTTTTTCCCTACGGAACCTAACAATTCCAACTCAATTAATCTGAAGATGATACTTAAAATAGTCACCAATAAAAACATACCCTCAAGTGCCATATTGGAAATTGTTGCTTAAATAATACAACCCTTATGTTACAGCTATTTTCTTTCACAATCAATTACACGTTGAAAGTTCTTCAAACGACAAGTTACTAAATCACAGAAGGAAATATTAAAACCTTTCCCACTACACTGTAAAAACTTGTCTTTGAATTTGGGAATTATAAACTTATAGATCTTCTGTTATTAATACTCCAGAGAGAATACGTCACACTGCTGTGTACATGATAAGTATGGAATCAGATCAATGCCATAAATATTTTGTAATCTGTAATATAGATTTTGTATCTGTGAAACCATCTACACTTTCAAAACCTATCTACAGATACGGATTTAAAATACGAAATGTATCTACACTTTCAAAAACTATCTTCACTTTCAAAATCTATTTACAGATACGGATTTCAAATACGAAATGTATCTACACTTTCAAAAACTATCTACACTTACAAAAACTATCTTCACTTTCAAAATCTATCTGCAGATATGGATTTCAGTTACGGATTTCAGTTACGCATTACGGATACGGAGACGGATACGGATTTCAAGTACGAGTTACGGATTTCTGTTACGAATTACAAAATCTTTTTGGCACTGTCTTTACTTCCTTTCTAAAGAGCCAATCAGCGCTTTTGGCAGATTTTCTAAAGCGCCAATCAACACATTGTATCCTGTACTGACTAGCCAATCAGCGGCGCTAGCTTGCTGGTAACTGGGAAAGTTGAGTGAAACGGTGTATGCAGCAGTCATGGATCAGAGACCGAGAAATGGCACAAGTAAGAAGTCCTATATTTGGAGTTGTTAATAAAGTCATTGTAAAACGCACAATCATAGTCAGTGGTTTTCACTCCACACTTCGTTACACCTGTTTCAAAGATCCTTGTCGTTGTATGGAAGATATTAGGATCTGCTTTGGTAGCTAACGAAAGCTAACGTTAGCATTTTCGTGACCGATCTCCTATTCACATTTAAACAATGTGAGTTAACAATGAACAGTATTCATATGACCCATTATCACGATGAGAACATTTAGCAGACAGACTGCTATTGTCTTGTTCTCCAGACACATGCAAAGTGATGGTGGGGGTATACCGTTAAGTGCATATGCATCCTCAACAGCTGGATAATGACCAGCCTGATTTCAAAACCACCTTGTAATGTCATTTTCGTTTCTTTTCATGGCACTTTGGGGTAGGCTATTTGTAACCCTTTTCTGAAGTCCTTGAAAACGTTTTATTGTGTATTTTGTGTGGAAGCGAGTTTTCTAGCGTCTCAGTGGAAGAGATATATGAGACCAATTTCTTAGTTACAATGCGTTCTGCAGCCAAGCGATCTCTGAATCGCCAGAGCCTAAGATTAACTAAATAGTACAGGTGTTCATCAGCCCTTTGGGCCAGACATAAGGCATTCTTGTTTAACACCGTACACCGTATTGTATTCAAACCGTGCGGGGGAGACCCCAGATCTCTCCCTAGGCAGAGCGGTGGCAGATTCAGGTTATAACTATTGAATAATGAGCGGGCCAGCAGCAGTTGCCAGCAAGCTAGCGCTGATTGGCTAGTCAGTAGAGGATACAATGTGTTGATTGGCGCTTTAGAAAATCTGCCAAAAGCGCTGATTGGCTCTTTAGAAAGGCAGTAAAGACAGTGCCAAAAAGATTTTGTAATTCGTAACAGAAATCCGTATCCCTATCCGTAATGCGTAACTGAAATCCGTATCTGCAAATAGATTTTGAAAGTGAAGATAGTTTTTGAAAGTGTAAATAGTTTTTGAAAGTGTAGATAGTTTTTGAAAGTGTAGATACATTTCGTATTTGAAATCTGTATCTGTAAATACATTTTGAAAGTGAAGATGGTTTCACAGATACTAAATCTATGTTAACTTACATATACAAAATCTATAATACAGATTACAAAATATTTATGGCATTGATTTGATTCCATCAGTGGAGGCTTCTCCATTGAGGAGAGGGAGGAAGATCCTCCTTAACATTTTGAGAATAAAAAGTGTACTTTGCCCAGACTACTGTGATTAATTAAAACCCTTAAATATGACTACTTTAATACCTTTGTATATGTAATGTTAGTTTCCCTGGGTAAAGATGACATTAGCACCCCCTATCGCTATCGAAAATTACTGCTGGAGGACCTTCCTCCCTCTACCCTCCATTGACTCCCATTCATTTCTCTGCCTGCGTGGGCGGCTGGTAGAATGCGTTCACTTCAATGGCAGAGAGGAGGACGATCCTCCTCTGAGAGGCTGTGACTAGTTTAGGGGTCTGGATAGCGCCAAAATCTATTAACGAATAGGCTGGAGTCACGTCTGCGCTATGAACTAATAAGCAGAAGCCCTGGATATGGTGGGTGGGGTTATCCCCTCAAATCTAGGCTACGAAAGATAATCTGCTCAGTCTAAGAGACACAGTTTAGCAAGAAGATCTGATCATTTTAACAATGAGAACACATTAGCAAATTAGCAAATAAAGCAAACTATGGAAACCGAGGACATTGTTCATGTTTTATTACAGAAACCATTCCATGGGGTGAGTTACAATGACAAGTTGGCCATTAAAGCAACAGGTAGACCAATTCCAAAGATTGAAATCACCAAAAGCAACGGCAGTCAGTGTCGTGAGTGCTACATGGTTTGCTAGGTACTCGTGGCTGACTGGTAGCATTACCAACAATCGGTTATATTGCTGGCCCTGTTTACTAATGAATGTCAACTCTCTAATGTTCATGTTGTTCTTTTACTTGTTGCCTTTGTTACTATAAAGGTTATTTTAAACTTAGGCTGTGCCGGCTGTGCCGACATCGCAGGTAAGGCCAAAGCTGGGAATTGGTACAATTCGCATGTGCGAGAGTCGCCATTCGTTTCAGAATTGGTACAATTCGCATACATGCGAAAGTCGCCATTCGCTTCACGCGAATCAGGCACAATTCGAGTGGGCGAGAGTCGACACTTTGGGCGCATATGAGACATACAGTATGGCGCATATGAGACATACAGTATAGGCTACGTTGTTGACAATTCTCACAAAGACACGCGATCTGAATTGCACAGAGACGGGCGCATATGAGACATATACGTTGTTGACTCACAAAGACAAAACAAATAGCTACACGTAGCCTATAAACGTTGTTGAGACTCTTATTAAAGATTTTACTCATTCTCGTGGTTGAAAGTCGGTAACAAAACAGAGACAAATAGCTACACGTTCAAGCAATGTCATTTCATGTAATTTATTTCAAAAACAAACAATCAGAGTGTAAGAGCTCTGGTTCCAAGACACAAAAAAGCCAGGAACCAGGTCTGATGGCCCATCAACCTAAACAATAGGCCAGGAGCCACCTTGATGGTTGTAACCTGGTGCTGTGTAAACTACCTTGTGGGTGTTGAATTGGTATTTTTTTTGTTCAGCCACTTAACATTTTATAGTGTATTCATATCTATTTATGTCATATCATGCCTCATGACTCTTACCTCATATTCATTGTACTTATATATCTTATCATGTCTTACCTCATTCATAACCTCTATTGCTACCTTCACCTGTATCATATCTGCACTAATGACCAACTATTGCTGCCAATGTTACTACTGCTCATACCCCATATCTTGTACTGTCATATCATACTGTATACATCCCATCTATTTATTTTTATATTACCACTATGCAGAATACTCTGCACTCTTCTGCTATGGTTCCTTTGGTTAGATTCCTTTGCATTGTTCTTCATATCAACATCAGCAATGATCTCACCTGGTGTGCCCACACTGACAAGGTGGTCAAAGCTGCCCGAAAACGCCCCTTCTTCCTGAGGAGACTCAGGAAGTTTGGCATGAATCCAGACATCCTCACCAACTTCTATAGATGCACTATAGAAAGCATCTTGACTGTTAGCATCTCAGTGTGGTTTGGAAGTATCTATGCACAGCCATGGACCGTAAGGCCCTACGCAGTGTGGTCAGATCTGTTGAGTTCATCATCGGCAGGAAACTCCCATCCCTTCAGGACATCTACCTTAAAAGATGCCTCCGAAGAGCTGGCAGGATCCTAAAAGACTGTCATCACCCATCCTTCAGACTGTTCACCCTGCTGCCTTCTGGTAGGCGGTTCCGAAGTGTCCGGTCTCACACCCGCAGACTGGAGAACAGTTTCTACCCTAAGGCAATCAGACTCCTAAATGAACAATAATGCACTCCTCACTTTACACTTGCCACTTTACTCTTCACTGGCTCACTTTTACTGCTGTTTGCACTACTTTCTCAGTCCAGCTCATGTTCAGTTTAGCTCATGTAGGTTGTTTATCTGTTTAGTATCTGTTTAATATGTGTATTTATGTTTAGTATCTATGGTAGTGTGGTATGGTGTCCTGTCTTAAGCATTTCAGTGCCCAGTCCAACTCTGTTGTTCTGTGTATCTGACAATAAAAGAGTTGACTTGACTTGACTTGACTTGTACCTGTATCATATCTGCGCTAATGACCAACTATTGCTTCCAATGTTACAACTACTCATACCCCATATATCTTGCGCTGTCATATCATACTGAATACAAATGCTATACAATACATTATCTGTAAGGTTGTGAGTGTGCAGTGTTAATGTAAGTTGATATTGATTATGTTTTTATTCAGTCACACACAGTAACAACAAACAAGTTCAACACAAATAATAATACATTCAAAGTGACTGAAAAGGCACAAGCTGAAGCATAATGCTTGTATTTAAGCCTGTCCTGTTTGACCAATTTAAGCTACCCATCAACATATGCATTTTTATTTTATTTTTTTACAAGTAATACATGTAATGGAAATAAAAAAACAAACAAAAGAATTGCCTCCAAAAAGTTAGTCACAAGAAGAGCAATGAAGCAAGATCCCAAATAAACAGCACAAAATCCTGCATACATTATGGACACTTGTAGCCCTCGAAAATTGCTTTAGCTACTATCCCTTTGAAAACAAAAAATGTCTTACACTTTCTTAAGATTATGTTAGCATCATTCCATAATGAAATTCCAACAACAGATATACATCTCCTTTTAATTAATTTTTTGGCATTTGGTACACTAAATTTACAGACATCTCTGAGATTATATTTTGTCTCTTGAAATGAGAAAAACCTTTGTATGCTGACTGGGAGTTGGTTTGATTTAGCTCGATACATTATTTGCATTATTTTATAATATACCAGGGGCCGTATTCACAAAGCCTTTTATCTTACCACTAGGAGTGCTCCTAACTCGCGCTAACACCTTTTACGTAGGAGTAATTTCTTAAAAGTGATTCACAACGGCTCTGAGACCTACTCATACTAAGGATAATACCAACTCCTAAGCTTAAGATAAAAACTCCGTTGCTATGGATGACGTCGCTTCTCATGCACGAGTTTAGAAGGGGTGAGGACGGTGATTGGTTGTTGACAGGCTCTCTCATTAAAAACTCAGTCCTAACATCCCCCTAACGATCCCACTAAATAAACAGAAAATAAGAGAATAACCTAGGCTTCAAATTAAGTCATATTAAATAGTTATGGACAGTGCACTTAGCAGAATGCACACGCATGATGACAAGTTTGTGCATCCAACGAGAATGACGCTTTGCACGTTAAGAGAAAGAGAAATTGCCGAAAAAAACACGGAAATTGCATGAAATCAAAGAAGTAATAATTAAAGCACCCTGCAAACTATGCGTGAGGCATGGGAGGACATATGTGTTAACATAAATGCTTCATTCCCTGCCGTGTGTCGCTCTGTCGATGACTGCGAGAAGCGGTGGTATGCGCTCCAGTCACAATGTAGGATGGAGATTGCGGAGTGGACTTTAAAAGAGCCGTCGCGGCTACAGGTATTGTGTCACCAAAATAGGCCTCATGCGTATACTTGCATGTTGTAGTTCAACTGTGCTCCCGGTTGTGGATTGAGGAAGGGTGTCAAAAGCCATGTCTTGCATGGATGGCCACTGTCAGGTCACCCAAGTGGCATCCAGCAGGTACATGGTCCCGCTCAAAAAGCTGGCGCAGACCGCGCTCTCCATTAAACTGCGCGAATCGTGAGTAGATCCAGGCCACTTCGCAACAATATCCATGATTGTGAAATTTGGATCAAACACTATCTGTGTATTAATTGAATGTACCTTTTTGCGGTTTACAAAGACGTCCTCATCTCTGGATGGAGCAATTATTTTAATGTGTGTTCCATCGATGGCACCCACGACACCGGGCATTCCTGCAAACGCCATGAAATTGACCTTGATCCTCTGAAGTAGCCGATTGTCCAAAGGGAACCGGATAAACTGTTGTACAATGTGTGGTCTACAGAGTGCGGTGATTGCGATATTCTGAAGTCGTCTGCGTTGCAAAGTTGCATTTTCCCCGTAGCCAAAAATCTTAATGTTATCAAACATTTAACTTCCGGACTGATTGGGTTGTTTCGGATAGTTGGAGACGTGATTGCATCCCGCACTAATTCTAGTAAAATGTTGATGCCTTCACGGTTTAAACGATATCTTCTCAACAATTCAGAGTCGTTCATTGTCTCCAACACGTTACGTCTGGCTTCAGCCATTTTAAGACTTTTTGTGAATAGGTCTTAGTGACTTAGGAGTCCTCATGAGGAGTTTTAAGCTGTCCTAGACTTAGGTGCTACTTTTAGGGATAAAATATTTTGTGAATTGCTCTTAGTAAAAAAAAATAGGAGTCCTAAATTTAAGACTGACACGCCCATTATTTTTAGGAGTTTCTCCTAAATTCGCCACTTATGAGCTACTTTTAGCCCTAAGATTCTTTGTGAATACGGCCCCAGATCATTACATTTCATAACAAATGATTTCATAAACAATGGGTTAGTGGGTGCATAATAATCAACCTTATTTATTATCCTTATGGCTCGTTTTTGTAAAATAATGATTTCATTGACAGTTGTTTTATATGTCAATCCCCAGACTTCCACACAATATGATATGTAGGGAAGTATAAGTGAACAGTAAATAATATGTAAGGCCTTATAGTTTAACATGCTTCTTGATTTGTACAAAATTGCTATCATCTTAGAGATCTTTCCTTTGATATAATAAACATGTGGTTTCCATGTTAATTTATGGTCAATGACCACTCCTAGAAATGTTATCTCGGTCACTCGTTCAGCATCACTTATTTTTAATTGAATGTCCTTACCTATTTCCTTTTCGATTTCTAAAGACCATGAATTAGTTTTTTTATTTTTCTATTGAGTGACAATCTATTAACATCAAACCAGGTTTTGAGGATTTCTAAATCTCTTTCAATAGAAGTCAAGAGTTGCTGTAGATTATTACCCGAACAGTAGGCTACATGTTTGTATCAGTTGGATTCGTAGAACGTAATAAATTACATTGCTTGACCGTGTGGCTATTTGTCTCTGTTTTGTTATTGTTGTTGTTACCGACCACGAGAATGATTAAGATCTTTAATAAAAGTCTCAACAACGTTTATAGGTTACGTGTAGCTATTTGTTTTGTCTTTGAATGAGTTGTGGTCGCCCACTCGAATTGTGCCTGATTCGCGTGAAGCGAATTGTGCCAAGCGAATGGCGACTCTCGCACATGCGAATTGTACCCGTTCGCAGACAAGACCTTAGCTCGACATCGCGAAAACCTGTGTGTAAATTGGGCCTTACTTCGCCGACACTTTTGAAACCGCCGACAAGGCTGCTGCGTTTAAACTTCAACAGTAGCCTATGTAATCAACGTTCTCGTGACACTCGAATGTACTGACGTAGGCGGAGGACACCAGCCATTCGTTGTTGTCAAAGTTGTCAAGTCAACGGCGTGTGCCGTTTTTATGGCCAATAATACTTGCGCAAAAGGATGTAAGTGAATGATTCAGAGCATGATGCATTTGAAATGGCATCAATTATGGTCTTGTGTCTTCATTCTTTTTAAAACAATTGTAGCTGAAAATAATCAGACAAATTACAAGCAATAGCTTCAGTCATTGAGCGGAAAAAATAGGCCCAATGATTGGCCCAGAATCTTATTTAGTTTTACAGCCTGATTTGACTAATTGGCTTTGCATCCTTTCCTTCTGGCCTGGACTAGTCCATCAAAGACATGCTGCCCACCAGCTTTCAAAGTACAATGCTGCCACTGGTGAATTTATCAATTTTATTCACATAATTATCCCTCCCGGCTATTTTGTGCTGTAGTTCACCAAAACACCCTGAAACAACTTGAGTCTCACATACTTATGCCACCAACAGTACAAACGGGCCAATGGCAACCAAGCACGCAGTCCTTCCTCCCTCACTTTAAAAACCACCAGCCGCCACTGGATTCCATAGATAAGATTCCCTTCTAAGTATGTGGAGTCTAGATATTTTCTGACACACTGAATCGATAGTAATACTTATTAATAAGTAATTAATACTGTGGAGGTTAGGTTGGAAAAAAACTATTAGCATTCCATTAAACCTCTACAACAGGGGTTTTCAACTGATTTTGTCCCAGGGACCACCATTCTGACTAGAAAGTAGTTTGCGGCCCACTGATGAGCCTGCACGTGCGTGCGTGTTTGTAACCGCCGCCGCCACGCGCCCTCCCCCTGCACAGATATTCTGCCTATAACACGATATTTTCACTATATTCATGAGTAATCAGGAAATGTGTTGAAAAATCAAAGCGAATTCATTAAAATAAAAAAATTCAATGGTGAACTGATCAACATAGGCTCATGTCGCGGACCCCCTGCAATGTCGTTGCAGACCACCAGGGGGCCACGGACCCCCTGTTGAAAACCCCTGCTCTACAATAATGAATGTTTCAACATTGCATTACGTGTTCATACATTTCATGTCAACAAAGTTGCTTTAAAACCTTTTCTCTGCTGCTTTCATTTACCATCACATTTCCATAATGCTTAAAAGGAGATTCAGTTGCGCACAATTCAACGACCATTTGTGATTTACAACCGAAGGATTGGCGTACACGTGTTTGTTGTGTGTACGTCCGTTTTCTGTGGATCTCACTTACGCTCATTTCAGGAAACGTCTTAGACAAAATGTAGGATGGTTTCTACGCAACTTTTTATAAATGAGGCCCATTGTCACATGACTAATTTTTGGGTAATAGTATATCCTGGGGGCAGATCTTCATGTTTGACTCTCTTCCAGTGCTGCTAAGATGAACAAAAGAAGCCACACTGGTTGGGAAGAGAGGGCATCTGGAAAAGCAACACATTAACTGAATGATCCACACCAATCTTTTTATAATGAGTTCAGTCATGATGGTCTTTTCCATTTAAATGTTCATGACCATGTACCTCAGAGGGGTTCAGTGGAAGTGCAGACAGGTGGGAGGTGGGAAAAAAGGGGTACAACATCTAATACAAAATACATGGTAAGAGCTACATTTGAAACATATACCTAAAAAAAAAAAATACAAAACATACAATCATATGCAACATGCATTCAGATGGACACACTGCCTGCAACTTGCAACCTGCACACACACAGATGAGTAATGTTGGCATTTGTTATTTAGTTTGGTAGTGTACTTATGGAGATATCAGTCGTAAGTTTATCTTTTTTAGTTCTGGTGAGTGGGGACAGCTGCATGTCACACCCTAGATCTGTTATAGCACTCTGTTTGTTCAAATTAAACAATATGTAAAGCTTTTAAGGCACTATGCATCAGATGGTCTTTGTGATGTTCTGGGCTGGCCATGTAAGGCTATCCCAATTAACAATTAACATATCCTGATAATTCCTGCCCCTAAATTGGATCATGACAAAGATTTGGGAGTGAGAGAGTAATTTACACAGAGAGGTCAATTCAATTAAATTCAATTCAATTTTATTTGTATAGCGCCATAACAACACAATTGCCTCTAGGAGCTTAACAGAGCCCAGAGCCTAAACCCCCTTAGTGCATGCACAATAGCAACAGGGGCAAGGAAAAACTCCCTGTTAGGCAGGAAGAAACCTTAGGCAGAACCACGGCACATAAGGGGGACCCATCTGCTTGAGGTCAGCCGGGTGGAGACAGGAAGGGGGGAAGGGGGAGGGTTGAGTGGCAGAAGGGGAAAGGAAGCAACAGGGGTTTTACACAGCCAGCATTTGGTCGCTGGACATAGTATGTATACAGACATCCGGTGGTACATGATACAGGCAAGACCAGATTACTGTACAAATAGGGTTACTGTTACAGGGGTAAGGGATGTAGGGACAGAGAAACATTTCAGTGGTGGCAATAATGTATATTGTATATAAATGCTAGCATAGGGTATTGGGTAGAGTAGGTGTACGGCAATACAGTGGCTGTGGGTGCGATTGGCCAAGGGTTTCTCCAGGCAGACCAGGCAGACCATGTTTAGTAATGCTGGCATTTGTTATTTAGTTTGGTAGTGTACTTATGGAGATATCAGTCGTAAGTTTTCTTTTTTAGTTCTGGTGAGTGAGGACAGCTGCATGTCACACCTGAGATCTGTTATAGCACTCTTTCACAGTGCAACATACACTGCCTGCAACTTGCAACCTGCACACACACAGATGAGTAATGCTGACATTTGTTATTTAGTTTGGTAGTGTACTTAAAAAAAAATCATGATAAAAGGAATAAAAGTAATACAAGTAATAAAACCCTTAAAACAGTTTAAAGTCACATGACTTATTTTTGGGTAATAGTGTATTGTGGGGGCAGATCTTCAGGTTGGCCACTCCTCCAACCATCAGCACTGCTGTGATGAAGAGGAGGAGCCACACTGGTTGGGAAGAAAGGCATCTGGAAAAGCAACACATGAAGAAGATAGCTGAAGGTTTCACACCCACCTATTTATCACAAGATAATTAGTAATGATCTTTTCCAAATAAATGCTCATGACTCTGTACCTGTGTACCCTGTGGAGGTTCTGACGGGTGGGAGGTGGGAAAAAAGGGGGGCACCTGGCTTGAAACGGGTAATACCTGCTACAAAATCAAATACAAACATGTAAAGAGGGACAGCCTATTCAGTGTGGAGTCTTTTAACTGACTGACATTGGCAACAAAAGTGCTGCCTGACTGTTAAGATTTAGTCCAGTTTTACTCACCTCAGTGTAAGAACAGCAGGTGGCTTTGCAGGCAAACGCAGACACACATATGGAGACAATGAACTCCAGCACTGACAACACTATCATCACTCCATTAATTCCCAGTGGTATGCTACTCTGTTGTAGGGGGGAGAAATATTACACATACCGACTGTAAGACAGATCAAGACTATTGTCATGTATGTTATAAACAGAATAGTATGCTTTATGCAATTTCTAATGTTTGCTATAAAATGTTTGGTTTATATAATTTGATACCTACCCAGTAAATGGAATAGCTGATGATTAAATCCAAGCTAAACAAAATGATGGCAATCCCTGCAGTTATTGTGCTGAAGATGTTCATCCCAAGTGATGCTTTGACCTACATGAAAAACAGAAAAATCACACCACAATAACCATTTTTAAGGTAGCCTCCAGGGTGTGGCGGGCATTCTGTCCTCTCATCGGGGCAACTGCCAGTCTCACCCCCAATCCAATTGGCAGACGGAGAAGCAAGGAGCTCGAGGCCACCCTGACAGGACCAACCTTGGACAGTCCTTTCAAGGTGATCATTGGGATCAACCCAGTGTCCTACAAGCTCCAGTTCCCTAAGGATTCGCCTTTCATGTCTCCTTGTTGTGACCTCTGCTCTCTTTGCCTTGAACCCTGCCCACAACGTTCCTCCCACTCCCCTCATTTCAGTTTCATGTCTCCCATTTAAGTTTCATGTCTCCCATTTGAACCCTCTAGCGCCACCAATGGGTCAAAGTTGAAGATGTGTTTACACACGTTACTTTTGAAGCGCATGGTCGAAAGTTGTGAAATTTGGAACACTCTTTGGTACTAGTCCCCTCATCATTTTCAACAAGTTTCATGTCTCCCATTTGAACCCTCTAGCGCCACCAATGGGTCAAAGTTGAAGATGTGTTTACACACGTTACTTTTGAGCCATTTGCCGCATTTCCCAAAATCATGGGATCATTAGCTGCTCCTCCTACAATTCTTGTCGAATATTCTTCAAAATTGCCACACATGATCCTCAGACCAAGCCTCACAAAAGCTATTCCCTGGCGTTTTGATTTTTTACAACTGTTTGTTAGTTACAGTCAATCAAGTTGATGTGGCTGCCATTTTGAATGAATGAATATAACGTTTTTGGTGAATATCAAATATTCACCACATTGATTGATTTTGATTTGTTAAGATAAGTTACCAGGCAGGAACGGAAAACCACCATTTATTTGATTGGCTAATACCAGGACCTCTACTTCTTTTCACTGAGCTACATCGTAGTTTGCCTAACTTTTAATGTGGTGTCAAATTAATAGCAACTGAATTACACTTGTGATAGGTGTAATCTGTAGCAGTAAATATCGTAAACGTAAATAACTGATAAAGGATGTAATGTTACACTTCACAAACACAGGTAATCGTTGGGTTTTTGCTCAAAATAGAGGTCCTAGTATTAGCCAGTTCCTGCCTGGTAAGTAATCTTAACCAATCAACATTATAGAATTACATCCGTATGCGGATCATTTTTGAGTCAACCCTTCGTTTACCGACAGAGAGGTCACCAGATGTTGATCCCAGAGTTCCATAGGGACACATGGGCTGCAGATGCACAGCTAATGCCCTGACAGTCATTGGCTACCCCAAGTATGGTTTCATGCCTCCCCTCATCCCCCCTCTCCCTATAAGTCGGACCCACCTCTGTCCAGTTAGTTAGTAAATGCAGAAGCTGGAGGAGAGCAGCATAATTTTCATGTTTGTTGGACCACTTTATATAAGCGATAGATACACATTCATCCTTGTCATGTGTCAATGTCATCCTGTTCATGTCTATCCTTCACATGGATCATGATCATGATATCACGGTTCAGGTCCATCCTGCCATTCATGCCTTGAGAGTGTGTGTGTGTGGTAATAAAAACCATCATCATTGGGACTTTCCTTGACATCCATCATTGTTCTTCCCGGACAAACCTGTGGCGATTGACAACTATTCAATCAACCAGCATACATATCCATTTTGGGATTTATACACATATCCTATTTTATAGCGTCCATAGCCCAAAGATCTCTCCAGAATTAATATATCCTTTATATTGCCTCACAATTACACGGTTATATTAAAATACTCGATTTTATATATACTATTATATGTACTCTGTGTCACAAGCCAGCAATACCTAATAAGTTAAGATTGTTTCATTGAAAATAAATGACGGGTCTTCCGGAAAACGACATGAAAACTGAAAATAGTGTGAATGTAATAAATTATAGGCGTTCAGGCCAATGTTCCCTCTAATTTTTTCCAGCACTGAGCAAATATTTTTTATTCTGAGCGCACATTTCAGCACTGTGAGCAGTTCGTAAACCACGCAACCTGCCGAAAATGACCACAAGCCTGCATTAGCAATATGTTTTCAAAGAGATGACAGCAAATGTATCAATATGTCTACAAGGTTGATATTTATTCAATATCCTTTATAATGGCTGGACTTTGGAACATTTTATTGATGGTGTTTTACCAGTCAGTTTAGTTGAACTTATAGGATCTTTGGTTGAAAATAAATTTAGGTTTAGGGAGGTTTTGACTGGTTCACTGGTTATGAATGATAATGATATATATATATATATATATAGTTAAATATACAGTATATAAAAGTATCCAAGGTGTTTAGTCATTTCTCAGCAGGTACAACATTTAAGTGGAACTTCATTTAAAGAAAAATGCTAATTCAGTGCTTTACAAGAAATATAGTAATTATAAGGTAGCCTTTATAAATAATTTTATAACTGGAGTGGTTTGTAACAAACTAGGCTACAAAACAAGTAATTTGAATTTCATTGAGGGAGATAGGCCTATCTGGCTGTGTGGCTCATCTTGTCTGCAGGCCTATGGAAGACACATCTTTCTGACTAAACATGTCAAAATGTTGTTGCAGTTATCAAGATCACTTTGATCTATAAGACCTAATAGGTCTAATTGAAAATATTGGAAATGTCTTCATCAAATCTTCTCTCGCCTCACGATTTTGTCTTAGTGGTATTTATTAGACTGAAACCGTGTTCACAGTGCTAGATGCTTGGAATGTGCCACAAAAGTTGTACCAGATCTGGAAAAAGCTCACTTTTCAGCGACCAGGTTACAATATCAGAAAATTACTTAAGCAGCCAGCTTTTCCTTTTTTCATTAACCATGAACTTGAATTCGTTGTATTGTTGACAAATGCGTCCCGGGACCGCATATTATGCTTCCTCAAAAAGCGCTTCGAGCCTTTTCGCCAGATTGGTCACGTCATTCAGACCATGATCAAATTAACTAACTGCTCCACCCAACGTATCCGGCTCAAAGGCAAACAACTCAGCTCATTTTCAGGGAAGGGGGCATCCAAGTGCTCTCAAATTTTACGGACAAACAGAATAATGTCACTTGTGTTTACTGCATGTTTTCCCACAAGCAAACTCTCTTTTCGCGTTTGCCTCCGAGCAGAATTTGCAGATCACGCCACTCCTTTCTTCATATGTAAATATGTCTGAAAGTTTTATCCTACCTCAGTTTGGACTATTTCATCTATCCACTCATGTTTAAACGTTAGGCAGACCTTTTTCTGCGGTACCTGCTCTGCTTTTCTTTTCGCCATGGTAGCCTATATAACTGCTGGAGCAGAGCCCGCCAAGAGAGCTAAAGGATACTTTGTATGTAAACATTCTAACGCACATCCGGCTTGGTTGTCAGACATGTCAGAATTTTAAATGTTTATTACCTAGCCTACATAGCTTTGATGCTCAGATTTGTAACCCCTAAAAAAAAAGTTTGTGCGGCCTGAAAAATGTGCGTGGGCTGAAAAATCTATTGCGCGGACACTTCGACTGGCCTGCGCGGTCGCGCGCGCGCAGCTTAGAGGGAACCTTGGTTCAGGCGTTTAGTCAGTGTTCAATGATACATCATCAAATACTCACCAAACATGGATTGAGCTTCTTACTGGCTTTAACAGTGAGAGAACCAGCAGTGATGTACTGAAGAAAGAATGTTTTCACACATGTAAAAATACTGTACATAGGGCATTAGGAGGCAATTGGTTATATAATGACACAACAAAGGTTAGACTGTGGGTCTACATAGTATATTATAATTATATACAGAAATATAAGAGATGACAATAATTTAAGCAAACTACTTTAGTGTATAGATTTTTTTAAAGGAGAAAAAAAATGTAATGAATGAATAAATCTCACAATGATGGCTCCCCAGAACGTGATACCACACAAAATGGATATTTGAAAATAACCTCTGGACATATCAAATGCAGTCACGATACCAAACAAGAACCCAACCACGCCAACCATAATTTGAACTGTCTGTGGAAAATAAAGGCAAACAAGTAGCTCCATGAACGTTGACTGCAGAAGTACAAGTTATAAAATGATTCACTCTGAGTTAATAGTCATTTGGGTTACACTGAACTTGGGTTATCCTAGGCTCACCCCCAGGGCTGCTGGTTCTCCTTTTAGGAATAGCCAAAGCATAGAGGAGACTCTGCTCTGGGGTGAAGTGGCACTTTGGGTACCTTGTGGTGGGTAAACATGAGTGACAACCACAATGCCACTGGCAGGGGGACCAGAGTTGGCCATGGTTGCTGCTGGAAGTTACACAAACCTGAAATGACCAGCAGATCAGAGAAGGAACAGTTTACAGGGCACATTTAGGAAAAAATATGTTAGCTAAAACACTCAGGAAGAGTAAGTGATCAATAACTTTTTTTTTATAAAATCCTCTTCATCAGTAACAGTGGACAAACCACACAAATACATTAAGTGTTGAGCATTTTCTGTAGTGCTGAATCAGTCTTTCATTTTTGGCATACATGGTGCTTCTGAGTTGTCTAATTAAAGGCATAGATTTACCAACATCAGGTTTTCATTTAAACATTTTCACCTTTTCTTTCTTTGCAGCACATAATGTGCATTATGTCAGTGTATAAACTGCTACCTCTCTTACAAATATGTTAATCAATTTATTATGTTATTCAGAAAACAATTCTCACTCAGTATAGTAGTTAACCACTCTCAAATCAAGCCAAACAAAAAACATGAACTTACTTCTGATCTATTCGTATTGAAGTAGAATGGAAACAGGTTTCCGTGTGGGTATAGGCTACAGATCAATGGGGATACCATCCGGAATTGTTTTTCACCAATTCTGAGTCTCAACTTAAGGTTACTGCCTTCTTGCTGCACTGGCAGCTGAACTAGAATGATGAGCTTGCGATGTTCCTTGGTTATCTTGACGTTCTAAAATAGCTTTTAGAAAGTGATGAAACATCAGACTCTGGTGGTAAACAAGAATATTACACCTTGATTGAGGTACCTTTGCTCCAACCACAGGCCTATAGCACAAAATGCTGAAGCTACTGAAATGAAGCAGCCTTAATATAAACCACACAAAACAGTAATACGTCACAGTATATATCTTTATGAATGTGTATAGGCTACTTATCTGGATTAGCCTACATCATCACAGGGTAGGCTGAACATCATTGCTTTACAGTCTTAGCAGAATAAATGCTACCAATCACAGCTAGACCTTGACCCCTCTCATTTCCTCCATAAATATTTATACTTCAGAGTTGGAGTTTAAGGTTTTCTGTTAATTTAGAGTTTCTGTGTAGGTCAGGCTAGCTGAAGAACTGTGTCAAGTCATACTTCCATTTAAAACATGCATTTTTACAGAGACTTCCCATTTGTTCATCTTATATCAAAGCCTAGGGTAGTTTTTAAAATATGATTATAAAACAATTGGGTTCTAGCGCGTAACTTAGCTGTTTCTGATTGGACGAGAGACGTTCCATGCTATAGGTTATTCGTCAACATACCTACAGTTACTGGACTTTTCACAGCTAAAAATAAATCACTCCGCGATGAAACATTCGCATTGATGATAACCGTTAATTCAAAGTTTTTAAAATTCCATACCAAGACGTTGACAATGGAACTATTTTTTGTTGCGGAGAAACAATGGCGAAATAAACCATTTTTAATCAATAACTTCGTGTTGAAATGTTAATTTGTTGACAGTAGAATTGTTTTATAAAAGCAAAATAGCACTCGTGGGAGTGGGGTAGGTAAGGGATAATCCCACGGGTGTTGTTGCCTACGCCACTCGGCCTTCGGCCTCGATGGCTACGGCCGAACACCACCCGTGGGATTATCCCTTACCTTCCCCACTCCCACTCGTGCTATATTGCTTAAATATAGAAGCTTGCATACAAGGAATTTGAACAACATACAACAATTCCTCTCTTCTGTTTGATAATAAGGCATGATACCAGGATTTTCCTTTTCCTTTCCGAAGACTTTGAATCTCCAAAACGTCCCTGCAGGATTTCGTTTGTGATCAAAACGACTTTGTCATTCAAGGAATTGTGAGAGGTTTTCGCAAACTTTCACAACCTTACTTATGTGGTCATTTCATCAAATCTAGAATAGGATTTAAGTGTAAATAAAAAATGCATGCCTTAGTTTGAATCTTTGAACTCTATTCCAAAATCATCAATTCTATCTAATCATCTGTACTATTGTTAAAACTCAACAGATAATATGAATATTCTATTCTTGTGTTGACCATTCCTGGACTTACTTTGTCACTATTCTACTAACTCATACTACCCTTCAATAGGTAGGCCTATGAATGAATTTAGGAATGTAGGGAAATTCCATTGGTTGATTGGATGACATAGCAGAATGATGAAGATGATGGTTATGACATAGCAGCATGATGAAGATGATGATGATGACATAGCAGCATGATGAAGATGACGATGATGGTGATGACATAGCAGCATGATGAAGATGATGGTGATGACATAGCAGCATGATGAAGATGATGGTGAGGACATAGCAGCATGATGAAGATGATGGTGATGACATAACAGCATGATGAAGATGATGGTGATGACATAGTGTAGCGGATATAAAAGTACTCCCTCACGCGTTGTGTCTTTTTGGCTATCCAGCCGTTTATTCTGAAAACAGAACCAGTGTGTCTCAGCCTCACATTCAGCTCCACACTAGTTACAGGCTACTCAAGACTGGGCAATACACACAAAATACACAACAAGGCGAAAGTTGCAAACTGTACCTGAAAACAGAACCAGTGTGTCTCAGCCTCACATTCAGCTCCACACTATAAAAATGAATGATAGAAGCTTTAGCCACTACAACCACACCAGCAAGCTAACGCAACGTGGTTAGCTATCACTTTGCAGCTAAAACTAAAGAAACAAAACAAAATGGTCTCTAATATAAAATGAGAGACCTCCCGTTTGGGTTTAAATGCATCCATACAAAATTATCCCAAATACAATTACAGTTACTATTACAAATATTTAAACACATTAATCTAACTAAAGTGGAGCTCAGCATATGCGACTTACCTAGTTACAGGCTACTCAAGACTGGGGATAGTCGGCAAAAACGTGCCCCCCAAGTCTGCAGAATTGCACCTATAGATGGCGCTCATTGCTAGCCAAATGAAAAGTTCTCTAAATGGCAAGTGGAATTATTAACTCCGCTACATTAGCAGCATGATGAAGATGATGGTGATGACATAGCAGCTCACTATGTGTTTGCTCACATCATTCCTATATGTAATGGTGACTTTATTGGATGGATTCTCATTGCAAGGGGATAGTTGAATTGACATTGATAGTAACTTGGAGCATGATAGTTAACTAGAGTATCGATTTAATAGATACATTTGAGTGAGTATAAAGAAATTGCTTTACTTGAATGCATCTCTTTAAGAATTTTTTGAAGTCACAAGGTTACAATTTGCTTGAGACATAAAGCCTCCCCTGTAAATCTAGATGTAGTGACATGACTCTTGGGTAGTGGTGTATTCTGGGGGCAGATAGTCTTGTTTGTCATCAGCACTGACGTTATGAATAGGACTACGAGTAACCACATTGGTTGGGAAGAAAGGCATCTGGAAAAGCAACACATTGCCATCAGTACTGATAAGCAGAAGAAACCTCACTGGTTGGTAAGAGAGGCATCTGGAAAAACAACACGTGAAAACGGTGTGAAGTGGCTATCCAGATAATTTTTAGCCACGAGGTTGAGGCAGAGGGTTACCGACACATTCCAGTTAAGTACGCACGGAGAGTGGAATTCGGTTTGATACTTTATTCCAACAGTAGGGTTACTTTCAGAAATGAGAATGAAGGATGGCAAGAAGCAGTAAATTAACAATATTCCAGTATATTCTTCACTTTGATACGTATGTGGTCGGAAAACTATTCCTTCTCCGCCATTTGTCCTACTACCTTCCCTGTCAATGGGCCAATTAAGGTCTACACATTCACGCAACAGAGGCATGTCAAGAGGGCGTGGTTACGTCAACACATTTACACACGTAACAAGTTTAGCAAACTAAGGCTATGCAGATCAATATTTTAAGCAAATATGTAGGTTTATACTAAACCATTGATAAATTATAAAGAATAAGAAAGTAACTGAGGGTTGTTATACCAACTGTACATATCCTTATTTATGGCTTCTACACTGGCCCCTAATTGTCAATGTTACCACAAGACAATTACAAACAATATATACACACAAAAGAAGCCATAATACATAAACATAAAGGTAAGTACTCTTGATGCTTTCTCCAAAAAGTGTGAGCATCAGTCCCCAATCATTTGTTGAAATAGGTCAACATTAATACATTTATACGATTTTTTTTTTCAGGATCCCAAGAATCCCGCCCAAAAGCCATAGGGTCTGTTGCCCCATTCCTAGGGTCTGATGGATCCCAAAAGTTCATAGAGTATATACAGTATATGGTGCGAAAATGAATAGTCCATGTGCAAATTGAAGTGTGAATGTGCTGTGAAAATGGTGTGGGCACGCAAATCCAAGTATGTAGGTTTGTCAGTATATGAAAGCGTGCTAATTGGATACTGGAGCCTGGCACTGCCAGGATTAGGCTGAGTTCTCAGCCTCTAGGATCAAACAGAGTTTGTCGATGGGCCTAAGCAGCGTGTTGGCTCTGGTTTTCACCAGGACGCTTCGGACAAGACCTCCATCCCCCGGCAGGGTCTTAATCACCCGACCCAGGGGCCAGGAGTTCCTTGGAGCTGTCGGGTCCACTATAACTACGAGATCATTCTGCTTAAAATTTCTCTTGATGTGGGCCCACTTTTGAGTGAGGTACTCCGTAGTCCATCTTTTCCAAAACAGGTTGGCTAGGTATTGTACCTGCCTCCATCGCCTTCTGGCATAGAGGTCATCCTTCTTAAAGAGTCCGGGCGGCAGAAGTGGTTTGCCATTTAGCTGTAGCAGGTGGTTCGGTGTGAGTGGTTCTAGGTCATTTGGATCACCAGATGCAGTTGTGATTGGTCGGTCGTTCAAAATCGTTTCCACCTCGCACAAGGCTGTCTGTAGCATCTCATCGTCAAGTGTCTGTTGTTTCAACACTGAGAGAAGTACCTTTTTCACCAGTCTAATCAATCTCTCCCACACGCCTCCGAAGTGAGCAGCGAGTGGAGGATTGAACAGCCACTGGACATGAGTAGTCAGCAGAGCGTGATGAGCATGATATTCAGTCATAATGATCTTTTCCATTTAAATGTTCATGACTGTACCTCAAAGGAGTTCAGTGGAGGTGCAGAGAGGTGGGAGGTGGGAAAAGAGGGGGGCACCTGGTTTGAACTGTATACCACCTGCTACAAAGTCAAATACAAACATGCAAAGAGGTATATTTCATGTGCTTTTTTCTGACTGACTGTGAGTAGGAACTGGACTGTAAAGACTCTCAAGACACGTGGTATATTGTGGGGCAGATCTTCAGGTTGGCCACTCCTCCAACCATCAGCACTGCTGTTATGAAGAGGAGGAGTCACACTGGTTGAAAGGCATCTGGAAAAGCAACACATGAAAAAGGTAGCTGAAGGTTTCACACCCACCTATTTATCACAAGGTCATTAGTAATTATCTTTTCCAAATAAATGCTCATGACTCTGTACCTGTGTACCCTGTGGAGGTTCTGACGGGTGGGAGGTGGGAAAAGAGGGGGGCACCTAGCTTGAAACAGGTAATACCTGCTACAAAATCAATTAAAAAACTTGTAAAGAGGGACAGCCTATGTGGAGTCTACTAACTGACTGACGTTGGCAGCAAAAGTGCTACTGGACTGTAAAGACTTATCACAGTTTTACTCACCTCAGTGTTAGAAGAGCAGGTGGCTTTGCAGGCAAACGCAGACACACATATGGAGAACTCCAGCACTGACAACACAAGCATCACTCCAGCAATCCCCTGTGATCTGCTCTGATATGGGGGAAACAAGACATTTAAAGCTGAAATAATTTAATGACTAACCCTGTTCTAAATTAAATTATCATGTACTGTATGTTACACACTGCAGTTTATACTATATGAAGTGAAGTGTACAGACCAAGAACATTTCCCAGTTCGTCTGACATGGATCATCGTAGGTATCATAGCCTCTCCTAGCACCATAGGCATCATGTCCTCCCATATTATGACAACCACTGTTCAGATGGATGAGGATGATGATAAAATCATGGCTATGTAGAATTATGGCGATTCCTGCCGCTATTGTGCCAAGGATGTTCATCCGTAGTGATGCTTTCACCTGCATGAACAACATGAAAGGGTAAATCATTAGAGGCACTATTGCTCAATAGATTTCAAATTATGAATATCTGCTGGATAATGTATTATAATCACCCAACCGCATTAAACTACCCCAAATGCATTAATATGTGGCTCATACTATTGACCTGTTAGTGTTCATACAATTTCCAAAATGTAGGGTTAGGGTTAGGGTGAGACATGTTCAAATGTATCAAATTTGAACATGTCTCAATACTTCATAATCAATCAAAATGTCTTAAAAGCAAAACGACAGGGTTTTTTCAACCTGGGACCTGGGCCCGCAAGGGACAAAAACGATTGAAATCATGTATCTCTGTAGATATCCTTCCCATGTTGTCAGACCCTAACAGTAACATTTAGAGCCGCATACTTTTGAATCAGGGTTCCAAAATGTGAAGATTCGGATTGGTGTTTGTCTAAACCCTGAGCGGAACACTTTCTAATCTGATAATGTAATTGCTCCATGTGATCGCTTCGCAACCTCAGCCTAAACCCTTATTAACCCTGCTGTGTCCCTTCATAACAGCAACAACATAAACTAAATGTATATGACGTGGCTCCTTTTTCGTGACTTAAATTTTTCTACTGTGCTTAGTTGTTTGTATTGGGATAGTGCACTGCTCTACCTACATGGGGATAGTTTTTCGTTTCTTACTTAGGCAGTTGGACGTCATTTCTGAAACCAGCCAGAACAACAGTGTGACGAACCCCTTTGGGATCGTCTCTATTCCCGATTTGTCTGCGTTTATGCGTGTGCGTGAATACGTATGTGTGTTATTTGAGTGCGTGCGTGGCTGTTTTCGCTCTGTTTTCCAGGTGCCGATAATTAACTACATGGGAGGCGTGTCCATGGCCTATAAAGAACCCTCCACTTCCTAAGTTCAGGAGAGCAAGAAAACACACTGTTGGAGCGTTTATTGAGAACTTTGTCAATAAAATGATTGCATCGAGAAACTTTGCAGTGTTCTGGATTATACGTATGTAAAGCGCCTTGCCGCTACAACGGACACGACCGGCATTATTTGATAACTGAATGGGTTGTCATGGAGCAGCGAGTGTGGCAGCCTGTTTTAGCAGCTTTCTCTTTAGAAAACATGTCGTTTTGTTGAGCTCGCAATTTTTCTCACGACACAATGTGTTTCAGGTGTTGCGTAGCAACCAATAACTTGCTAATTTCAAGTTACAATGATCAATAGAAAATGTACAACACGCCCAGCTAAAATGGCATTAATTTAAAGTAACAACACAAGTCATTCAAACTATAGTTTCTAGTCTTCATCATGTCTTTCAATTACAAATCTTCGCTTCTTCTGAATTTCCTCATGCCTGTAGATGTTATCATTTTCGTCTGGATAGTAAAACTCAAACTGGTGACTTTCGCTCCTTTTGAAATTTTTGTCAGAGGGCAATACGGATCCGTATTGGCGGGTGAGGAGGGCAAAACACGGGTGACATGATGGAACTACCCTGGCGGGTCTAAGCCCAGCCCTGGGATATCTGCATGCCTGTTCTCTATGTCTCCACAGCAGGTGATTGCGCACAGGTTGATCGTTGATTGGCTGGGCTACAAAAGCCCTGATCAGCCGGCGGGACAGCTTTGGTCAGCTTTGGTCTTCCCGGCATTTGGTTTACGTTGGTCGTTTGATAGTGATTGGATTGTGGATACTCGTTTGATTTTGGATCGTCGTCATCGTTTTATATTACCCTTGAACTGACTGTACATTACATTTTTGGTTTATATTCACAACACTGACTTCCACCACACGTTTGCTATAATTATTATATAACTATAACCTTGTAGCTATAAATCGTACTGTCGTTGCCATATAATGAGATCAGTGAATGCTATTTGAAGCACACAACTAATATCAACATATTCATCCAAACAGTCTCCACTGGTTGGTCATCTAAAGAATTGCTCTCTGCAAAAGCCTCTGATCTTCAGTGTTCTTGGGTTACTGTTAGGCCTGAGGAGTTAGGCTCCCTTTCTCTCCAGGACTGCTTTGGGGTTGAACCCATTGGTACACAGGGGTTGCTGATAACTTTTGTGAAGTCTGCATACCTACTTGTTACTTTGGTGCTTTTTAAGATTTTTAATTAAGTTCCTCTTATTCAAGCTAGTTGACTTTGTGCCTCCTCTTCATAAATTTGCAGAACACATTTCTACATTCTGAAGACCTGATGTCCTCTTTGTCACAGTAGTAGGTCCAATAAAATAACCTACTCCCAGACTGCCTGCCTAACCTCGTATCATGGTATTGGTCACTTTTCCAATGCCAAGTGTATGATGGGTAAAGAGACATGGTATCGGCAGACTATATGATACCAGCACTCATACTGGTTGCATCCCTTTGAACTGTTAGATGTGAGCTTGTTAGAGAAAGAATGTCCACATACCTAATAGCTTAATAGTTTTTCCCTCACACAAATACTCACCAAACACTGATTGAGATTAGTATTGGCTGCAACAGTGAGAGAACCTGCAGTGATGTACTGAAAGAGAGACATTTGACATTTTAAGCAGTCAACCCTTGTGCTGTAATACTAAAAAAAGGGAAAGGATAACATGTTTCAAATAATACATTAATAGAAAAATACAACAGATGCCATTATAGCACAGATGCCATTATAAAAACACCTTTTTCACATGGATTTAGAAAAAAATAATCTCACAATGATGGCCCCCCAGAACATGATTCCGGATTTAAGGGATGGTGTTGATGCATAGAATGCTGTCACGATACCGAACAAGAACACAACGACACCAACCATTATCTGAACTGTCTGTGGAAACCAAAAAGAAACGTCTTATGTCTCAGTACCTCTCCCTGCTCCATGAAAGTTGATTGCAAAGGACAGGTTTAATGCCAGATAACATCATCAGAGTTGTCAAACTCACTCCTAGGATTGCTGGTTGTCCTTTTAGGAATTTCCCAAGCATAAAGGAGACTGGTGGAACAACTCCGCTCTGGGGTGAAGTGGCACTCTGGGCACCTTGTGGTGGGTACGAATGAGTGACCACCACAAAGACACTAGCAGGGGGTACAGAGTTGGCCATCGTGGATGATTAACCTAAAACATTTAATAACAAGGTGAGCCTATCAGGGGAAATGCAAGTCATTTCCAGAAGGAATCTTCAAATAATGCTTACAAACATGGTCATTAATATATGATTAGTTTATTATATGTTCTTGCTGAAGATACGAGAAGAGGTTTAATAGGAGCTGTGTGTGGGCAGGAAATCACATGGCACATAGGTGGAACAAGAGTGAACTTGTGGGTTTAACAAGAAAACAAATCATGAATCAAATCATGGTAAGACATGAAATGTACTGCTTGTTTTCCAATCAGAATAGAGTATAGTCTTATATAGAGTATAGAATCAGAATAGAGTATAGCATAATCACTTCTAGAATAGACTATAGAAAACAAGAAATTGTAAGAAAATCTGAATTATTTTCATCAGCACTGGGTTTTAGAGACATTCACATACTGCCACTACTGAAGCAGCTTCAGACTGTTTCCTGCACCCAGACCAAGCACTGACAAACATTTTCCCCTGCAGAGCATTATACATACCTCAATGTGTATTGTATAGCTCTTTGGGCTCCTAAGTCAAAGGGAAAAAGCACATCCTGAAGGCAGCACCCTTTTCTGCAAGAAAGTTTAATCAACAACCAGCTTCTCCCTGCATGAGTATTCTTTGCAAAAATCCATAAATGATCATTGTCAGAGTGGGAGAACCACTTGAAATAAAAGTTGAAATTTAATTTTAGACTATACCACTAAACTGTACTGATTGAGTATGTCTTTCATTTTACACAGTGCTTCTGATTTGTTTGCTTTAGTAAGTAGTTTATTTTACCTGAGTTTTAACTTAGACTGCCTCTCTGAAATGAGCTGACACAAATTTAGATAACTAAATATACATTTAATGTATTATTGCAGAGTTCATCTGAAATTGAAATCTACAGAATGGTATTTGTCCCACACCATGTAACTCACATTTTAACCTTGTAATTATCACTTGTGACATAGAATGTAGAGAGTTCACTGTATAACCTCCTATAAACTGGTTTACTTTCTAATAATGTTTCACAGCTATCAAGGATAATTCACTCAATGCTAAGTTAAAGTCATGACCAAAAGACGCTCTGACAAACAAATGTTTCCAAGGGGACAGAAGTCACCAACGTTACCTTTTGAGCGGGCTGATGCTGCTGCTTTTGCTGCTGCTCGACTTGTAGTCTCAACTGTACTGTCCCCTTGCTTCCGTGATGACTGCTTTAGTAGTGAGAGCTTAGCAGTGATGCGTTTTCAACCACAAAAAAAGTCAAATCTACTGAAATAATACAATATATTATATATATAATTCAATACTTCAAGACTTAAATAGTTAAACTGCTTATACCACATATTTTCAGGACTCTGTAGTGTTTATAATGTTCTTTCTTGAATAGCTTTTTTGAAGTTTATAACTTTTTACATAAACTTTTTATCTGGGCGTTGGAAGCTGAATAAAATGTTTTTACAAAATGTCACACAATTGATCAGAAGTTTATCTATAATATAGTTTTATATGACTCAGGTATTTTCCATACCAACAAAGACAGAATATGAGCCATTGTTTACCAATACTATGGGGAAAGTGCAACAATCAATCAATGGCTAGTTACGCCACAAACACCTTCAGAATAGTGGCTAGTGGTTGATGTATCATTCTTGACTGCATTGCATTGATGGTTGTATTGTGTCATCCTTTACCAAGTAAACTTATCTTGCTACAAAAAAGCTTTGTCCGGTGACTCCTCTCTAAACCAGCACGCAGGTAGAAAATACCTAACAGATGGTCTGGGGCTCTGTTGAAGCAGGGAAAGTTGACTATCTGTATTGTATCCAGGGTTAGTTACTTAACCAGCATGTATACAACAGCCTTTTGTCTTGACATGCTGTTCC
Source organism: Sprattus sprattus (assembly GCF_963457725.1). NCBI lineage: Eukaryota > Metazoa > Chordata > Actinopteri > Clupeiformes > Clupeidae > Sprattus > Sprattus sprattus. The sequence continues at coordinate 59,499,189 of NC_137921.1, read as the reverse complement.
CTCTGGTCAGTGTCTTATAGGTCCTAGTTTAAATTTCCTATGAGACATGGGCGTCAGTTTGGTGGTCACCCACAAATCAGTCTCATAAATCAATCTAATGTATCGATCTAATAAAATATATTGCACTATCAATTTGGAACTCTGAATAATTATGAAAAATGATCAACTACATCAAGGTTATCCTTTACGAGTAAAGGTTGAAGGTTAAAGGAGTTCTGAATAAAAGAGGGTTGCAGCATTTATTCTTGTGCAACATTGAATAATCCAATGTATACAATCAAAGCATTTTTTCCAAAATGATCAGTAATAAAACACAGAATATGTAATCTAACTGATGAATTAAAGGGTAGTGTGTGTGTATTAAAGAGAGGGAGTGTGTGTGCAAGCTTATGTGCTCTAGTGTGTGCATACATGTGATATGAACCAAGAACAAGCATATGTGAAGCACAAAGTTTAAGTGTTCCCTTCAGGTGTGTGGCTACATTGAGGCCAATGTATGTGTAATCCGTGTGAATAAGGTGCCAAGTTAGAGGAAAATGGTTTGTAATGCATGCAAGACCTAGCCTGGGTGCCATCCTTTTTGTACGCGCTCCACTGATTGCTGCCTTCTCACAACGGTCTGGGATCGCTCCACCAGGTTTGGTCTGGTTATGACGATATTCGGGCAGAATATGGCCGAGCGCGCTGATTGGTCCCTTCCATATGCGCCCCAGCGGGAAGGCTTCTCATTTTCATAAACATGGCCGACGCGGAAGCCGAAACAAGGTCTAACATGATCGAGCAGGCGATTTCGTCTGTTCTCGCTAATTTAGACGGAATTTCAGAGCTAAAACGTGAGAAAAATGAGGAACTGAAAGCTTTTCTTTCTGGGAAAGACGTTCTCGCCCTGCTACCAACTGGTTTTGGAAAGAGATTGATTTACCAACTTGTGCCTCTCGTATGCAAGAAACTTGCCCCCGCCCAGCGCGCCCCACATGGTTCAGCTCATTACAGTTCAGTTCATACCCAGACCAAACCGGGTGGAGCGATCCCAGACCGTTTGTTCAGCGAGAAGGCAGCAATCAGCGGTGGGTACAAAACTGATGGCACCCAGGCTATGCAAGACCCTTTGTCTTTGGGAATAACTAACCCTTGTATGGAGTGGCGAAGCCAACTTCCAAATAACCATCAATTTACAGTATATCTATGGAATCAGATCAATGCCATAAATATTTTGTAATCTGTAATATAGATTTTGTATCTGTAATATAGATTTAGTATCTGTGAAACCATCTACACTTTCAAAACCTATCTACAGATACGGATTTCAAATACGAAATGTATCTACACTTTCAAAAACTATCTTCACTTTCAAAATGTATTTACAGATACAGATTTCAAATACGAAATGTATCTACACTTTCAAAAACTATCTTCACTTTCAAAAACTATCTTCACTTTCAAAATCTTTCTGCAGATACGGATTTCAGTTACGCATTACGGATTTCTGTTACGAATTACAAAATCTTTTTGGCACTAGTGATGTGTCGTTCGTGAACGATTCGTTCATTTTGAACGAATCCTTACAACGACTCGAGAGTAACGAGTCCTCTCAAAAAAAGATTCGTTCTTTTTCTCGTTCATGACCGCGCATCGGGACAACTGGGACTGTTGCATTGGCTAAGCCAAGGAAACAGAAATGATTTGTTGAATGCAGGTCACGTAAAAATGATCCAAAGACCCGTATCCAAGAGACCCAGTCGGAAAAAGAACGAATCATTTCTGTTTCCTCTAGCTGACTGTACTGAGCCTATGCAGGTCACGTGGAAAAGGATCCAACGACCCATATCCGGCAGATGAACGAATCATAGATCCAAAGACACGGTTGTCAAAAGAACGAATCATTGAACGAAACAGACACGTTTGGCAAAAGAACGAAACATTGAACGATCCGGCAAAAGAACGAATCATTGAACGAAATACCCATATCCGGCAGATGAACGAATCATAGATCCAAAGACACGGTTGGCGAAAGAACGAATCATTGAACGAAAGACTGATATCCGGCAAAAGAACGAATCATTGAACGATATCCGGCAGATGAACGAAACGTTGATCCAAAGACGGTCGGGAGGTGAACGATTAGGTCATCTGCCGGATACAAGTATTTGGATCATTTTTCACACGATCTGCATAGGCTCAGCATGGGAAGCTAGAGAAAACCGAAATGTTTCGTTCATTTTGACTGGGCTCTGGATATTTTTTCATGTAACCTGCATAGGCTCAGAAGAGGAAACAGAAAGGACTTATTAACCTAGTTCACTTCCGAGTGTCTATGTTTAGTAAGACGTGAATGATATTCGTTCACAAGAAATAATTACAGGTTTAGTTATTTTAACTTTTTAAAACTTGTTTGCCGTGATCATTAAATGCTTATGTGATAATAAATGGCCATTTCATCCAAACTAGTAACCTCCATGAAAATATGATACGTATTTGTAGTGGACGTATTTACGCCAGTGAATTGGCTATAAAATAAAATAATATAAAAATGTTGAGTAGCACCCCCCCCCCTTTCCCCCCCCCCCCCGTTAAAATGAACGAGTGACTCGAAAAAAGATTCGTTCATTTTACTGAACGAGATTCAAAGATTAGAGTCGGTAAAATAGCTTGCTGGCATTATCCATCAGGCTACAGTTACAGATTGATTGGAGAGGACGCGTTTTACCAGCCTGACGATGGCATATAGGGCGTGTTTCAATCGAACCAGAAAAAAAATACCTCTTCGCTCAATTGGATATACCTAGAACCAATCAGAGCAACGTAGTATGACCACAACGTCGTAGACCATCGGGGCCAGCTGATACATTAAACTTTTATTGGATCCCGTAGGAAGGACAGCCAAAACATCTTTTTGATCGACAAATGCCTTGATCGTGTTTCTCTGTTCCTCTTTCAAAATGAATGCGCTGTCAATGTCTTCTAAAACAGACTTGAATCTCCACATTTAGCTCTCCAGCGGCAGCCATGAAAACAAATTCAACCCAAACGCTCTTTGGTGACATGGTTGGTTACATTGCGGTTGATCATCTGTCCATCATCGTATATAGCCCGCCCTGACAATTTGATTGGTCCGGACCGAGTTTTAACTTCTGATAATTTCTCCCCAACGGAGCAGTACCAGACTGAACTTCCAGACCTCAAATGTTGTGGGCGGGGCTAAGTTCTGTCTGGTATCCAGGCTAGCAGTTTACACAAGTTCATGATTAAACCACACAAACGATCCTGATCAAATCACACAATGGATGAATTCCAGGTGTACCAACAATGCTCCCAGATGGCACCCAAAAAATCAAATCCTGCGCACTTCACAGTGGAGACTCTAATTTAATGATGTTAGCCTCAGACATCTATGAATGTTAGCCCTGAGAGCTCAACGCACTGCAAGCATGTTGAGACGTGTTCATCGCTTTGAAATATCTGTGGCAGACACTCCTGTTGTGCTGTCAGAATTTGCATTATTCATATAGCGCTAAAACAATACAATTGTCTCTAGGCGGTTGAAAGAGCCTAGGGTCTGAACTCCCTTAAAGCAAGCACTATGGCGACAGGGGCCAGGAAAAACTGCCCTGAAACCTTGAGCAGAACCTTGGCACATAAGGGGGAAGTATCTGCTTGGAGCCGGCCGGGTAGAGACAGAGAAAGAAGGGAGGTGAGGGGGTTTTGGCAGAAGGGGAGGGGAGACATCAGGATGAGCATGCTAGCATACATGTGGTAAATATACACAATACATACAAACATAATGGTATATACATGATACAGAAAAAAATGATAATGGATAAGGTGAGGAGAGAGCTTTCAAGTATTGTAGAACAGCTTAGAGGGTATACAGTGTAATCGTAGGTTACTATTACAAGGGTAAGTAGACCGATGGAACAGAAAACTATGTCTATGCTGTTAATTATTTCCTTTACAGTTACAGCTAGCAGAGTATGGGGTAGAATAAGTGCATGACTGTGTGGTTTGGGTGGGTAGGTGTAGGCCGAGGGTCTCTGCAAGTAGGTCAGGTGAAGAACCACAGCCTCGAGATTTGTTTAGTTATGGTTGGCTGACCTAAAAACATTTTGCATGCAACCGTGAGAAAGTAGCTCCCCGCAATCTGCACTACTTCTCAGCGAGAGCCGCTAACACCTTTATGGATAAGGTGGTCAACAAGTTTATAGGAATGAAACGCCACCATGTTGATGTTTTCTCAGAGTTATAGGCCTATTAGCACGGCAATTTTTAATGTAAAATCAAATACTTATTAAGGATCAATCAATTAAATGTCTACAGTAATGCAATTTCTACAATTAATATGTTGAAAATCAAATCTGTTTTGTGTCTTGAGCCTTCTCTGGGAGGAACTGCACAGTAGACCTATGTCTAGACACAGTGTCCAACTAGTATGAAACAACATTCAGTGTCTTTAGAGTAATATTTGCAAAGAAGGTTTGGATGCCTAGTCAAATGTTTGGATGCTTAGCGTTTGCAAAATTGTAACTGAAGCCAATGTGTGTTCTTTTGTTATTTAATCAAAATTATTTGTATATGCTCATCATTTATTAACTCATTATATTTAATCAAATATGACTCATTAGCTTGTGTTGTTACTCAGCAATATGATGGAATCACAAAGCAGGGTGTTAAGGAGGAAAGTGTTTGAAATACTAAGATGTAGAGAACACTGTATTAACACAGAAAACCTACAAATCACAACAATGACACAAATAATATTTTATCTTTTAAACAGATTTGAACCTGTTTATGCTTCTGAGTGCAAAAAGAAAAAATTGGAAGTGAAGAATGCTCTGACCAGAACCAGAATGCCAGAGAGAGAGCAAAGCCCATCTAAGTGGTGCAACACAAGAATATGAATAGAGGAAACTAAACCAAGTCAGTCAAATCAGTCTCTCATGTCAAAGCAACAACTTAAAATGTTTCATTAAATTACCAAATCAGCCTATACCAGAACTTGGGTTGGAAAAATACACAATGTTTTTAGAGTATATTCTGCTTAGAATAAAATGACTATGGTCCCGACCTCAGGGACCTCAATGCTGTCTATGGCCATGTTATAAGATGTGAAGCATTTTCAAACTTTTGGAGGGTAATGTATATAGATTGTATATCAAATACATTCACCCTCTTCAATCACATCAGCACGTGCATTGTACTCTGAGATGTAATTGACTGAGAGATTGTATACTAATTAATCAGACAGACTGTTAGTCTCTTTTTCATTACAGAGCCTGGGGAAAGGGAACAGATTTCTTCCTTTCACTATATTCACCACTACCTAAATGATGAGATACATTTGTGAAACATTACAAACATCACAAAAGCAATATTATCTAGCCTTGCTACCACTGGTGGGTAGCACTTTGCGTTATATTTCCTAAATTCAGAGGGTATGGTATGACTATTTCTGCACAACCATGTTGTACACATGAAGAGGTGAAAAAAGGGGGGTTTCATCGTAACATAATAATTAAAATAAGTCTCCTTGAAATATTTATAAGCTTGTTTGTAGTATGTATAACTATTAAAGGAAGTCTAGAAGGGACTGAATCAATACATTGTTGCTGTGTTCATTGACTATTTGTATAGAAAGTCTCCATGTGTGTCCCATGGAGACTGAATAAGCCTGTTGACCATAAACCATTTCATCTGATGTGGCGCCAAAAACACATGACCATATCATCTATGATCTACATGGTAAGCCCTTTGTAGACAAATACAGGAAATATTGATGCTTCTCCCATGTTTGATATTTGTGACACAAAACGCATACCCTCGTTAAATGAAAATTCATCAAGCTTTACTTTAATGCATATAACAGTCATTACAGTTTCATGATCCTGCTATGTGACCCATTCTTAAGCAGTCGAGGGAAGATCTTCAGATTTGTCACCGCTACTATGATGAGGAGGAACAACGGCAGATGGGAAAAACTTGGTCTACAAGAGGAAAAAAAACAACTCATTCTTAATGATCCATACCTCTGGGTAAAACAGCACAGTCACAACAACTAAATGTTATTGTTTATGTCTTACCTCAGAGGTGTCCACTGTGGTGGCAGCAACATAAGGTGGGGCCTCATACTGGGCCTCTTGACTTGAAATATCGTTTGCCATCTGTGCAACATCAATAGAAGACATACTATTATTGATATTGATAGACATACACTGCACAGAAAAAGAGGGTGATGAATTGACATATCAACAAGGCCCGTCCTGTATATCAGAAAGAGACAGCTTCACAATAATTATAATTATTACATTATCATAGAAATTAGAAATGGCAGAATGTGTATTCGTGCTCACCCAACTCTGACTGTGCTTCTTATCAGCTGCAACAGTTAGAAAGCCAGCACACACACCACACACACACACACACATACACACACACAGAGTATTGTTGACAGCTTAAAAATATGTACGTATACTATATTAAGCTGAAATATCACTGAAAGCCATTACCATTAAATTAACTATCATGTTGAATAATACTGCATTTATTATGCAATACTACTAATATAACACTGAGTAGGTTAACACATGAATGGGTGAATGAATCTTACTATTAGGGATCCCCAGAACATGATACCACTCATTGTTGATATGGTCGTGACATCAACAGCTGTAACAATGCCGAACATGAACAATACAACACCAATCAGTATCTGAACTGTCTGTGAAAGGTGAAAACAATCATTGTTATTTGACATTCTGTAAAAATATGTTATTGATTTCAGTTATCATCAAACTGGTGAATAACGTTATTATGAATTTGAGGAGACGTACTCCCAGTGTGGTCCGCGGTCTTCTCACAAATGTTTCTAACAAATGGAAGAGTGGCACAACAGCGCCATCCTGGGTGGAGCTTCTCTTAGGGCACTGTTTTGTAGCACTGAGGAAACTGGTGGAAACACCACATTTGGTGGAGCATCTCCCCTCAAGACATCTTGGTCTCGGTACACGTGTGTAGCGACCACTAAGCCATTACCAGAGGCAACACTGGTGGACATCTTCATCAACAGAGGTCTAATGAAATTACAATTGGCAAGATTAAAACAGATTTAACTGAAAATACAAAGTAGAAATCTATTGTACCATTCCATGATCGAGTAGTCAAATATGTAAATCACACCTCCATAATGTCTATCTGCTGGCAAATGTATACCCAAATACATGTGTAACCGGCAGAACTCCGGTACTGTTCTCAAGCAGCCACCGTAGCTCGGGTCCTGCTCTGCCACGCCCCCGAGTAGCACTCCGTGGCTGTTCATTACTTAGCTAAAGTGCTGCGCCTATATAACCAGCTCACCAGGTAGGTAAATACAGGTGTCGGTTTCCACATTCTTGCTCTGTGCGTTATTGTTGCATAAGGTATGTGCTCCTGTTTTATTTCAACTATGTATACAGCTTGTTAGCAATTCAGCTAAATGATCTTTCATGCCTAAAGTGACTATTTGGCAACAGGTGTTTACCGTTCACCCAAACGCTTCCGGGTATGCCTGTCCGCTACCGAAAGGTCTGGGTTAGACACCGAGCAAGCACACCCGATGTAACCGACGGAAGACTGGTTGAGGTGTTGGTTGGGAGATGCCCGGGGCTTTATGTTCAGTGAGTGTTCCGTCAGTGATGCATGCACATAAAGGTAACCTGCGACAATGCGTGCTGTCATATTCATCATAATGTGAGTGCTCATTTTGAATCATTGTTCATGACAGATTGTTGGTTCCTTTATCTAGGAAGATTTGCCACTGCTGCTTTGCCTGTCGTAAAATGAGTGTGCTTTCAGCTTTGCCCTCCGTTGTTTTGAATAGCACAGGGAGTATTGCAGCTGTTCTACGGGGCAGGTCCCACGGCTGGCGTGGCGGTCTCAATCCCTTTTTCAGGACAGGTAACCCCTGCAACAGCTGCTCCCTATATCCCCTTCCATTCTGGTGGCAGCCATTACCCACTCCCTATTGCCGTATTTTATCCTCATTTAGTTGTGTATAAATAAATACTGTTTTATACTGGAATACATTGTCTTTGTTTGTCACTAGAACGTACCTGGGTGAGAACCCGCTTGTCTCTGTTAAAAGGTACCATTACAACAAAGTCGTGTCCAGAGCCAAGACCTTAAAAGTCCCTTAGGTTACACATGCATTTCTAACAACTTTTTGTGTGTGACATATACATATACATATACTGATTTAAGTAATATTAAATATATTGTAGCTTTCAGTAAATGTCACACATTGTTTGAAAATGGTTGTGGCCAAGAACAATGTGTGGCTGTCAGCGTGTGCTCTTTACTGTGCTATCTTTTTACAACCTTTTTACAAACATTATAAATGGAAACAACATCACAGCTAGACTTTGGCCTCTCTTATTTCCTCCTTAAACACTTCATGTGTTAACCCAGATAGAGTTTCCCAAGTATAACCCATGGCTATAGACATGTAGGTTTTTCTAGAATACGTGTCAAAAGGAAAAAACCTGTATATATAGGGGCCACACATGATGATTCATATCTTTTAAGCCTGTGACACGAGAAATGTCTGGCTGTCGGTAAGCATCTGGTTTTTGAGGTGTGACCTGCACCATTGCCTCTAGTAGGGCAGTTTTTCTGCCGAGATTGAGTATGTTGAAACGGAGCCCATGAGAAAGATCACTCTGATAAGCAGTACAACGAATAAGATGAAAAAAATATTATAGAGATATCATATTATACCTCTCAGACGAAGAAATGTGTTCACATGTTTGTGAACATTTGGTTAATAAATGGTCAATGCAATGTCCATGTTAAAAAGTAGGCTACACTATACAAGAACATGACTGGTAAACAAGACATGATACAGAACCTCTCAAAATCTACACTAGTTGTGCCAGTTTAGAGTTGGTTTATGGTGTTCCCGTTTGTGAATGCAAATGCTGTCATATGCCCGTGTATCCAAGGAAATAAGTAACTCACCTTTACACTGAAACACAGCTTTTAAAAAGATCACAGAACGTATGTGCTTCTTGATCGTTGGCTGTTGTCTTTGCAGTGTGTTCAAAAGCAACTTTTTGGCACAGACACAGCCAATGTAAGGTGACGTAAGGTAAAAAGTCAGTCAGAAATATTGGAAAAGGTCATTCTGCAAATGCAGAATGAAAGGTCTTTCTGCAGATCTAGATCTTCGTTTGTGTAAAAATTTAAAATTAAAATGTAAAACTCTACCTAACATCCCACCTCATTCAAGCACATCTTCCACCTGAAATCTAGGCTACTATTTTAAGACTCATTAAATTCAATTATAATGATTTGTCATAGATGAGGATTATGCACCTGGATGAACAGCAGTATGTGGCATTAAGGACCACAGATTGGGTAGTGTCACAACACACTGTGTCTTATTAGAATGCTCTTTCTTGCTAGGAACTGTAACTAGTAATAGAACCCCACATTCAGTTACATAATATGTTTTATCTGCTTAATCTTTCAATCATAAAATCTGTCTGTGACAATCCTTACTTTCAATACACACCTTTTGGTAATCAAGACATTTATAAAAATGATTTTTTTAAAGAACAATATATTATGAAATGTAGAAACATCAGCTTTTAATGTAGATTAGATGATTCGGGTCACTTTGGGGGCAGGGCATACCACGATACACAACAAAACGTATGTGGATTTTTTTAATTATAAGATATGGAACTGGTTGAACTGGTGTTCATTTTACAGCACAATTAACTGATGTTTCTCCTTGTCAACAACAAACTGTAAACACATAACAAACACTGTATAACACAGATGATGATGACAGACACTTACCAGTATGTATAGGCTATACATTCTGACAATTCATAGGCAGACAACAACACAATATTATATGTTATAATCAGGTGAATGAAGCCTTAAAGGCACCCAGTGCAACTTTCGAGGCTTAAAAATAAACATTCAATTTCTAGTCTTTTTTACACGTAGTAAGTTTCAATAACTCCATACCATTACATATCGACATTCAAGGAGCAGAGATGAGACGTTGAGTGGTGAGAACTGATAGAAAATCGATAACAACAACAATCGCCGCCATTTTCTTTCTTTATTGGTGCCACCATTAAATAAAGCAGGATTCCAGTCAATGTTAAAATGGCCTCTCCGATTGTTGTTGTTTACGATTTTTTTTAATCAGTTCTCACCACACAACGACGTCTCATCTTTGCTCCTTGAATGTCGATATGTAATGGTATGGCGTTATTGAAACTTACTACGTGTAAAAAAGACTAGAAATTGAATGTTTGTTTTTCGAGTCTCAAGCCTATAAAGTTGCACTGGGTGCCTTTAATAGTTCTGCCCTAGACTCTCTAAACAAATGTTCAAGAAAGTTATGGATGAGATCAAATAAGTGACTCAGTGCTAAATACCTTGAGGATGTATTTAGCCAGTCACTTGGAGAATGCTAGTTAGCTAAAGTTTCAATGAAATAGATACATTTAAAAGAATAGATACATTTAGAAAAAGTGTATAGAAATTGCTTGACATGCATACATGCACACACTTACTTTTTAAGAATGTATTGAAGACGCAAATTATTCAAAAGAGAGTCACAAGGTTACCATTTGCTTGAGGCATAAAGCCTCCCCTGTAAATCTAGATGGAGTCACATGACTCATTCTTTGGTAGTGGTGTATTGTGGGGGCAGATCTTCAGGTTGGCCACTCCTCCAACCATCAGCACTGCTGTGATGAAGAAGAGGAGTCAAACTGGTTGGGAAGAAAGGCATCTGGAAAAGCAACACATGAAGAAGATAGCTGAAGGATTCACACCCACCTATTTATCACAAGATAATTAGTAATGGTGTTTTCCAAATAAATATTCATGACTCTGTACCTGTGTACCCTGTGGAGGTTCTGACGGGTGGGAGGTGGGAAAAGAGGGGGGCACCTGGCTTGAAACGTATACAACCCGCTATAAAATCAAATACAAAACATGTAAAATTCACTGTGGAGTCTACTAACTGACTGACATTGGCACCAAAAGTGCTGCTGGATTGTAAAGATGTATCGCAGTTTTACTCACCTCAGTGTTACAACAGCCGGTGGCTTTGCAGGCAAACGCAGACACACATATGGAGATAATGAACTCCAGCACTGACAACACAAGCATCACTCCAGCAATCCCCCATGCCCTGCTCTGATACGTGGGAAACAAAACATTCAGAGCCAAATGACTCACCCCGTTCTAAATTAATTTATCGTGTATGTTACACACTGCAGTTTAGACTATATGAAGTGAAGTGTACAGACCAAGACCATATCCTTGTTCCTCTGACATGGATCGGCATAGGCATAATAGTCTCCCCATTCATCATAAGGGCCATATCCTCTGCTCATTTGACAACGACCGATAGACAGATAGATGATGATAAAATCTATGCTATGTAGAATTATGGCGATCCCTGCAGTTATTGTGCTAATGATGTTCATCCCCAGTGAAGCTTTCACCTGCATGAACAACGTGAAAGAGTAAATCATTAGAGGCATTATTGCTCAATAGATTTCAAGGTATGAATATCTGCTGGATAATGTATTATAATCACCCAACCGCATTAAACTACCCAAAATGCGTTATTATGTGGCTCATACTATTGACCCGTTAGTGTTCATACAATTTCCACATTTCACATCAAATTTGAACATGTCTCAATACTTCATAATCAATCAGTGTCTTAAAGAGAAACTTCAGGATTCTTCAACCAGGGACCTGATTTTTTTAGATCTTTTAGGGTCCAATTTTTTCACAAGGGACAAAGACGATTGAAATCGTGAAAAAGATGAAAGTGTATCTCTGTATAGATCCTTTCCATGTTGTCAGACCCTAATAAAAACATTTATTAGCCTGCCAGTGGCTAAAGCAAGCGGTTTTACTTTAACGTGCATGTGTCAGCCTATTGGGACTGTATAGGTGAATGGTATAGTGTGTTTCCAGCTTGCTACAAATATTGTGTGCTTTGACTTTTGATTGCTGTGCTCATGTAAGATGTATTGATTGCTCTGATCTCTTATGTTCACTGTTCACTGTGTGTATTGCTGTGATCTTCCTATTATGTGCACTGTGTGAATTGCATAGACTACTATTCCCCACACAGACTTCCAATTAGGGATTACAAATTACTATATGGCTTTGACCTGGACAATAATTACCTGGACAATTATCATTTAGCCTATGCCCGAGATTGTGGGGCAGAGAGGAGGGGTATAAAAAGAGGAGGCTACAGACTAACAACAAAACGACGGGGACAGCGACACCAAGCTCCCAACACCCAGAAGATCACGCCTCTGATTGCCTGCCAATGTTCGCCTGCTCAGTGACTGTGGATTTATCCCGTGGATATTTAATTGATTGAAGACTGCTTTTAAAACTCTTTCATCCCCATCTTGTAAAGCTATTTTATACTTACATACTTTGTGGTACTTCTGTGTCCTGGGCATTGGTAAATGAGGGGATGAGTGGTAACGAGGTTACAATGGCAAAATGGCTGACACATGCTTGCTCCATAGGATAAAATTAGACAGACGTTTTGCGGTTTCCTGTTTTAACATTCTAACTCATTACTGAACCAATTTCGATCCTTTTTGTCCCATGTAAAAATTTGGAGCCAAAAAGATCCCAGATTGAAAAATCCTGAATTTTCCTTTAAAGCAGCAATGAGGAGGGTAATCTAAAACTAGCCGATAACTTTTGTGAAGTCCGCATAGCTACTTGTTACTTTTTAAGATTTTTAATTAAGTTGCTCTTATTGAAGCTAGTTGTCTTTGTGCCTCCTCTTCATACATTTGCAGATCACATTTCTACATTCTGAAGACCTGATGTCCTCTTTGTCACAGTAATATGCCCAATAAAATAACCTACTGCCAGACTGCCTGCCTAACCTCGTATCATGGTATTGGTCCTGTTAGATGTGAGTTATCACAGAAAGATTACCACATACCTATAGCTTAAGAGTTTCTCCTTCACCCAAATACTCACCAAACACTGACTGAGATTCTTATTGGCTGCAACAGTGAGAGAACCTGCGGTGATGTACTGAAAGAGAGACATTTGACATTTTAAGCAGTCAACCCTAGTGCTGTAATACTGAAAAAAGGTAAAGGACAATATGTTTCAAAGAATACATTGATAGAAAAAGACAGTAACAAACACATTAACACATTATAAAAACACATTCATTTTGCACATGGATTTAGATTTTTTTTTTATCTCACAATGATGGCTCCCCAGAACATGATGCCAGAGAAAAGGGATGCTGTTGATGCATAGAATGCTGTCACAATACCGAACAAGATCACAACCATGCCAACCATTATTTGAACTGTCTGTGGAAAACAAAAAGAAACATCTTATGTCTCAGAACCTCTCCCTGCTCCATGAAAGTTGATTGCAAAGGACAGGTTTAATGCCAGATAACTTAATTAGGGTTGTCAGACTCACTCCTAGGGCTGCTGGTCGTCCTTTTAGGAATTTCCCAAGCATAGAGGAGACTGGTGGAACAACTCCGCTCTGGGGTGAAGTGGCACTCTGGGCACCTTGTGGTGGGTACGAATGAGTGACCACCACAAAGCCACTAGCAGGGGGTACAGAGTTGGCCATCGTGGATGATTAACCTATAACATTAAATAACAAGGTGAGCCTAGTATAGCCTGTTCAGAGAAAATGCAAGTCATTTCCTAAAGAAATATTCAAATAATGCTTTCAAACATGGTCATTAATATATGATGAGTTAATAAGTTGATGTTCTTGCTCAAGATACTCTGCACAAGAAGAGGTCTAATAGCGGCTGAATGCCAGTATATGTGTGTGGGCAGGAAATCACACGGCACATAGGTGAAACAAGAGTGAGCGTGTGTGTTTAACAAGAAAACCAACAGTCAAATCATCTCTGTGGTTAGGGTAAGACTGCTTGTTTTCCAATCAGAATAGATTATAGTCTCATATAGAGTATAGAATAGCATAGAAAATAGAATCAGAATAGAGTATAGCATTATCACTTCTCATTAATAGCCAAGAGAAAATAAGAATTTGTAAGAAAATCTGAATTATTTTCACCAGCACTGGGTTTTAGATACATTTACATTCTGCTGCTATTGAAGCTCATTCAGACGGTTTCTTGCACCCAGACCACAAACCACTGACAAACATTTTCTCTGCAGAGCTCATAGATACTTAGAACCTCAATGTGTATTGAATAACTCTTTGGGCTCCTTAGTCAAAGGAGAAAAACACATCCTGAAGGCAGCACCTTTTTCTGTGAGAAAGTTTAATCAACAATCTGCTTCTCCTTGTGTGTGAATTATTTTCAAAATCCACAAATGATCATTATCAGAGCGGGAAAACCCATTTCAACTAAAAGTTGAAATTTTATTTTAGAGTAGACCAGTACTGGTCTTTGATTGAGTCTGACTTTCATTTTACACAGTGCTTCTGATGTGTTTGCTTTATTAAGTAGTTTCTTTTACCTGAGTTTTAACTAAGACTGCCTCTCTGAAATGAGCTGACACAAATTTAGAGTGTCTAGTTTAAGAAAAAGACGCCTCACAGGTCCTCAACTAGCAGCTTTTTAAATGGTACCTCCACCTTCTACAGTGGAGAGGCGACTGCGATGCTGGCCTTATAGGCAGAGTGGCAAAGAAAAAGCTATCTGAGACTGGCCAATAAAAAGAAAAGATTGATATGGGCAAAAAAAACACAGACATTGGACAGAGGAAGATTGGAAAAAAGTGTTCTGAACGAATTTAAAGTTTGAGGTGTTTGGATCATACAGAAGAACATTTGTGAGACGCAGAACAGGTGAAAAGATGCTGGAAGAGTGCCTGACGCCATCTGTCATGCATGGTGGAGGTAATATGATGGTGTGGGGCTGCTTTGGTGCTGTTAAAGTGGGAGATTTGTACAAGGTAAAAGGGATTTTAAATAGGGAAGGCTATCACTCCATTTTGCAACGCCATGCCATACCCTGTGGACAGCGCTTGATTGGAGCCAATTTCCTCCTTCAACAGGACAATGACCCAAAGCGCACCTCCAAATTATGCAAGAACTATGTAGGGAAAAAGAAGGCAGCTCGTATGCTGTCAGTTATGGAGTGGCCAGCGCAGTCACCGGATCTCAAACCCATTGAGCTGTTGTGGGAGCAGCTTGGCCGTATGGAACGCAACAAGTGCCCATCAAGCCAATCCAACTTGTGGGAGGTGCTTCAGGAAGCGTGGGGTGAAATTTCTACAGATTACCTCAACAAATTAACAGCTAGAATGCCAAAGGTCTCCAATACTGTAATTGCTGCAAATTAACCCCTTTTTTTTACGAAAGTAAAGTTTAAAGAACAAAATTAATATTTCAAATTAAAAAACATTATTTCCAACCTTGTCAATGTATTGACTATATTTTATATTCATTTTGCAACTCATTTGATAAATACAAGTGTGAGTTTTCATAGAAAACATGAAATTGTCTGGGTGACCCCAAACTTTTGAACAGTAGTGTAGGTGGAACAAGAGTGAGCGTGTTTTTAACAAGAAAACCAACCGTCAAATCATCTCTGTGGTTGGGGTAAGACACAAAATGTACTGCTTGTTTTCCAATCAGAATAGATTAAAGTCTAAAATAGAGTATAGAAGAGCATAGAATTAGAATTAGAATAGAGTATAGCATAATCACTTTTCATTAAAAGAATAGACTAGAGAAAACAAGTCAGACTGTTTCCTGCACCCAGACCACAAACCACTGACAAACATTTTCCTCTGCAGAGCTCATATATACTTAAAACCACAACCTCTCTTTGGGCTCCTTAGTCAAAGGCAAAAAACACATCCTGAAGGCAGCACCTTTTTCTGTGAGAAAGTTTAATCAACAACCTGCTTCTCCCTGCATGAGTATTCAAAATCTACAAATGATCATTACCAGTTCAACTAAAAGTTGAAATTTTATTTAAAAATAGACCAGTACTGTACTTTGATTGAGTCAGTGTTTCATTTTACAGGGTGCTTCTGATTTGTTTGCTTCAGTAAGTCGTTTATTTTACCTGAGTTTTAACTAAAACTGTGTCACACATATATTGAAATGAGCTGACACAAATTTAGATAACTAAATATACATTTAATGTATTATTGCAGAGTTCATCTGAAATTGACATCTACAGAATAGAATTTGTCCCACACCAGGTAACTCACATTTTAACCTTGTAAATATCACTTGTGACATAGAATGCAGAGAGTTCACTGTATATCCTCCTACAAACTGGTTTACTTTCTAATAATGTTACACACCTATCAAGAAAAATTCACTCAATACTAAGTTTAAGTCATGACAAAAAACACTTTTACTAACAAATGTTTCCAAGAGGACAGAAGTCACCAACGGTACCTTTTGAGTGGGCTGTTGCTGCTGCTGCTTGACTTGAAGTCTCAACTGGACTGTACCCTTGCTTCCGTGATGACTGCTTAGTAGTGAGAGCTTTGCAGTGATGCGTTTTCAACCACAAAAAAGTCAAATCTACGGAAATAATACAATATATGGGCCATTCTACCGAATTGGTGCAGTCACGTCGGAAATATTTTTTCCCCCAAAATATTTTTATTCTCAAAACTTTGTCCGTATGTACATTGTACCATATCTAAAGTACACATATCTAGTAAAAGAACAGTCCATTTTTAAATTGTATTTTCAGAATGTGTTGGAATGTTTTTCCTCTTCCAGAAATTGTCACTACCGAAACATCACATTTACTATAGTAAAAAAGTATTATTATTGACCTGTTCAGATTGTGTTTCCTTCCCTTCTCTGAAGAGTATTTTTACAAATATTTCTTGAAGGTTTTCACAATGAAATCCATAAAAACGAAATTTTTACCAAATTTTCAAGTTCAATTTATACAATGTATCTGTTTCGGTAGTGACTGCACTGTTGGATGGATGTTCATTTCTCTCCCAAAATCTTCCAAAAGGTGCTCTGGGCCGCCCTTTAGTCCACACAACACATTTATTTAACCATTTAATTTTGTCACTACCGAAATCATCTGGTCACTACCATATGCTTCGGTAGTGACTGTTTCGGTAGTGACAATTCTTCAAGGCTATTTTATGATATCTAGATAAAGAAGGTAGAATCTCCCTGAAAGGTGTGCACTGTTGCCTACGAGTGTGTCAATGTGATGTGTAAGATAAAATCTAAATGTATCGAATGAAATAAAGCATACATAAAACAGCAAGTTAGGTTCACATGGGAAAATGTAAGGCCAAAGTACTTGACAATATGCAATGTGCAGATCAGAAGATAAAAAATACAGAAGGAATATAAGGAGAAAAGTACCACAAACATCTTGTGTTTTTACTATGTACAGAGTGGACCAGACGATATGTTACCGTCTCATGATCGATGGGGGGGGGGGGGGGGGGGGGGGGGGGTGGCCTCTCGGGACCCAGAGTGACATCACAGAACTGAGCTTTAAATGCTTGAACATTTCTTGTGTTAGGCAGAAGGCCTTTTCTAACTATCGATGTTGATGTATCATTCTTGACTGTATTGCATTGATGGTTGTATTGTGTCATCATTTACCAAGTAAACTTATCTTGCTACAAAAAAGCTTTGTTCGGTGACTCCTCTCTAAACCAGCACGCAGGTAGAAAATACCTTACAGATGGTCTGGGGCTCTGTTGGAGCAGGGAAAGTTGACTATCTGTATTGTATCCAGGGTTAGTTACTTAACCAGCATGTATACAACAGCCTTTTATCTTGACATGCTGTTCCCTCTGGTCAGTGTCTTATAGGTCCTAGTTTAAATTTCCTATGAGACATGGGCGTCAGTTTGGTGGTCAACCACAAATCAGTCTCATAAATCAATCTAATACATATATCTAATAAAATGTATTGCACTATCAATTTGGAACTCTGAATAATTATGAAAAATGATAAACTACATCCAAGGTTATCTTACACAAGTAAAGGTAGAAGGTTTTAGGAGTTCTGAATAAAAGAGGGTGGCAGCATTTATTCTTGTGCAACATTGAATAGACCAACGTATACAATCAAAGCATTTATTCAAAATGATCAGTAAAAAAACACACAATATGTAATGTAACTGATGAATTAAAGGGTAGTGTGTGTTTATTAAAGAGAGGGAGTGTGTGTGCAAGCTTGTGTGCTCTAGTGTGTGCATACATGTGATATGAACCAAGAACGAGCATATGTGAAGCACAAAGTTTAAGTGTTCTCTTCAGGTGTGTGGCTACGTTGAGGCCAATGTGTAATCCGTGTGAATATGGTGCCAAGTTAGAGGACAATGGTTTGTAATGCATGCAAGACCCTATGTCTTTCGAAAGAATAACTAACCCTTGTATGGAGTGGCGAAGCCAACTTCAAAATAACCATCAATATACTGTATATCCCAACAGTAATGTTCATGTGCAATGGCAAAGGTAAACAGTATTATGGCTTAGCCAGATAGTATGCTAGGGTAGCTGTAAATGCCAAGCTATGACCACAACGTCGTAGACCATCGGGGCCAGCTGATACATTGAACTTTTACTGGATCCCGTAGGAAGGACGGCAAAAACATATTGTTGATCGACAAAAGCCTTGATCGCGTTTCTCTGATCCACTTTCAAAATGAATGCGCTGTCAATGTCTTCTAATACAGACTTGAATCTCCACATTTGACCTCTCCAGCGGCAGCCATGAAAATTAATTCAACCCAAACGCTCTTTGGTGACGTGGTTGGTTACGTTACGGTTGATCATCTGTCCATCATCGTATGAAGCCCGCCCTGACAATTTGATTGGTCCGGCCGAGTTTTAACTTCTGATAATTTCTCCCCAACGGAGCAGCGCCAGACCTGGTATCCTGGTATCTGGTATCCAGGCTAGCGTTTTACACAAGTTCATGATTAAACCACACAAACGTGGCAATATATGGCAAACAACAACACGCATGGTGCAAGCATGTTGAGACGTGTTCATCGCTTTGAAATATCTGTGGCAGACACTCCTGTTGTGCTTTCAGAATTTGCATTATTCATATAGCGCTAAAACAATTAAATTGTCTCCATGCGCTTGAAAGAGCTTAGGGCCTGAACCCCCTTAGAGCAAGCACTATGGCGACAGGGGCAAGGAAAAACTGCCCTGAAACCTTTAGCAGAACCTCTGCACATAAGGGGGAGGTATCTGCTTGGAGCCGGCCGGGTAGAGATAGAGAAAGAAGGGGGGGGGGGGGGGGATGAGGATGAGCATGCTAACATACGTGTGGTAAATATACACAATACATACAAACATAACATGGTATATACATGATACAGATACAATTGATAATGGATAAGGTGAGGAGAGAGCTTTCAAGTATTGTAGAACAGCTTAGTGGGTATACAGTGTAATCGTAGGTTACTATTACAAGGGTAACTAGACCGATGGAACAGAATACTATTTCTATGCTGGCAATTATTTCCTTTACAGTTACAGCTAGCAGAGTATGGGGTCGAATAAGTGCATGACTGTGTGGTTTGGGTGGGTAGGTGTAGGCCAAGGGTCTCTGCAAGTAGGTCAGGTGAAGAGCCACAACGAAGATAGTCTCGAGATATGTTTAGTTATGGTTGGCTGACCTAAAAACATTTTGCATGCTACCATGAGAAGGTAGCTCCCGGCAACCTGCACTACTTCTGAGCGAGAGCCGCAAACACCTTTATGGATAAGGTGGTCAACAAGTTTATAGGAATGAAACGACACCATGTTGATGTTTTCTCAGAGTTATAGGCCTATAAGCACGGCAATTTTTTATGTAATATCAAATACTTATTAAGAATCGATCAATCAATTAAATGTCTACAGTAATGCAATTTCTACAATTAATATGTTGAAAATCAAATCTGTTTTGTGTCTTGAGCCTACCCTCCCTATACTCTGGGAGGAACTGGACAGTAAACCTATGTCTAGACACAGTGTCCAACTAGTATGAAACAACGTTCAGTGTCTTTAGAGTAATATTTGCAAAGAAGGTTTGGATGCCTAGTCAAATGTTTGGATGCTTAGTGTGTGCGTTCTTTTGTTATTTAATCAAAATTATTTGTATACATATGCTCATCATTTATTAACTCATTATATTTAATCAAATATGACTCATTAGCTTGTGTTGTTACTTAGCAATATGATGGAATCACAAAGCAGGGTGTATACATGACTGTATGCAAAGTGTTTGAAATACTAAGGTGTAGAGAACATTGTATGAACAAAGAAAGCCTACAAATCACAACAATGACTCAAATAATCTTTTATCTTTAAACAGATTGGAACCTGTTGATGCTTCAGGCCAGACTAACTGAGCAAATGAAATGCAGTGAAGGGGCGGGGAATTCCCAGACAAGCTTCAGAGTGCAAAAAGACAAACTTTGCTGGAGTGAAAAATGCTCTGACCAGAAAGAGAGCAAAGGCCATCTAAGTGGTGCATCACAAGAATATGAATAGAGGAAACAAAATCAAGTCAGTCAAACCAGTCTCTCAAGTCAAAGCAACGATTCAAAATGTTTGATCAAATAACCCAATCAGCCTATACCAGAACTTAGGTTGGAAAAATACACAATGGCCCTCATTCTCGATCATTTTCTGTAATTCTTCAGAAATGTTTTTTACGCGACCTCGTAAAAACAACGTAAGGGAAACGCTTCCGCTGCATTCCCGCACGCTTGAAAATGCGTTCATAAGCAGCCGAAGTGTTCTCAGATGTGTTCCCTCGGATTAGTTTCTTAAATTGATGCGCGTTCTCGTGAAAGTGGATTTGCATTTCCTTATAGGGCACGACGCTATAGCCAAGTGTGCTGTCGGAATTTCCCAATTCCACACGAAAGCAACTCGTAACAGGTGTTCATTAATAAGGTGGAGATCTTTTCTTATGTTGAACTTCCGAAGTCCGTAAAACACATTTCAGAAGTCACTTCGAAAAAAATCGAAAAACACCCACCATAAGTGAGAAGACTGGTCACGAGTAGGAGTATAAGTTGCAGTAAGTGCATGGAAAAGTTCCTAGAGATTGGTTTTAGTGTTTATTTATTTATTCACTTACATTTACAGTGTTCGTGCACATTTACATTCACATTCAGTCATTTAGCAGACGCCTTTGTCCAAAGTGACTTACAAGGGAGAGAACAATCAAGCTACGAGCAATAGAGACCTCGTGTAACAATACATTTTACCTCGTAGAATCATGACTATAAATGTGAATAAATATGGTATGACTATTTCTGCACAACCATGTTGCACACATGAAGAGGTGAAAAAATAATCAATATATTGTTACTGTTTTCATTGAGTATTTGTATAGAAAGGGCAAGCAATGTGTGTCCCATGGAGACTGAATAAGCCTGTTGACCATAAACCATTTCATCTGATGTGGCGCCAACAACACATGACCATATCATCTATGATCTACGGTAAGCCCTTTGTAGACAAATACAGGAAACATTGATGCTTCTCCCATGTTTGATATTTTTGACACAAAAACTGCCTAGTTAGCTTCTATGTGAACCATTCTTAACAGTCGAGGGAAGATCTTCAGATTTGTCACCGCTGCTTTGATGAGGAGGAACAACGGCAGGTGGGAAAAACTTGGTCTACCAGAGGAAAACAACCAACTCATTCTTAATGATCCATACCTCTGGGTAAAACAGCACAGTCACAACAACTAAATGTTATTGTTTATGTCTTACCTCAGAGGTGTCCACTTTGGTGGC